>NW_012148619.1:1910398-1946241 GCF_000956105.1 Propithecus coquereli | reverse complement strand
CTTTGTCATATCAGCCATTGCAGACGGTCACACTGACCTGAGCTCTCTGCTCATGTGTCAGTTCTTTGAGCAGAGAGAAGGAGCAATGAGACCCAACTCATGCCGGGCAAGCAGATTACATGGGACCTGTTTCTTTAGGGTCTGACCCAGCTCAGTGCCAAGTCAGAGGTAAAGGGCAAAGGGTGGCAGAAGGGCATCCAAAGTACCAGCCACAAAGGCCTCCAGTCTGTCTAGGCACAGCTGAGGCCAGGACAGGGCATCCCGGGCACGGAAATCAAAGAGCTGGCCACAGTCTGGCCTCCAAGATATTCAGAGTCCTCGGAATGGTCTGAGCCCCCATCTGCTTTATTACAGTCCATGGACAAAGTTTAAGACTTAAAAAGGATGGGACAGAAACAGAGCTGCCCAGCACGATTCTGAACTACTCCACGCTCCCCCCAACCTGGAGACACGCACGCACGCACGCGCACGCACGCACACACGCAGGCGCAGGCGCACATTCTATAGCAAGAAACTGCATCTGGCTTTAAAGCCCGGTCCCACTACTTTCCAGCTGTACGAGCCTCAGCAATTCGCTTTAATGCTCAAGAGCCTCAGTTTCCTTATTCATACAAGGGAAGAAGATTGTAGAAAAAAGGAAATTAGATGCAAGAACTTCTATGAAGTGCCTGCTACAGAGCTGCAGTCAGTACCGTTCTGTTTCCTTCCTTCCCTTTGGCCATCTCAGAAGTAAGGGAATGCTTTTTGAAGAATTTATTGGCTGAAAGAGACAACATAAAACTCCATTAAAATGAACTTTCTAAGAAAACCCTGTAGACACTCAAGAGAGACTCGGCATGTCTGGACTCTTTACGTAACAAGTTACATAAGGGTCATCTTTTTTTCCCCCAGCGTGCCCTCTCGGATTATGGCGTGGAGGCTAAGGCCAGAAGGAAATTATGTAAGCATAATCCTGGGAAGTCAGCAAACAAAGCAGTGACCAGTTCAAGAAGCAAACCAGCAGTATGTTACCGTGAAATAATAATGATTCTACGGTGGCGCTGGAGTTTGCATGTGGGACTTCTATCACTGTCCTGCTCTGACACATCGTGAGGCTTCAGACAGGTCATAAAAACCACGTTAGTGCGTCAGTAGTGTTAGCATCCCCATCTTCAGATGGGAATAACCCATTATCTGTGCACCAGAATAATAATAATAATAATAATAATGATATTATCTCTGCATGAGGACCTGGCCCCTCCATTTTTACACACACACACACACACATTTGGTGTATTCAAGGACTGATGAAATTAATAGTAGATGCAGAAGCTTTGTGAAATCCCTTGAAAGCTTCTGCCTAAACGTCTATTGCAGGGTCCAGGTGACTGTTTCACGGCAGATGAAATGTTTGGGACCCAAGGTGCATGGCTGAGAAGTAGCCCCACTGAGAACTCAGATCCTCTTTTTCCATCATTAAAAATGTTGTTTTTATTATTGGAGACCAAATAAGATCAAAGTTATTAATTTGTCCATTCACTCACTCATTCAACAGATGTTTACTGAGCATCTACTCTGGGCTTGGCACTGTTCTATATGCTACAGCTATAGCCGCAAACCCCACAGAGGCTAACATACTACAGGAGGGAGATAACAAATAATTAAAGCCACATGGGAATAAATGCCGTAAAGAACAATCAAGCCAGGTACTGGTGAGTGTGACAGAGAGTGACAGGGGATATTTAATATAAGGTGGTCAGGAGATGACATACTCACTGACTTGAAGAAAGTAGGGGTGACCATGTGGGATCTTGGGGAAAAGCACCCTTAGAGAGGGAACAGCAAGTGCAAAGGCCCTGAGGCAAGAGCAAGCGTGGTAAATTCTGGAAACAGCAAGGAGGCTCTTCTCACTAGTAAGTGCACAGGCAAAATTCTGTGCGTGCATGCTTGATGGGATTAAGGGATTCTCCCCTGAAAATGCACACAAACAAATTTTCCTTGCAATCACAGACCCCTGAAGACCTGTACCCATGGCCCCTGGTTAAGATCTTCTGTTCTACTCCAAGCATTTGTTGCTTCTGACATGCCATTGTGGTTCCAAAAGACTGAGTCCTGGCTGCCATCCCTCATAGAGTGAAAGAAAGACAAAAAGGAAGCCAAACCCTTTTTTTCAGACAATGTGCTGGTTCTGAATTTCCAAAAGCTTGAGGGACTGAGACATGAACGAAGGGCACAATCTGCAGCCTGCTCACTGTCCTCTGTAGCAAGAAGGGCTTCTGGAGCCCTGAGCACCCTGATGGCATCAGAGTCCACTGGGTTCTGAGTTGGAAGGTGCTTTTTGTCTCCAGAAGGTAGTGAGAAAATCAGACCATTCAGTTAGGCTTAGCTGTGTGTCAAACAGAGAGCAAGTAACTGACAAATGTTTTTGGTTTGTCTTTAAGTAGAGTTTTGAATGACCCAAGAGTAAAAAACTAATAATAGTCATTTATAAAACAATCAATAAGCAGATTTAAGCAGCACGCTGAGTCCAAGCAACCCACCCCAGGGCGCTCAGCCTGTGTCTCATGCCAGCCTCACACGTGCCGCCACAGGACTCTCAGTGTTGAGACCATCACACCTAATAACTCTTGCTGAGTACCAGGGCTCCAGTTACAGCTCCACCGTAAAACACTTCATAAAACGTGCGGGCTTTGCTCCTGCTTTTGCAAACCTTGCCCTCCTTCCTTTCTCCCCTGGGCTCTGCAGAGTGCCTCCCAGCTCTCAGAACTTTCTGCTAAGTCCTGGGAAACTCCAGCCATGCGCCCAGTACTACACTGTCAAACCGTCACATCCTCTTTGCGGAGAAACTACTGGATGATTTCATTCTCTGTTCCCCATTTACTGGCCCCAATCGTGGCATCATCCAGGAGGGCTGGCACCTCCACTGTGAGCAATTCTGACTGTTGGAACTGGCAGGGGACCAGCGGCAAGGACAGGTGTGGGATGGGGAGCTAAAGGTTACCTCCCCTCACCGAGCACACCATGAAATACCCACACTGGGCAAGGAGCAGGGGCTAGCAGGGTTCACTAGAACCCTCTTACCCACTAGATGCTCTTGCCTTGTCTTTTAAACAAAAAATACCAAAAGAAATAGTCTTACTGTATGTTTTTCAGATTACCTAAACAATATGTGTTTTGTCACAGAAAGATATAAAAATGAAAATCACCAGTGAGTCCCATTGCCAGGAAAATCTAAGCAACAGCCAAAGTTTATGCCAAGAATTATTTGAAATATTTTATATTCATTTAAACTCCTTTACTCATTTAAACTTCACAATCTCTCTATAGGATTGTTTCAATTATCTGAAGACCCATTTTACAGATGAGAACATCAAGGCACAGAGAAAATAAGCAACTTGCTCAAGGTCTCAAAGTTATTAAGCACAAAAGGTGCAAATTAAAACCCAGACCCATGTTCTTCATGCATCTTGGCCATGAATGCTTCCCATTTGAGGCATCCATTTCCACCCTAGTTCCTGCTGCTCTGGGATCCAGCACAGAGGAGGGACATCGCCCTCCCTTAGTCTCCATGGGCTGTTCCTTCCCCTGCCAGCTCTCCAGCCCTTCATGAGCTTCCCAGAGAACCACCCACTCAAGAGAGCGGACAGCAAACCAGGCAGGGGAAGAAGCCACCTTTCAGTCAACTCAGGACGTGCTGAGCATCTGGCACGTGCACAGGATGGAGGGGATGCAAGGACGGGGACCCAGCCCTTGACCACAAGGGGCGTGTCTCACGGCACACACATGCCATGTAAACATGAGGAACTAATGACAGCAATATGGACAGACTGCAAGCTCCCTGAGGGCAGGATCACTCCCTACACACCAAGGATTCAGAGGAGGCACATAGCAATTGTTTGTTGAGTGACTAAAAGCTCACCGCACGTGTTCTCTTCTGAATCATGAAGAAGTCTGAGAGGGCTTTCTCAGTGAAGCAACAGTGAAGCTGAGACTCGCAGGCTGGATGTGACCAACAACGCAGAGCAGAGGGGCACGTGCAGAGGCATGGAATGAGGACCCTGGTCGATGCTATACAACTCGGGCCCAGGACGGACGAAGACCAGGTGCTCACGGCAGAAACTGTGCAGTCAGGGAGCCAGGGCTGGGGAGGAGGCTGTAGGGACAAACAGGGTCAGGATGGCGGAGGTGCTTCAATGCCAAAGGAAGGAGTCTGGACTGGGGAAAAAGACATTTCTGATAATATAGATTTGGGTGCTAGTAAAAAGCTGAGGGAAGAGATTAGCTCTCCACCTGGGAGAATAGGCAAGAAAAAAAGACCTCAAGAAGGATGAGAGCTAAACCTTGCAAGACAGCTACCTCTGAGCTGTGCAAGGAGAATCCATAAGAGGCAGACAGAAAGGAGCCACGAGAGAGGGCAGAAGCATGATGGTGCCCTAAGCAGCAATCTTACAGGGTTCCCTCAAGAGCAGTGTTACTTTTGAACACTCCCACTAACGGAGTCTCCCAGGCTACACTGGACAGACACGACAACTCAGTAACCTAGCAGTTTTGAGCCCCCTTCCTTCTATCTCAGCCGTGTTGGGGCCGCTTTAAAGACAAAAGTGGATTCCAAGCAGATTTCATTTCATGGACAAAATGCAATTCAGTAATAGTGGCTGCTGGTGCGATGTGTTGAGAAGGATTCTGAGGCTGACTCCTCACTTGAATCCAGATTCAAAGCAAATGAGTTCTAGCATTAACAATATCTGCCAAGGACACAAAATTAAGGAGTGGTCAGGTATGTGTCCGCTTTTGCCATCCTTGCTTTCAGTAATTGATGTTCAATTTATTGAACTAGATGTGGGCTCATTTAAAACATAGACTGTCATATTTACGATTGTGCCAGGCCCTGTGCCAGGTAGGCACTGGGGAAACAGAGGTCACTGTGCTCGGCAAATGTTTGTTAAATGAATGCTCTAACTCATTTGTCCCTAAGGAAAATGAGGATGCAGAAGCTGGTTGCTGTGAGCTTTTGGAACACAGGGGTGGCAGAAAGGGCCTCTTCCTCTGAAGCCAGCGTCCCATTTTGACTGTGCCTGGGTCTGAACTCCCAGTGACAGGTCTCGGCTCCACCTGGGTTGAACTCGGGCAGCTCTTGATCATGGGGAGCGCCCACCCCAGAGACAGAGCCCCCTCCTTGCTCCGCAGGAGAGGCTGGTACTAACTGACACAGCTAACGAGCTCTGGGGTGGATGAACAGGACCTCACTAGGGACAGGCTCGAGAACTGGGGTTATTCCAGAGCATTCCTGGGGCATCTGCTTTTACATGAGAGAGATGCGGAATGCAAACACCAGCAGCATTCCTGGCTTGGCCTCCCTGGGGTCGGTGAAAAAGCTGTCTAGAATCGGGTTGGGGCAATGAGCACAGATTTCTGGGGTGCTCACCTCAAGTATTTATTGATGAGCAAACCCAGTGATTCCTCTTTCTTGTCCCTCAGCCCTCAATAGGGTGCTTGCGGGTAGTGGAAACTCAGTAAATAAGACAGAAACATTACGTCTAAAGAGCTCCTGACACAGACGGGGAGGAAAGCAGACAGGCGAGGAGCCTGCCGTGTAGTCTGAGAGGGCAAAACGCCCTGAGAAGGGGCAGGAGGAAGCACGTGACAAACTGCCGAAGGACCCGATGCAGGCACGCGTCAGGGCTCCTGGAATTCAGAAGACAAGGAAACTGCTGGAATAGTTTGGAACAGGGTCACGAAGGAGAAGGACGTGAGCTGAGCTCGGAAGACCAGAGGCAGACTTTCAGCAGGAGAAGAAAGGCTGAGGCTACATCAGGCAGAGGAGAGAGAGCAGAAGCTCGCAGGCAGACGGCCCCACGCGGGAGGTTGATCTGGGAGCAGCAGGGAGGAGACGGGGAGCAGGGATGTGGCACGGGGGGACGGCAGGAGCCCAGGCAGGGAGGCACGAGGCCTGAACTGAGGTATGGGCCACACAGATGAATGTAAAGATGAAGACCAAGCCCAAATCAAAATGGAGAACCACGAACGAATCACAAGTGCAGAAGGAATCAAGAGCCAGGGAACAACAAATAAAAGGAAATGACAGATTCAGCGGTGATGTTCTATGCATCCTTAGAGGCATGGATTCTTTATGTGGCCTTCAGGCCCTCCAAACCCTGTCCGGCAAATGCCCAGGGCCTGGGGACCAGTAATTCAGATGTTTTCTTCTTATGAAGCCTGGGGAGCTGTCTTCCTCATGTCAGCTCCCCTTCCTCTGCCTGTTACTCCCTTCCCTTCGTGAGGAATAAAGGGAGGGAAGCGCCCTTCCTCTCCAGACGTTCAGTGCCTGTCGCTGCGGGCAGCCTCCCGGGATCTGAGAAAGTCCCGGTCTTTCCCATATCAAAGATAAACATCTAATGAGCTCAGGTTCTGAAGAATCAACGCTTACTCCTCCCAGGACGTCTGTGTTGTACAGAAAGCCTCACCCAGACGGTTAGATTCCCAATACGCGCTTCCAGGGGTTCCCATTTGCTGCGTGCCTGGGAGGGGAGGGAGAGGAGGGTAACAGACAGTCTCTGGGCTCAGGGGATTACAATTTAGCAGCTGAAAAGCCCTTCCTCATCTGTTTTGTACTTACCAGAAGACCTATACAGTTAGAGACCCATATGTTTGGGGTAGTTGTGAACATGGGCTCAGAGACAAAGAGACCTGGGTACAACTCCCAGCTCCACCACTTAACAGCGAAGAAACTGTGGGTGAGTTTCTTAATGTCCTTGAGCTTCAATTTTTCTCCTCCATGAAATGAAAGCACTGATCGCCCATGCACAGGGCTCAGTACAGTGCCTGGCACGTGTTGTACATGCAGTAGATATCTGCTAAGATGTACCAGGAAATACTGGAGGCCCACTACTGGTTTTTAGGAAGTACAGACTGTCAAACGACACAAGGACATCTCCCAGACCCTAGAGGCTAAGTCAGCTTCTGTCTTTAATTCTTCTTGTTCCACTTACTTACTTACAGGTGAAGAAACCTAGACATTCTTATCCGGCCTTGTTTTACCTTGCAGGATGTAGGTGGTATCAACATTTATTGAGCATGTATATTGAGTCAGACATGCCATAGATTTTGTCTCTTTTAATCCCCACAATAACTGAAAAGGTACAAATGTTTAGTGCAGATTAAGTGAGAAGGTAAAGAGAGGCTGAGATTGAGACTCTTGCCCAACGTCATATAGCTAATAAAGTGCAGAGCTGGGATTCAAACCCAGGTCTCTCCAACCACCTTATGCTATTTCCAAGCTCCTGACCTTACCCAGACCTCAACTCCAGGCACCTGGGTTTCCTTCCAGAAACACACACCAAGGCAAGATTTTATTCCAGATTTCAGATTTAGGACTCTAAAAAAGCTTGGCTGATAAAACAAATCTTTTGCTGAATTAGCCAAATACTCCTAGCAGCCCCATCAAGCCTGATTGGGAAGCTCTCTCTGGTCTGGGCCCAGACCTTTGGGTGAGTGACCTCCCACCAGATACTGACATACCCCAACTCACGACCTGGAAACATCATGGAAGGAGCCTTGAGATTCCATTCTTTTGACCCCCCCTAACCCTTAAAAGTGCCTCCTCTCTGAAAGAATATACTAAAACCCACCAACATTTTTACTTCCTTCTAAAGATTATCATAAACAGTGAACCCATCTACCCACTATCCTCATCTAATGGGATCAGCTGACCCAGTCTTCATTGGAGAGATTAATAATAATAATACACTAATGATAGCCGACATTCGTTGAGTACTCACTCCAAGTCAGGTACTGTCCTCCAATCACCGAGTGAAATAGATAACATCATGAGTCCCACTTTATAGATGAGAAACCTGAGGTTTAGAGGCTTAGGTAGGTTAACCATGACCAGACAACTCATTAGTGCCAGAGACAGAATCCAAACCAGGAACACTCCCAAGCCCGTATTCTACTCTCTGCATGATGCCCTCCCCAGGGAGCTTCCCACTCCTTCTCCGCCTGCTGGAATGACGCAGCACATCTGTCCTCTCCCAGACAGTGCACTGATTTCTCCTGGGACGGTGCAGTCTGTCTGGGGAACACCACAGACCAGAGTATTTTCCTACTGACACGGACATGTGTTCTGCCGGCCGTGCCGCCCCATTCAGCCCTGGCACTGAGGGGGCTCATGAGCTAAAAAACAGTCAGTCTGGTTTCCAAGTAATATTTAATGATCCCATCAAATACAATATAATTAGGAGTATATTGTGTGTGCATTCAAAAGGCACAATGGAAAACTGCCTATATTTTATAAAAATTGCACATTGCATCAAGGAAAAAAAAGACACCACAAAAGGTTCTCAGTGGCTGGCTGTGAATGATAAGATGAAAGGTGGTTTATATTTCTTTATTGATTCTTTCTTTTATGTTTCATACTTTCTACAACAAAAATGAAGCCATCTTTATAATCAGAAACAAAAAAGTTGCTAAAAAAAAGTCTGTATTATTCAGAGTAAAGACAAAGAACTACTTAGTCTACAAGTAACCTCATTGGCACATGTTTCTTCTTGCTGCTCACACACAGGGCCCTGGTGACAAATGTCCACCTCCACCCAGTGCGACTGGGTTTTCAAGCCTGCTCCTGATGCTGGCGGAAGAATGTCAGTGTTGGGAGCGAATCACCTTAACACGTCCGTGGCCCCTCTCCAGCCCAAGCCACGGCCTTCTGCAGAGGGACGTTTAATTACCAAAAGCTCAGGGAAGCAGTCAGCATTACTGCTAGCTGGCAGGTGGGGCAGGGTAGCTCTTTAGCCACCCCTGCCTTGGCCAAGCCTCAGAGCTCACAGAGAGAGGGCATTTTCAGCCTGCCCAGGGCCAAGCCCACCCTTCTAGAAGCTATTCCAATGCTGCCTCCTGAGGAATCAGGCAGGCCCTGGCTCCCTTCTGCAAAGAATGGCGTAGTTTCTCCCCCTGATACTTTCCCTCGTCTAGCATTGTAAGCCGTCCCTGAGCGTGCTGTGCTGCGTGGCGAGAGGGCTGCCCTCGTTTTGTAATTCACCTGGATGGACACATTTCACTCTGAGGATTGGGCTGAGATGTTTGGGAGTGAGATCATGCATGGCTAAACTGTACCGTGTGAGAAATCGGTGGGAACCCAGGGGACTAGAACTAGGGAACTGGGAGGGGAGAGGAGAGGTTTGGGCAGAAAGCAAAAGATCCTATCAACATGGTGGAGGCCGGTGCCTGGGCAGCAGAGACAGCCAATGGAAATCGTCCCAGCTCGTAGTGGTGGCCAAGGGAACATCAGTAAGAAAAACAATGATAATAATAGCAGTGACCATTTCAAGACTGACATTTGAATTTTGATACCTCATTTCCTTGGTTCTAAGATAGGCTTTTAATTTTTTTAATATTTCTAAAATTGGGATGTATATTAGTCAATATGTAAGCTACCGTGGTATTTCTCTTTTTACCAGAAAAACTATTATTAAATTGCGAGTGCAAACTGCAGCTAAGGGTGATTTAGAGTGGAGTGAATGCAGCTGTTTAAGAACCTTCTGCTGGAGACAGATGAGGATGTGCTGACTTTCTCCTTGTCTCTTTGATCTTAAGGTTGCCATGTTCCCTGCTGTTCATAAGCATGTGCAGAAGCAATGCCTCCACTTCAGTCTCTGCCTAGCAGACTCCTGTTCATCCTTCCAATGTGAATCAAACATTGCCTCCTCCAGGAAGCCTCCCTGGCCTAACCGATCAGGTCTAATTGCCCCACTGGTCTGTGTGATTGACTGATGTCCAATCTCTCCCACTGGACTGAACCCTCCTTGAGGCAGAATGAGACCTTGTTTCCTCACCACTAAATCACCCATAAAGCGCACAATAGGAATTTCAATGAATTTTTGCTGTATGAATAAATTCTAGTTTCTAATACAGAGCTAAAAAGACAAATGACTGATTCCCACCTTAGATGATCAAAAGGTCTTTCAACAATCCTTGGCAAAATACCAACAGCAAGGGTGAACATGACCTAGACCTTCAGAAAAGAAAGAAGTCTTGTCTTTCTACCATCACCAGACCATGTTGATATTTAATTCACTGAATGTTAGGTAATATTTAGACACTTATTATTTGTGCCTTTTGCCCTCCTGGCTCCTAGTGACTCCTCCTTACTCCTTTTTCAATTACAAGCCAAAGCCTCCCTTGAAAGGATGTTAAGTAAATGAAGAACATAGCATTTAGTGCAATATTAATATACATACTAAACTTAAAGGAAGGAAGATTTCAACAGACAGGGGTGTTAGAATGGTGACCGCGGGTTATTATTTAATGTTCTTTAAAATCCTATAATCCTAGCAACTATTGAGAACAATTTCGCCCCTAGAAGGGTCCTTAGAAACCCTCGGGTCTGACCATTTTGCAGTTAAAAGGCCAAAACATAGATCTGTTACTAAAGGACAAAGGTGTCCTACTGGTGGCATACTGGGACAAGAAACTTTCTGGAATAAAAAGAAAATCTTGAGGCCAGAGGGTCTGTATTGGTCCACTTCTTCAGATGTTTCTCTTTTGCCCTGCCGTGGTGGTTCTCAGCCAGGGCAGTGTCAGAACGCCTGGAGACATTTTTGGTTGTCACAGCTAGGGTCAAGTCACTATTAGTGGGTAGTGGCCTGGGATGCTGCTAGTCATCCCACATGACAAAGAATTATCTGTCCCCAAATGCCAAGAGTGCCAAGGTCAAGAAACTCTACCCTAAAAGGAGTCAGAAGAGGCAGAAGGAAGCAGCCCTGGGTGATTCCTCACACTTCTCTCCCACCCTGTCACCCAACGACACGTCTGAGACTGGGCAGCACAGACCAGGCACCTGTCTAACCACGTGGGGCTAATAGACACAGGAAGACAGGCCCAGCCCCAACAGAAACATGACACCTCTTCCAAGACCAGAAATTTCGCTGAATTTCCTCGATTCTGAAATACACATTTTCTCCATGTTTTAACTTTTCTGGAAATGGAATGTGTCTTATAACTAACGTAGTCCCCTCTCCAAAAAATGCTGTCATGAAATCAATGGAAACTCTTCTAAATGATGACATGTCATAGAATCAGAGAAACATGGCAGTTTCCACCATAATGTTTATATAGAAGTAGTAAAAACAAATAGATAATGGAGCATGATGTAAAATTTGTTTGATTTCCAAAAATGACATACAAGGCTTCAAAGAATTTCTCCCTGTGGTGGGCTCCTTTGCTCAATGTGAGCTCACGCTCTTCCGCCCTGTTGGTGGAAAGGCTGAAAGCACAGACTTCACCCTTAGGATGGAAGAACACCAGTGACCACAGTTACTGCTATCAGCAATTTCTGCTTCTTTTGACTTATTTTTTATTATCTTCTTGGACTTCTGAAAACGGAAACTAACATGTGAAAGGCTAGAGTAGTAAATACTGGAGCAATGTTTAATCTGGTAACCCGACAGCAGTACCCAGAACCCGGTGAACACTGAGTAGACAGATGTGTGTTGAAGGGCTAAGTGAGTACCAGCTATTTTCTTCCCAATCATGGAGGAAAAGAAAGAGTAATTTTAAGGAATAAATAGCAAGGGGAGGTGGTGGTCTTTGTAACACCCACACTCCGTGTTGCAAGCAGGAAAAGAAATACTTAACAGGGTCCCAGAGTATAATATTGGACCAAAGACTTTATGGATTTAGTAATATTAGAAAATACGTTTTTCATCATCAAAGCCAGGCCTGCTGGTTTTCCCACCAAGTAGAGAAAGCAGTGCAACGACACTTACACGTTTGAAGCTTTGGACTTTTGCAGCAGAGTAAACTGGTTGACAGTAAGATCTTAACAAAGTCATTTACTTCACCCTGCATTTGCAAGTGGAAATAGTTATCAAACAACAGGCAAATGGCAGAGCTGGGATTCAAGGATTTTCATCCGGACCCATTTCGTCCGCAGTGATTGCTGAGGACACTAACATTATAACCTCTAGAAAGAACCTGCTCATCCAGGACGGTGTCACATACTTCGGGGTGCTTAAGTTCTTTAAGATGCAATCACAGATCATGATTTTGGTAAAAGATACAGCTTTTCCAACTCACCACTCAATATCTTGTTAAATGTTATTTAAGCAGTCAATTAAATGGGGCAAAGTCTACGTGGAAAGATATGAATATCACCGATTCATTCATCAGTTCATTCAAGAGTATTCACGGAGACGTGTACCATATGTCTGGCTCACTGCCAGGCAGGGGGGGGTGCAGGGACCTGCACACTTTATTTACACCCTAAGACGTTTCAGAAGCCAATTGTTTTTCCTGATAATCACATTATGTTTCCCAATTCTTATTCCTTCTTTTTCTGAGCCTCTACGTGTCTAAGGAAGATCTGATTCGCGGGAGGGGGCTCACATCACTTCAGCCCCCAGGAAAAGAGAGTGTCTTTGCCAAATACCAAAATCGGCTCTCAGGAGTGTTTTATAAGAACCCATTTTTCCCCTTTTGCACTTCTCCTCTTTCTGCAGGAATGCAAAGCGATTCCCCCTTCTCATCGCCCCTCACAGCCCACCCCCACCCCACTCAGGATTTCCAACCCACCTGACCATTCTGCCGGCTGCAGGAACGCGCGGGCCACGTAGCGCTGGAGTGGGCGCCGCCGTCCATCACGGTCCTGCTGCACCGCACGGGAAAACCTGTCGGGCGCTTTAAAGTTTCCCTAGCCCGTGTGTTGATGTCAAAGACATCACAGACTGTCCTATTGACTGCTGTCATTTGACGTGAGAGCCCAAGGCCACTACGTGTTTGTTTGGAAGTTGCGTAACTACGGGAGTTAACGACCTCACCAGGATCATCTTTGGCCTTTGACGTCCCTTTCCTCTCCTTAGGCGAGAACCATGGCTGTTTCTCTTCAGGTTTTGTGAATTCCCACTGGGCTATCCCAGCAGCTCACTAGTAAGTCCCTGAGCCAGGAAACATGGGTTGTTCTGTCACCGGGTGATTCTCCCTTGGCACCTGCCTTCACTTCTCTAACCCCAGCCTTCCAGCCACGGTCGTCATTAGCCACTTCGTCCCCGGAAGCCTTGCCCATTGACATTTAGCCTGACCCATCTGAGTACTTAGTCTTCAACTTCTAAATCCCAATGCCAAGGAAAGAATCCAGCATTTTTGAAGGCCCAGAGATGTCCCAGCTTCTGATCCTTTCTCCATGCTTAAATTCTAAATGTTCTACAGCTTAATTTATTCCTCGATTTTGTTGAAGGACCTCTGTTTGTTTTCTAATTACGTATAAATGGAAGGAAAACTTGCTGTTTTGAGATAGGTTTGAACACCAGCCCCACATCACCTTCCATGGTTTCCATGGATAACAGCACCATTTCTCAGACTGTCTCTCAGAACACTAATCTCCCAAAATGCTCCTGGATTTGAAGGTGAAGGGGTCAGATAAGATTGGAAAGAGCTGCTTACTCTTGGAGGCTCATAATGTGCATTAGTGTATTAAAGGCTCTGAGAAGTTCTGCAGCAAAGAAACTTATTCAACTTTGTTGAACCAAGCCATACCCAAGGTTACCGGAACCCAGAGCCTTATTACTTTTTGTTCATTTTATTTTTCTTACATAAGAACTGTATACCTATTATAGATTTAGTAGTGATCAAGGAACATACTCAGAAGCAATGATCTACTGCATAAAGACCAAGCTGGCTGGCTGGCTGGCTGGTCCCTCCAGTTTCCAGAGAAGGCTTCCTGTCACTCTTTCTTCCTCTCTGCACCCCTCACCCCTACTCAGGCATCAAATCTCCATATTGTGACAATCCCCTAAGCTAAGAAGAGGGGTACTTGGGGTGAGATCATAGATGGCCCTGAGCCTATGCTACATAATTGGATTTATTCTCGTGGTACAGAAGAATAATTAAAGACTCTGGTGAGAAGATTGGTAGCATTCAGGCTGCCTGATAGAATTATTAGTCTGACCAAAGTGTAGCACAGAGAATGGAGCCTCAGTTCTCAACCAGGACAGGTGACAGTGGGGAAGGGACCAGGGGAATATCTGAACTGCCACCCACTCCAGACAGCAGACATCCAAGATGTGTGACAGGTGACCTGATGGGGAGCTCCCCCACTGTGGGGCTTCTGCACAACCCCCGCATCCCGAAGTCTTGATCACCTAGACACACTCCTCACCATATCTGTGGTTCTTTCACCAAATGACTCTGGCCCCGCTGTGGATCATTTCAATCCCAATCTGAAATGTTCACATCTGGGAAAGGATTGCCTTTCAGCTGGTTCCTAGTAGCAACCATAGATAACTATGCCAGAAGAAGCATACTGTAGCATGTAGTGGACACCTTTTGGAGCTCCACCTAAGATTTCAATCCTACTTCCACCACTCGTGAGCTGTGTGACCTTAGGCAAAATACCTACCCCCTCTGATCCGCAAATACCTCATTCATAAAATGAGAGGGTAATAATGATAATAGCAATTGACAGGATTGTTGTGAATATGAAATCAATCAGTTTATGTGAAAGAGCCTGGAACATATTATAGCATGCAACACATGGAAACAATCATTATTATCATGATCATGTATTTATTCATTCCATAAATATTTCTTAGGTAAAATAACCACTGACTTTATGAGCCCTTTGAGCAATGTTGCTATTGAGAGTTGCCATGGGAACCCATGGCAAATCCACAGCAAACTGGATTTTCCGGTCTCATGTCTTGGCAGCTTGACTACATTCAAGTCCTGGTTACGGCATCTACATCCTCTTGTGGTGCCGTTTCCCACTTTGGGATATTGATATTGGCTAATCGTCATGAAGACTTACTATGTGCCAGGCACATTCTAAGTGCTTCACATTGGTTTGTTTGAATCATTCAACACCCTTATGAGGTAGGCACTACTATTATTCCTTTTTGTAGACAAGGAGAAGGCACAGAGAGGTTCAGCAACGTGCCCAAGTTCACACAGCATGTCAGCAAGAGACCCTTGAAGTCAGACTCCCGAGCCTGTGCGTGTTACCATTACACCCTGCCTCTTGCTGCAGGGGCCTCCCGTCGCTCCAGAGAAGGAGAGGTGTGAGGCATGAACGTGTGAGAAGGGATGGAAAGTGGAGAGGCGGTGGCGGGGGGCGTGGGTGAGGCGTGGAAAGCGAAACCACCTTTTGGGTGTTGTGTAGCGAAAACAACCAGTTCATGCATTAGTCAGGCCGAGCCTGGGTTCTGGTGCTTCTCCAGAGCACGGCGTCTGGGTAGGAGGCAGACAGCAGGCTGCTGCCTGGCAACAGGCAAGGGAGGGGACAGCCTGGGACCTAGGACACAGCTACTGAGAGAGAGTGGCTACAGATGCCTCTTCTTCTGGGCGGCTAAAGATATTTGTAATTTGTAAAATAGGGAGCTCATCAGAGGGTTTCCACATGTCATCAGAGAATGCCTTAAGATCCCTCCAAACTGGAATTCTAGGATGCACGTTCCCCCGGGGACCTCTCTAACACATCCGCCTCTGTCTCAAAATGACAAACAGAAGAAATAACACTTAGAGCACTTTTATCAGCCAGGTGCTTTATGCTGAATTCTTCCAGCCACCTTCTGCACGGAATTATTTCACGTTATCACCTCCACCTTACTCAAGAGGCATAGAGAAAGAAGGGAACTTGCCCCAGGACATGGGGTCGACAAGAACTGGAGCCACGCTGGAGCCATGGCCGGGCGCAGTGGCTCACGCCTGTGATCCTAGCACTCTAGGAGGCCTAGGCGGGCGGATTGTTTGAGCTCAGGAGTTGGAAACCAGCCTGAGCAAGAGCGAGACCCCGTCTCTACTAAAAATAGAAAGAAATTAATCGACAACTAAAAATATATAGAAAAAATTAGCCGGGCATGGTGGCGCATGCCTGTAGTCCCAGCTACTGGGGAGGCTGAGGCAGGAGGATTGCTTGAGCCCAGGAGTTTGAGGTTGCTGTGAGCTAGGCTGATGCCACAGCACTCACTCTAGCTCGGGCAACAAAAGCGAGACTCTGTCTCAAAAAAAAAAAAAAAAAAAACTGGAGCCACGACCCGATCCAAGAAAGAGGAGAAGAAATCATCTCTGGGAGTAGCGACCGGTACTCAACAGGTGTGTCTGAACAGGTGGGGTGTTCACACCTTTCACTTACTGATTCCTTCTCATTCAAGCCCCTACCGTGCACCAGGGAAACAAAACTACACCAGACAGGCCAGGTCTGTGCCCGTCTCAGTGGTGTTTTCTGCTCCACCAGAGACAAGAGCTTAGCGAGTGGCAGGGGCACGGGCAGAGGGAGGGCGACCCTCAGACACAGGGAACCTGCGCTGTTTTCCGTTGCCGCCCCTCTGTGCACGGAGGCTGGACCAAACTGCAGCTCCTGGAACACAGTCTGCTGTCCCCGGCACTGAGAACGCCATATGTGTCCCCACACCCCAGCGGGAGAAGGCACACTCCTGCTGTTCTGGAGGTGGTGTCCAGGAGGCTGGCAAACTCTCAGCACTTTGTTTCAACAGACGGGGGCGGAGGCTTTGGGGAGAGTTAAGCAACAGAAAGTTTGCCTTTGTGCTGTTCTCACAGACATTTCTGGAAAGGGCCAGTTCTGGGTGATTTGTCATTTACCGAAGTAGACTCACACCAAGAAGCCAGCTCAGATACTGTGGTTAAAAATACATCTCTGCTCACCTATCTCGTTAATATTCTGTAAGCATACTGAAGCCCTTCAGTCAACAGTGAGAAAAGTTCATTTACTGCAAAGTAGTGACACTGGCTCTAATCATACGGTTAAAGTAACCCTCTAACTAAGCCCTTAATTTTTTTTCAGAGTTATAGGGAAGCATTAAGTATTAAAAGCCCAGCAAATTGATTATTTGTTCAGACGGTCTGCTGGAGTTTGACTACTACTTGCTAATCATACCATTAGGCAATCAGACGTTTCTGTGCCTCAGTTTCTTCATATGTAAAATGCAGATAATCACAATACCTATTGTAGTCATGAGTTAATGCATACAGACCCTTATGACGGTGCCTGGAACATGACAGGCACTCAGTACAAGTTAGCTATCATTATGCACACTCAACCTATTTCGTAATATTTATGGTAACAATTAACTGTCATTTATTCTTCTCTTACCGTGTGTGCCAGGTGCAGGGCTGAGGGCTTGTAGACATCACAGGATTCAGTCCTCAAGACAACCCCATGAGGTGGGTATTATACCCCTTTTACAGATGAGAAAATGGAGAGAGAGAGAGCCAGAGAAGTCCACACCTGGTGGACAGCAGAGCAGGGCAGGAACATGGTCCATCCGAACACATGGCCAATGCTATATAATATCATTGTCTGGTCAGAGCAAGACTGTGAAACTGGCAAGAGAGAAAACCTCACAGTCTCTGTTTAACAGGTAAAGAAACTGAGGCAGAGAGATGTTAAGTGATGAAACCACACACATTTTTCTTTGTACAACACCAGGGGACAAACATCAAAGTGGGTGGGTCAGGAAATGATGCTGAGGGGGCTATAGAATAAACTGGCCTTCTCTCTAGACTATGTAAGAATAGAGCAAGGCCATTTCGGGTCCCCCTGAGGCTGGGCTGGATCCATGCCATTTGAGCAACTCCTCTAAGCACACCCAGAGCCCTTGACATTGCTCCTTACACATCATGGTAAAGCCCGTCTAACTCCAGCCCTGCAATCGGCCTTGCTGGGTAGGAGAAGGCTCTGAGGTCAATATCTGCAACATCTGTTAGTACAGCATTCCCAAGTCTCCACAATCACCAAAGATTATATTTAACTTCTACATGTGGGATCTCATATCTCTCATCCAGAAAACTCCTCTTCATCTTTCAAAACCTTGCTCAGCTGTCTCTGCCTCTATAAGCCTTCCCGATCATCCCCAGACCTCAGCAAAACTGATGCTTCCCACACCTGAATGATTTCAGTTTCCTTTACATATTTGAAATTGTTGCAACCTGGGGGTGACTTGCCATTATAGTTTATATGTCTGTCTGTCTGTCTCTCCCATTAGGCTGCGAATGCCTCCACCCAGGCACCTACAATCTATTTCGCTTCCTTGGGAATTAGCAATGCATGAATGGTCTGCATCAGTGGTTCTCTACAGGGGCAATTTTCCCCCAACCAGGGACACTTGGCATTGTCTGGAGACATTGTGGGTTGTCACATCTGGGGCAGGACGGGGAGGAGGGAGGTTGTGAGCATCGATTGTGCAGAGGCTGGGGATGCTGCCAAGCATCCTACAATGCACAGGACGGCCCTCCATGGCAAAGAATTATCCAGCCCGAAAAGTCAACAGTGCCAAGGTCAAGACCTGGTCTAGATGCTAGCCCTCAGTTAAGCGTCACTCACTCTCTAAAGAGTTTACCGCACTTCATAAATCAGAGCTCCGGATCTGTTGCAAATTGGGTTTTGCTTCTCAAATATTTGCTGCACCTCTGTGGGAAGAGGACACTTCCCCATCCCTGAAGACTGGCTTTGGCAGATGAGATACAAGGCTGTCTCAGATGTGCTTGGCGCCCCACCCACTGTCCTCCTCCTAGCCTTCTCGTGCAGGCCAGCCAACTTCCAACTGCGAGGGTCTGTCTCTTTGGCCGAGGGCCTTTCTCAGAAGCTGGAAGGCTACTCTGCCTGTGCCCACTCAGGCTGGAAGCAGTGGGGAACGAACACTCCCTGCCAGTAGCCGTCAGCCACTGATGGACAGGTTTGGTTGAGTAAGTAGATCAGCGCCCTAGTTCCCCAAGAGGATAACTCCGAGGCATGTGATTTGCCCTGTTTTTCAGAATTTCTGGGTGGGATTACACTCGAGTTGTAACCCACACTCGACTGGCTGCCTTCCCTTCCTGCCTTGCTTCTCCACTCCCCTGCTGGCATTTCCTGCACCTCCCAAAGTTCATGTGTTCAAATCCTTGTGCTGGCATCTGCTCCTAGGAACCCAAACCAACACTGAAGAAAAGTAACACATGTCGCTTCCAAGCAGAAGCATGAGGAACCTTCCGCTGGTTCTGATATTGCTCTTTTCCCCTCTGCTACGAGAGAGGCATGGCCCAGGCAGGGGATGCTTCTTCAGCCTGGGTCCCAAAGACGACGTGGCAAACACCTGCAGCTGGCCTGCAACCAACATATAACAGATGCAAATAACAAACTTTGGTTGTTGGAAGCCACTGAAATTTGGGGGTGGTTATTACTGAAGCATAACCAGGTGAAAGCTGACTAATATAGGGCTTCTCACTCCCAGGAGGGCCTTCCTCACTGGCTCTGTTATAGAAGACCTGGGCTACTTAACTCGCAAATGATGCTCATCTTAGGGCAAAAATCATATAGTAGACAACTATTTACTTTCTTCCCCTTGTGTGCATCGTGCTGGGGAATTGGTGAGCACCTACTGACTGGTAGATTTGCCCCTGAGCCGCCTGGGTGTTACCATGGGCCAGTCCAGGCCTGGTGGCTATTGTGGGAAAAGAGACTAAAGATGAAGAGCTTGGCCCAGAAATGGATGAAAGCATTAGTCACACTGCAGTGTCTCTCAGCCCGGGTGACCTTGAGGAAATCCCTTCCCCATCTGGAGCCTCAGATTTCTAGTGCAGGATCTGACCCTGAGGTCTAAGCTCCATCCCAGCATTCAGCGTCTATGGTTCAGTGAAGACCAAGGCAAACTTCCTTTCCTCCAACCCCTGCTTTACCCCTCAGCCTTCAGAACAGGCTAAATTTAGAGCCAAAACTTCAGGGGAAAGACTGTTTTATTCAGTTCACAAACAGCTCATTTCTCTTCTCCATTAACAAGTCAGAAGAGAGAGTTACGTTCTCCCTTCCCTCCATCCTTGACATTTATTACGATCCACGTGCCATCATCAGCTGAAAACCACTCACGGGCTACCGCGGCATTGCTTACACTTGAGTCATTCACATTCAGCCAGCGCGATTTTTGCCCTACCTGAAAACCACCTCTACTATTACTTCCTCAATAACGTTTAACACTGACTGATTCTTGTACTTCAATAAGTGTATTCGAAGAGAAAATTTTACATTGCCGCTGTCAATGAAAACCAGTCTCACTTGCCGTAAATAGAAGGTGGGAGTGAAAATGAATATGACAAAAACCATTTTTTATCGATTTCTAGTGAGATATCACTGCATGCTGAAGCCTCTGCCACCTGCTCTCTCTTTGCTAAAAAGGGAGATTAGAAAATATCAGGACAGCGTTAAAGGCACAACAGCACCTAACCAAGGTTTGATCCTGTCATAGCCAGAAAGATGGAAAGAGAATTGAAAAGGGAATAATTTTCTTACCATGTGACATAATATGACTTAATTCCTCATGAGTGCACCCCCAATCATCCCATGTGCCCCATAACGTCATCTTTCATGTCATCAGGGCATCCGTTTCACACTTTGAGTAAAGCTATATTATTTCCCTGGATCCGGTACAGTCGATTGACAACATGGTTGATCGACAGCACAGATGTTACAGGCTGTCAGATATAGAGGTCTTACCTAATACCACTTGGAGAAGGTTTGGGTCCTGCTCTATCCCGTCCTAGCTGTGTGACTCTGGCAAAGTCACCTAACCTCTCTGAGCTTCTTTCCTCATACGCAAAATTGGGATAATCATAGTTGCTACGTCCTAACGTTTAGATCTCAAAAAATCCTTGGCCTGCAGTCATGCTCAATCATTTATGGCTGTCATTATTACTGATTATAGTCAAATCAGTATGGTAGCTATTTTGATACCCATTCTACAGATGAAGAAATTAAGGCCCAGTTGAGTCAGCTATCAAGGTCACACAGCCTTGCTTTTACCACTCTACGAGGACTTAAGGAGTATCCATATTTTAACCCAGGTATGTTTATTTCTGTTCTGTTTTAGTTTATTTTTCCTAACTGCAGCCTTGTTTAGTTGCCTCCCACTAAAACGGAGAAGGCACTGGTGCATGGACACAGCTGCTCCGTCAGCTGGAGCAGATTCGGGGCCTGTTGTGATGCACCCGCCATGTCTTTGGCCTCCGAAGCATGCCAACTCGCCCCGGCATTTGCCACTTTGTGGAAGAAAGCGCATGAGGACAGAGGTCTCGCCACCTGCAGAAGCATCACAACGCACAGCACCTGCCATTCATGTCATGATGGGGGTGAGTGTGGACCAACCCATTCTTGTATCTTTCTCCTTCTAAGATATTCCATTTCTACATTTCGCGCCTGATTTTAATTAAGCTCCACTTCAGATCACCACCTGGAGAGAATACTTCAAAATCTCAGAAAAGCACAAGTCTGGGCAAAAGCCTACCAGACATGTTGCTCGCCTTCCTTCCCCTGTCCCTCTCTGGTCTTAAAACATGAAGGCCTGCTCTGGAGTGGACAGTGTACGAGCAGCAGATATAACACATCCCAGAGTGGCTTTTCCTTCCCCGCCGCGTCCCAGAGACTGGAGGCTTTAGAGACCAAAGGAGTAGAGGGGGTCTTCCATCATGTAACTGAGGCGGAGGGAGGGGAGAGTGACACCCTTTTAGCATAAACATTACAAGTTCTATTTTAGCATCACCCACTTGTAGGTTCTCCATCCTTAGGCTAAAATCAGCTCACAGGGCTCGAAATTCCCTATCAAAGGCCTTGGGGTTCTCCCCTTCCCCTAAGTTGAAGCAAAACAAAATGTGTAAAGAATGAATGGTGACCCATACCGGAGGCTGGACATAAAAAGCCATGGGGCCTTGGGGATAAAGAAGCTGCGTGGTCTGAGGACCGAGTGGTCTCGGCCCAGCACGGGGTTGCACCCCGAGCACACCCCAGAGTCTCTGGCTGAGGCCTGAGCCTGTGTTGGGAGCCCTGAGATGAGGGAAGAGATCAGAAGAGCTGCCCCCCATCCCCAGTGCCTGACCCCTGGATTCTGAAGTGGAGGACGGCATGGACCTCTCAGGAGTCCCCCATGAGTCTCGGTGGGCTGGCAGCGCCAGGAGTTCAGTGCCACGGCTGCGGACACCTGAGGTTGCAGGGTGGGCATCCGTGGGAAGCAGGAAGTGGAAAGTTTGGGGCAGGAACATCCGTTCTCCTATTTATGAAAATGGCTGTGTTGACTCTTATCAAAAAGCATTGTCCCAAACACAAGATCCCTCAAACCCACCAGAGCATGATATAGCCACGGGTACGTGCCTGAAAAGAGCTTGGCATTTCTGCTTCAAGATGTGATGCATTTATCCTGAATTTTCATCAACTGCCTTCTGTGCTCCACCTTGCAGGCCACACAAGGCTGCCCTTGTGCTGTGAGAACTGACCATTGCCATCAATGACAAGGTGTATGTATCTGAGGCAGCGGCCTGGGGTGGAATGGCACGGCCGTAATCCAAATACACAATTAGTGCTACGAAAACTCCAGCAATGTAAGAGACATCCCATGGAGGAATAAAGTATCTGGTTGCTGAAAACCAGGAATTTGTATGTGATAGGTAAGGTAACATTTTAATAGATTTGCAAAACTGGGTCGGGTGAGGAGAGACAACACTTCAGGCAAAAAAAAAAAAAACTTGTGCAAAGGCACAGAGGGGAAAGTATTCGCTACCTTCAATGAGGCGGCAGCACAGGGGCCAGCAGCAGTAATCGTTACTTATCATGCCATAAACCATCAGCCAGGCTTCATCTGATTTAATGTGCACAACACCTTCATGTGGAGATAGTGTTATTGGCCCCATTTTTCAGATGAGAAAACTGAGGCTGGACCGAGGTGAAGGTCAAGCAAGTGATGGCTCTAAAAATTCAGCCCAAGGCCTGCATGATTCCGAGCTCAGGCTATTTAGGGAAAGTGGTGAAGGAGGGATGACCACTGAACATTCCTCCACCTCCACCTACTTACCTTTAGCAATGGTCCTCCATCGATGCAGGGCTAAGCCTCGTCCAGAAAGGGGTCAAATTCTCCCTTCTGAAATAACTACATAAGTCACTTTAGCTTTCAAGGGAACAAAAATGATGCTGGATTTGGGGTAACTATGCCTCACCAGCCAAGAGAGAAGCAGACTGGTCTTGGCAAATACCCAGAGGCCTGGCAGAGGGCATTTATGGATTGAAAAAGAAGCCCAAAGGAGTGAGCATTATCAGGTATTTTGCTGGCCTAGTGGGTGGTAGAGTGGCTCTCGGCACAGAGCTAAGAGTGAAGGGAAGGGCTCAGCGGGGGAATGAGGCCGGGGCCAGGGAGAGGTGAGAATGCTTTCCATTTTTCTGAGCCGCTGTCCCACCGGAGGTGGTAGCTGAAGGGAGACATGGCTGGGCAGAAGTCAAAGTCCCCAGTGCTGAGTGTTCCTCCCGGCATCTCAGAGCTTCTGTGACCTCCCAGGCCAAGAAAAGGATGAGCTGTACATGCGGGGTGGCCAAGGGGAAGAAAAAGTAGCCAGGATATAAGGCTAGAACACCTGGAAGATATGAAACCTACCCTTCCTATTCGAATAAATCATTCCATTTCTGCGAGGGTACAGAGAGTCCCAAAGGGTGGCATCCCCTTCTCCCGTCAGCTGGGTGAGTTTCGAGCTGTTTTCTTGCAGGGGCGATGGGCTGAGTGGACTCACCCATATTCACTCTGATCCCCCACCTCCAAGTGGGGTGGCCGCCCTCAGTGACAAGCCCCTGCCTCGTCCATCCCCAGCAGCTCACCTTGCCCCACACGCCACTGACACTCCCACCATGAGCCCCATTTCCTTGCTTTCTATCGTTTCATTTGCCTCCTGTTTATCACCTCCTCTCATCACCCTGACGTGGCCCTAACTCGCCATAACCACATCCACTCCCTTCCTGCTGACCTGGACAAGGACCCACCATGGTCTAGCTGCGCCCTCAGGACCTCATCGCTCAGTGTCCACTGATGGGTCCCTCCCTCCACTCCACCCCTCCCCTAAACAGCTTGGTGGCCTGTGGCTACGGGGCAGAGTCAGCCTCAGTGGAGCCAAGCGAACTTGACCGGCCCCCCGAGAAGCTGAACCTGAATCTGTGGCCTTGTTTTCCTTGGTGCCACCAGGGGAGGGCACACGCCCAGGATGCCTCAAAAATCTTTGCAAAGGAAGTCTCCGTGACCTCATTTGATGTTTTTAGGAGTAGGCAACATCCGCAACGATGCTTGAGACAGCCACGATGGTCACTTCAATTCTTTACTGAACGGTCAGAAGTGCAACTGGCTGAATTAACGGGCTGACTTGTTGCCACTCAGAGGGCACCCAAGCAGCCACCTGCGTCACCCAGGAGCCTGGTACGAAGGCAGAATCTCAGGCCCCAACCAGATCTGCGGAATGAGGAACCACATTTCTAACAGAATCCCAGGGGATTCTTAAATACGTGAGAATGTGAGGAAGAAGCACTCCTCTACTTGATCTTGAAGCTCACCCGGCCAGGCTGCGGGTCTAAAATTTTTTTAATTTGAAAAGCAAAAACAAAGTGAGAGCAACCAGAGAGCTATGAAGCCACTAACGCTCCTGGGAAGTGCAGGAAGGAGCCTTGAGGTCTGGCGCTACCTCTGGATCCCCCTGCAGCCGCGATGCCTGGACCACTTTCTGCAGCTGCGCAAGATGACAAGCAAGGAAGTGATTTGGACAGAAAAAGAAGGGACAGAGGGCAAGAGAAGGAAGCGTGCCTGGTAAGAGTCACCCCTTGGCATAACTCCCCGCAGCCCTGCCTTGCTCCCTGCTCTCTGGTCCTTTGGATAAGATGTGTCTTTCACTCATTTTCAGCTGGACTCAGACTCTCCTCCCTTGATACAGAGCTCTCATCAGCAACTCACACCATCCGGCCGATCGTTTCGTTCTGTTCTGTTCTCCTGTGGAGTCATCATGTGTCCCAGTCCCCTCTCTCCTGCTTCGGTGGCTCTGGGGCCCAAGCACGCAGCCCACATTAAAACTCCCTGAGCTGGATTATGAACTTTTCTACTTCTTTTAGTATCTCCCAAGTACACACTCCATACAATTTATTTGAGATATTTATCCTCAAATCCTCAAATAGAGTGCTTATTGCAAACTTATTCTCAAGAACCGGGAAGGACCTAGCCCAGGACCAGCCACCAATACAAGTGTGATGCTGTAGGTGGCCTGGAGAAACTCTCACAGTTATAATTATAATCAATAACACTCTGGGAGTTCCTACTCTGCGCCAGGCACCATTCTAAGCCTTCATGTGTATTAACTCATTGAATCCTTAAAATAACTTTGTGATGTCGGTACCTTGACGCATCTCTGTTTTACAGGTGGAGAAACCAAGGCACAGAGGATTTCGGTGACTTGCCTGAGCTTGGTTAGCAGGTGGCAGCGCAGGATGCGAGCCCAGGCAGCCTGGCCGCAGCGTCTGGACTCTGCGCACTGTGCACAGCACGGCCAGACACTCAGGCCTGCCTGCAACCCAGGGGTCGAAATCTCAGAAGCACCGGGACTCGCCAGAGCGGGGCGCTGAGGAAGCCTCCTCCCAGAGACGGTGGCTTTGCCAGAGCCTGGAGGGGCAGGAGGGGCCTCCAGTCGCAGAATGAGGCAAGGGGCGCCCGAGAGCAGGAACGAAGCGTCGCGTCTGACGTGCTGGCTGCCCCGTGCTCACTGCCAGCTCCCTGCTCCTTTCAGTACCTTCTTTCAGACCGCAAGGCCCATGGCCAAGTGCTGCTGTTTCCATAGCAGGGTTGGCACCCGCGTGAGTTGGGCAAACCCAGCAGGAACACAGTCACAAGCATCTGCCCCAGACCGTGCCACAGGACAGGTCCCAGGGACCAAGCCAGGGGCTGGGAAGGAACTGGAGCAGGGATGCAGTGAGGCCAGGCGGTGGGTGAGGGGAAGAAGGCAGGAACAAGGGCGAAGGGGCAAGGCGGAACCGACTGGGGACAGAGTGCAAACCCCAGAGAATGAATAGATCCGAAACAGGGAGAGCACTGCAGACTGCACCGCATCGAGGTGAAGGGCTAATGCAGCAGGGGCAGGGGGTACACCTGTCTGAGAACCAGGCAAAGCACCGTTGGAGGGTACAGAGCCCCGGGGCAATGATTAACAAACACTGGAAACTGCAACCCAGAGTCAGGTAAACCAGGAGCCAGAGGAAACAGAAATCAGATCACGGGATTAATCACAGCTCAAGTTTAAAGTATTAACCCTGAGCCAGGCACTGTGCTAAGTGCTCTACATAGATTACCTTATCTAACCCTCACACGTAGTACTAAGAACATGGCTCCAAATCCAGGTGGAGTTTGAGTCCTCACTCCTCCTTGTCTTAGCTGTGTGATCTTGGGCAAGTGACTTACCCTCTCTGTTTCTCAGTTTCCTCATCTGTAAAATGGGATCTTGTTAGTAGTTATGTCATATGGTGGTGATGAGGATTAAATAAAATAATAGAGGTAACATTGAAAATTGTGCCTCACAGAGAATAAAACCTCACTAAATTGAACTATGATTATTATTACTATTATTAAACACCAGCCCTTTTAGACACAAAGAAATCGAAGCACAGAGATTGAGGTAATTTTGAGGGGATAGGGCTGGGAAGCAAACCCAGTCAGTCTTTCCGGAGAAGCCGGGCGTGTTACCACCATGCATCGCTGCTTCACGTCAACCCAGAGGAACAGGGGAAGAGAGGGGAGCCGGGTGGGAGGCCCAAAAAAACACAGAACAAGGGGCAGAAGAGCAGAATAGGAAAAGAGGGCCTGGGTGGTTTCTGAGTAGGTCCCAGGGCTGCCAGTGCAGGTTGCAGGAGGTGGGTGGCTAGTGAGCAGGGCACAGCAGGGGGCCTGGCGGCAGCGGTACTAGCATCCAAGCTCTGGGCCCTCCAGTTGAAGTGGCTATTCCAGTTGGGGCATGAGAATCATGTCCCAAAACCCCAGGGCTCTGCAGCAAAGTCATCACTAGGGTCAGAAATACACATGTATTGGCAGCCCTGAGCAGTGGCACCGGCAGATTGCTGGGCCCAGACTCGGGTGGGGAGGGCTGTGGAGGAGGACGGTAACAGCTAAGGCACACTGAGTGATCGCTACCTGCAAGGCACTGTTCTGTGCACTGCACACTTCCACTTAATCTTCATCACAACCCTAAGAAATCAATTCTATTATTATCTCCATTTTGTAGACTAGAACATTAAGGCACAAAGAGGTCAAGTAACATTCACACAGCAGGTACATCACAGAGCCAGAAACAGAACCCAGCTGTCTGACTCCAGAGTCTATACTCTAAACCTTCAGTATCTATAATGCCCAGCCAGGCTAGTCTCAGAAATATCTAGATAATGTATTAGACCTAGTAACTTCCATTTGTCACTGAATTTTTGGCCTGAGCAATACAACATATGGAATGCAGTCAGCTAAAATGCTAGAAATGGGAAATATCAGACAATCCCAAATTGAGAGACATTCTACAAAATGACTCATCAGTCCTCTTTGAAAGTGTCAAGGTCACTTGGAAAGACTGAGGAACCGTCACAGATTGGAGAAAAGTACAGAGACATGACAACTAAATGCAATGTAGCTCCCTGGATTGGATTCTAGAACAGATAAAGGACCTTAATGGGAAAACTGGTAGAATCCAAATAAATTCTTAGTTAGTGATATTGTAGCAAAGTTAATTTCTAAGTTTTGATCAATGGTCTGTGGTTATGTAAGACATTATCATTCAAGGAAGCTGCGTGAGAAGAATATAGGAACTCTATGCATTATTTTTGCAATTCTTCTGTAAGTCTAACATTATCTCAAAAGAAAAAAAAATTAGGTGTTAAAAAACCAAAAAATACAAATGACAAAAGAATCAAAGCCATTGTCATTCTCAGTTTATAAACGTGTATGTTTATCTTTGTAATTGTAGCCAAATATATTGTTTCCACTTACGTATGTGAATAAGTGCTGATCTTGATGTAATATTAAATCTGTTTTAAATTGTGAATAATGTTTTTTTTACAAAGCTGGCAACGGTTACGTTTAGAAACCTGGACCTGCGTCAGAAGAACAGATTACTTACACGTGCTTCGAGATGTGAATCTATCGTCTTTCACTCTCTTTGACTCACATCCTGAATGTCGCTATTCAACAAAGCCCAACCCCTCCACGTTGATGTGTCTGCTGGCAGGAAAGGCCTGAATCACTTGGTGGTTGAGGGATCACTTCGTAGGCAGGAGTGAGCTTCCAGAAATGGAAGGAATAGGCAAGTGTCTTCATGAGGCCAAGATAGCTGATGGCCAGAGAGATAAAGGAGCAACAGAGGCATTGGTCCCCGTTCCTATGGGCGGAGCACCATCTACATTAGCTCATTTAATACTCAGCACAGCCTTAGGAGGAAGGAGACCATTTCACAGATAAGGAAATGGAAGATCAGAGGTGTTAAGCAACTTCCCAAGGTCACACAGCAAGTAAAGTTAGGAGATAGCATAAAAACTGGGTCTCAAGAGACTGCAGGCATCTTGTTCAATTTTCTTGTTTAAGCCAATATTGGACTAGCTATGCCTGTCAAATAATTGCCTGGTTAGTCCCCAACTCAGAGAGTGGGATGCAGAGTCAGCCAGATGAATATCACAGTGCACACACTACATAGCAGGTACTCCACATCCATCACCCCATTTGGCCATTACAAAAGGAGAGTGAAGACCAATTCCCTCGTCAAATAAGTAACTGAGCTCCAAAAGGTTAAGTAACTTGCCCAGCACCAGGCAGCTGCATGGAACCATGCCAGAATTTAAGGCCATGTATACCTGCTCACTCTGTTCATTCTATTTCCACAGAAAACTCCCAAGGTGGAGATATCATCAAGCAGGTACCAAGAAATGAACCTCCCACCAACCCCTGAAAAGACATCCTCAAAGATAGGCCTGACTAGGCATATTCACGCTGATTTGGCCACTATCCAGTTGACTTTGCCGCCATGTTTACTAAATCCAGATAATTCAGACCCTCAACAAATAGTTTTTGTTTGTTTACTTTGTTCTGTTTGTTTTGTTTTGTTTTCATCTATTTTAGACACCCACATGTTCTAACTTATCTAGAAAATTGCAAACACTCCTTTCCTTCATCCCAATGTGGGCTTTTCTTTAAGAAATACCAATTCACGATCCATTTCACTAAATGGCCATTGCTAAATAAAAATATTTGCACGTGGCAAATGGAACCAGCCTTGTACAGGAACTTGGAAGTTCTTTTAGAAGCTTCAGCCAGAAGAACAAAGCCACATAGAACCAGACAAGCTCCCATAAATCTAAGCTCAGTTGATTGGTTTCACACTTGGAAATATAATCAGCACCACCACTGCCTTCCCTCCCAAAAGCCCTTCTGCAGCTCAGAACTCCAAATTCTGGAAAGGAAAAGCAACATGCAAATTTAGAAAAAGGCAGAAGCCCTAGATCCTAAAACCCAGGCTCAAATCAAAGTGGCCTGATGCCTTTGCAAAGTGTTACTTTAGGGACTGATTATTCTGAAATGTTGTTTGGGTAATGACACACAAAACACCTGTGGGGCCCTGTCTCCTGGGAAGACAGCAATATCAGAGCAGTTCAGGCTGCGCAGTATACCTCTGTCACCAAAGGCAGAGGAAAGGCCAAAAACGAATGTTGATGCTGCTAGTCTGAGACAGTTTAAAGTGTCACAAACCTGGGCTGATCTGTTAAAATCTTTATTTCCCAAAGAGCTCACCTTTCTCATTCATATAGACCATTTGTGTCTTTGGGATCAACTCCAAAGTCCACTTCCCTTTTTCATGAAAACTAAGAACCGCCTAGCATAAAATTAAGAACCTTTCCAATGCATTGGAAGCAAGGAGGACAAGGGAAACAAAATGGGTGCTTGCTGAAGCTCTCAATCGAATTGATACGTCTTGTGCCTCAAACTCACTGCCCGCAAAACCAGCAAGAGTGTGAAAGGCAAGGGCCATCTCCAAACAAATACATAACCTGTGGTTCTCTTCAATTAAACTCTATTAAAAGTCATGTCTATAAGGATGTGGTTAAGGTTGGCAATCACCTGACCATCTTGCATAGCCAATCTGGCTAATTTTAGCTCATGGAAAGGGAAGGAGAAGATGGAGGGGTGAATCTGAAACTCCATTGTCTGTGGATTAAATGCATTAAAATTTGTGATACACAGAGTAGTGCCACATAGGAAGTGCTACATAAATGCTAGCTCTTGCTGCTATTGCTGCTGCTGCTGCTGTTATTACTAATAACATTTTTAGGCTGCCCTGATTCATAAAACTATTCCAAATCCTTTGCCACATTTAGGCAACGCAATTTCAATAGGCAATGCAGATTTTTATTTATGTATTTATTTATTTATTTAAGGCGGACATGAAATCCTGGGTGAAATCCTCACCTACAAAGAGCAGGGAGCCCCTGCCTCCGACATGTTCCTTGGGAGAGACCACCTAGCAATTTGGAGCTTAGAAGACTTTACTTGAGGCTTGAGAACATGCCAAGGACTTTCTACGAGAACCAGTCTAGAGAAAGAGAGAGAGAGACATTTGAGTGAATTTTCCAATGAGAAGCATATGTCTGGGGTACACACGCTTCCTCCACTCACATACGGATGGAAACAATGCTAAAGCACATTCTGTCCCAAGATCTTGCTCATGCTTATCCTTAAGGCTTAACTTTTTAATTTAAATCCCAGGATCTTGCCATAAACTGGCCAAACTGAAAGGTTGCTCTGAGAACGACTTCTGGGTGATCTATCAATCGTGTGGCAATTCCCAACAGCTAAAACAAATGTTCCGCGTAGTCCAGACATCCATAGAGTTCACAGGAAGCTACGACCTTTTGTTTTCCTCCTTTCCATGATCATCACTAGCAACATCTAATAGGTTCCATTTAACCACCAACAGCAGAAGACTTTACTTGCGTGCTTATCCCGGGTCAGGTTCATTGTCTTGTTAAGCAGACATCTGATTGTTCCAGGCAATCTATAAAAGGTCAGATCCCTTATGACTCACATATTTTCATAACCCATCTGATTTTATCATTTAATCCCTCAGCCAGCTTTTAGAAAACCCAAGAGCTCACTGGTTTGTTAAGACACCTAACACCAGACAGGTTCCCAAACGGCAGGTGCACGGCCTGTGATACCAATACCCTCAGCACCTCGGGAGCACTTCCTCGAACTCAGAAGACCCTGATATTCTGGATGGTTCGACTCCACCTAAAGAATCCACAGAAAGGAGCTTGGTTTTTGCTTTGCCTTTGAAAAATAACCCCGGGTTTGGCCCTGGCCACCGTGAGCACTGACCTTCTCCGAACGTGGTCCTTGGGCCTCTTCACGGGTACATACGTGAGAGTTATTCTAGGTGATCTCTCGTTAAAGAGTTTTATTTTAAATCCCAGCTAATCTGTGCTGCTGCCTGGACAGGTCTGATCTCTTGATACATCTTACTTCAGGTCTACCGTGAGCCGCACAAAGACAGCGCCAACAAACGTGCTGTTCGTTTCCATCTTTCCCTTCCTTCCAATCAGCGCTGTTCCATCAGTAACTCCCATCTCTTCTGCATAAACAGAGGTGTAGGTGAGCCAAAAATAAAAACAAGATAAATAAATAAAAGAGCTGAGGGAGTCGCTGGCTCTCCCTACAGTGACAGCGCTAAGGCAATTTCGCGAGGCCGATGGGTCTGTGTCGGCGCTTGCACCCGGGGTGCCTGTTTGTTTTGAGCGCCTCTGGGTATTTTTAGAATCTGTAGGGAGAAGTTAAGCTGCACAGGGTGGCTGTTATGCTACTAATGACACCCTGAGCTTAAAGAAGCAGAATTCACAGCAACTGCTGAAGCTTCGGGGGATGGAAAATAACACCTGGTTTCAAAATCACACACACATACGTGAAGGTGGAGGTGGGAAAAAAGAGAAGAAAAAGAAATCTTGACAGACTGAGTCGGAACGAAGTATCACTGAGCTCAGGTGCACGTGACCTAATTAGGAGACGTTTATGAGTTTGTGGTAGCCACATACAGACAAGGGCTGTCTGGAAAGTATCCAGCCATCGTGAATACAATGAGAACATAGTAGGTGGCTGGATACTTTCCAGACAGCCCTGGTATTTCCCTCCTTGCCTTCCTTCCTTCTTTTGCTTTCTCTTCCCTTCTTTTCTTTTCTTTTTGTCTTCCCAGAATCTCTTTGGGGAACCACCCATTTCCTTCTCTTCCATAGAGGTGACTACAGTGACCCAGACCTGGCCGATCAGAGCAGGAACAAGTGGCGCTGAAGCCCCGACAATGATCCCTGGGCCTCTTCCTGGAAGTTCTCCTGCAGGGATCGTGAGCTGTGAGGATGCTGTCAGCCTCGAGCTGCCGGAAGCCATCGTTGCCTGAAAGGAAGACAACCCAGGAACAGTCCAGCCAAGAGATGGGACGGGGAACAGAGTCCAGATGACACAACTCAGCTCTTAGTTCTTCTGTATCTGAAGTCCGCTGAATCCTTAGACAGCCCCGTTACTTCAGCCAATAAATTCCCCCTTCTTTCCCTTTGAGTTGGAGTTCCACCAAGAACACTCAAAAAAAAAAAATCTTAATGCAGAGCTATTTCTAAATGTCAAGTTTTAAAAACATCAAGGGACATTAAAATACAAGCCACACCCTGTCCATTCACACCCACTCTGCTGGTTCAGAGGATTCCAGCCCCCTCAACAGAGGCCCCCAAACTGCCCCCATCTGCCTCAGAAGGCGGGTGGGAAAATGCAAGGTGATCCTACTTTCTACTTCAGGAAAACAAAGTGTAATATTCCCTTCTTGTAGATGTCATATCGCCCCTTTTTATTTGCTGTCTTTTCCAGAAAAGCCCAACTTCCCTGATGACTTCTATGTCCTGCAACAGTGTGTGAACACTGCCCTCTTGTCACACAGTCCCCTTCCACTGAGTGAAGTGACGATGAGGAAAATGAGGATGAGATTATCATAACACGGTGCCCTGCACAGAGCCGCCAACAAACAGGAATGATATCTGTACTTAGATGATTTGGTTAAGCTCTCACACCCACCTTAGGAAACAGGTATTACAACATGCCCATTGAACAGATGAAGACACTGAGGCCCGGAAAGATTGAACAACTTGTGTGAGATCACACGGCAATTGCAAAACAGAATCAGGCTTGGAACTCAACTCCACGGACCTACAAAGCCTGTGGTCCACCACTATGCACTGCTCTTTCTCCAGAATCACCCGCTGTGAGTTGGACCTTTACTTGCCATTTATTTCACACTGTACTTTTCCTCCTGCCCTTGTCAAGCTCTCAATACTTTCGCTACCACAGAGTTCCTGGTAAACCTATTTTGCTTCTTCCTGACCCTCTCGTGCTTGATTCTCCAACATTCCAGAGCGCGACTCTTCGGGCTGGGTCAGAAGCAGCAACCGGACCAGTGCAATCTTTGTGTAGCTAAACTTGGGTGACACATCATGAATCCGTTTCTCAGAAAGAAGATACCCTATATTTCCAAAAGGATGAATCAGAAGTTTTAACATTCCTCCCAAAAGGTAGAAAGCAAATAATTTAGATCTTCTTCAAACACTTAAGGTGTTACTGTTTCCAGCTCACCAGGAATGAAAGGAACTTAAGTGGTTCTTTTGAACCTGATTGGGAAATCTCATTCTGCTTTCCCCGCCTGGAAATGCAGAAGTTAAAAGCCTACAACCATCCAAGGAAATGATCGGACAGATAGGACAAAACGTCTGCACAAAGGTGCTCGTGGCAGTGTTGTGACAGTGAAATGTCAGAAGCAACCTACATGTCCCAAAATAAGGGACTAGTTTAGTCAATTATATGGTGTAGCTGTGATTTAAGAACATGCAGAATGATTATTAAAAGTTATGTCAAGGAAGAATACAGTGGGAAAAATCTGACATGATCCAAAGTGAAAAAAGCCGGCTTCAAAACACCATGTAGAGCTCTACACAATCAACAAGCACACAGATGTAAAGGACATCAACTACAATAATAACAGTAGTAGGATTTGGGTGATTTCATTGTGTTTTGTTGCCTTGTGGGTTGAAAGTATTTTTTGTTGTTATTTTTTATAATGGTTGTTATAAAAGAAATAAGCCTGAGAAAATGCTACAAGACTTAGAAGGTGATGATGTTCCTGGGGTTATCAGAGAAAGGGAAGGTATAAGCAGAAGGTGCCAGGGGAGGGGCCCGGCAGCCTGGGTGTGGACCCTGGTTCCGCTCCCCACTCGCTGTGTAACTGGGCAAGTGGCCTGGCTTCTCCGTGTCCCAGTTTCCCCATCTGTGAAGCAGGGATGATAATACCACCTACCTCATGGGGTCGTTCTGAAGGTCACATGAGCTAACGCACAGGAAGCATTTACAACAGCGCCGGGCATAGAACAGGCACTGCGTAAGTGTTGCTATCATTATGGAATAAAGCACTCAAGAGCACGTGCCCTGTCTCACTCATCTCTGTGTTTCCAGCACCTATTAAAGGGGCTGACTTACAGTAGGTGCTTAACCAATGTCTGTTGAATGGTGCCTGGTGGATTCTGGAGGGCAGTGCTGATATTTTGAGGAGCAACTACCATGATACCATCTCCCTCAGTACATCTATTGCGTGACTGTCCCTCCAGACTTCGTCCGTGGGGCTTCTTAGTGCTGGAGGGACAGCAGTTGCCCCATTGACATGTTCGGAGCACTGATGGTTAACAAGATAAGGAGGACAGTTGAGAAACTGTTTTGCCACAGCACAGCAAAGGTTAGCAATGGCCTGCCATCTTTTCTAGTCAGGACTTTCTTTGGTTGCTTGGAAGAGAAACACACTCGCCCTAGCGCAGATAAAAGAGGAGAGTATGGTATTGCTAAGTATAACTATTTCATGGGACCAAGAACAAGAAACACAACAATAGACACTCTCTTGTCAAATGCAGTTTGGACTGGTGGTTGGGTGATTCATCAACGAAGTCAGTCAGATCTGGGAATTATTTTTTTTTAAATGATACCATAACACTATAAATATTTTAACTGAAAATGTATAAAAACATTCATTTGCCAATCTTCGGATGACCTCAGATCCCACGTGGAATATGGAGCATGACTATCATCATCCACGTGGGTTGCTCGTGGACTGTCAGAGTTCTGATTCCATCCTTTAATCCTGAGTTTTAGAAAAGTCATATACGGATAAATGGATATGACCTTCCTCCTTCTTGAATAAGGAGGACCAACTCAGAGGCCATCTGCACAACATATGGCTTCAAAATGTCAAGTACATGTTGGATCCAAGAAGCCTAAATGAGCCCCGGTTTCAGCTTTAGGCTCAGTGGATTCGAAAATATTGATTCATCGACAAAGCTTATTAGCTTGCTGAAGTTACCTATGTACTTGCCCTAGACTTATTCGTCAGTGTCCCAGTTTTGAAATTTTCAGAAGGTTCATTGGCTTTAGGGGAAAGAAGTAGCATCATAGAAGTTTGGCCACTTATACGCTTGTTCTATTGGACTATTACACAAAGCCTTTGAACCACAGAATCTGGGGAATTTAAAAGGATTTTTAGAAATCCAATCATCAACCCCTCTAAAACCTGGTTTCTCATTTCATCCTCATCACAACCCTGTGAGGAAAATATTATGCCCCTTTTTACAGATGAGCAAACTAAGGCTGAGAGAGGTTAGGCAATTTCTTGAAGGTCACACAGCTAGTCCGTCTGTTGCTAAAGCCTTCAGGTTTTGTAGTGCTTTGTCTCCCATCCTTCCTAGGCAGAAGAATCTGCAGAGGGGTAAGGGTGGCAGTAAAATGTTCTTTTCAGAATACAATAAAGATGTACAGTTCGGGACCTGTACATTTTCTCAGAACACCAATTTCACAATGAGCCAGATCAGCCATCTGGTCATCTGATTGGATCTTTCCCCAAGGTGTGTTCCTTCAAAGACACAGAGCTCGGTTTTATTTCTCTCTGGTTCTCTGGGTTCTTCTTAGCATCTTCAAACCAGTCTTACATTATTATATATTATTATAATTTTTTTT
>NW_012148619.1:1905784-1908422 GCF_000956105.1 Propithecus coquereli | reverse complement strand
ACATTGCTAAAGAGCCAGCGGCAAAAGTGAGTTTTATCATAAAGATACACAACTATTATGTACCCATAATAATTAAAAATAAAAAAATAAAAAGTGGGTTTTACCAATTTCACATTTTCATCTTTTATGGAACCACATGCCAGACACAACAAGCTCTTCTCCACTTCGCTCTAAATAATCTCAGACATCTTTGTACAGAAAGATAACTCCCCCTCTGCATTGTGAGCTGTTCGTAGGTGGAACCTGTCCCTCTTCACCTTGGTTTCCCAGCAGTGATGATTCACCTTTCGATGCTCAGAAATATTTGTGGAAGAATCAGTGAAAGAATCGATAAGAGAATGGGATGCTTTAAAGCAGTATCTCTTTAACTTTTGTTTCATATGTTCAAATATTCCAAGCGAAAGTGACTCGTGACACTTAAATCGCTGGGTGACGTGACCCAGTTTCCGACTGACGTGCACAGGTGAAGGAGGAGCTTTCTCCAGGGCGAGCGCGCCGAGTTCCTCATTCATTCTACTCCCAAAGCTACTCCTCAGGCTTTGCGGTCTTGATGAAGCATTTCCCCTCTCTGGGTTTCGGTTTGCTATCTGCAAAATGAGGATTCTTTAAAACTAAGTATAGAGATGATGGAGTTTAAAGTTTGAAATTTTGATTTGTATTTTTTAAATGGTCAGCATGACATTTAGTAACTGGTTTGGCAGGTTTTAGACGTTCATTCAGTCAACGGATAGCTTTGGCACAGCCTGCACTACGCCGAACACCTCAGCCAGATTTGAATAAACAAAACAAAACAAAACAAAAAACCACTGGACTTTAGTATGTAAAGTAGTGAATTTGAAACATGTTTGACTATCATCCCCAGGAAGAAATACATGTCTTCTGCTCCTTATCATGACTCAACACACACGCACACATGTAAGCATACACACATGTAAGCACACACACATGTAAGCACACACACATGCGTGCACACACGAAACCGTAGGAAACAATCCACATCCTTTCTACATGCAATTTACACTGATAGTTTCTATTCTCTTCCATTTGCATTTTTAAAATTTGATTTTTTTCCTAGTAAATTGCTTTCTCTACCCATGAAATGGTTATTACCTGCAGTCTGAGAAGCACCATCTAAGCTGTGTTATCCCATACAGTTACGGAGCAAATGTGACCAATACAAAATGAGACGTACTGTAAATTTAAAACGCACAGCAGATTTTGAAAATAACACCAAAAAATAAAATAAAATATCTCAGCAATGATTTTTCATATTTATTACATTTGAAGCAGTAATAGCTTGGATATACTGAAATGAATAAAATATATTCTTAAAACTAATTTCACCTGCTTCTTTTTCCGTTCTTGGTGTGGCTATGAAAACATTTAATATTCTTTATGTGGCTTCTGTTATATTTCTATTGACAGGTCTGATTCAGAGCAGGGTCCACCAACTACAGCCCACAGGTCAAATGCAGCTCGCCATCTGTTTTTGTAAATAAACTTTTATTGGAACATAGCCGTGCTCATTTGTTTACTTATTGTCCATGGCTGCTCCTGTACTGCAATGGTGGACTTCAGTAATTGTGACAGACTGTATGGCCCGCAAAGCCTACAAAATTCACTATCTGGCTCTTTGCAGAAAAAGTCTGCAACCCCCAACGGAACAGTAGCTGCCTATCACCTGCCAGTCATCGTGCTAGGTCATATGTATGTGTTACTGACTCGATACTGGGGACAATCCTGCAAGAGGAGTTTTATTGCCACATTTTACAAATGAGGCTCTGGGCGATTAAGTAATTTGCCTGAGGCCGGGCGCAGTGGCTCAGTCCTGTAATCCTAGCACTCTGGGAGGCCGAGGCGGGAAGATTGTTTGAGCTCAGGAGTTCAAGACCAGCTGGAGCAAGAGCGAGACCCCACCTCTACTAAAATTAGAAAGAGATTAGCTGGACAGCTAAAAATATATATAGAAAAAAATTAGCCGAGCATGGTGGCACATGCCTGTAGTCCCAGCTACTCAGGAGGCTGAGGCAGAAGGATTGCTTGAGCTCAGGAGTTTGAGGTTGCTGTGAGCTGAGGTGACACCACGGTATTCTAGCCTGGGCAACAGAGTGAGACTCTGTCTCAAAAAAAAAAAAAAAAAATTTACCTGAGGTCACTCTGCCAGGCAGCAAGGAACAAAGCTTGCCAGTCTGATCACACAGGCTTTGCTTCCTTTCTACCTTGTGTGTACCTTCCCATACTGCCCCCCCACCCCCACAAAAAAACCTTTCCACCTAGATATAGTGTTGAATTCCACCTTTGTAGCTGGGAGAACCAACCAGCCCACCTGATGATCAACCAGTCCAGAAAGAAATGGGATCAGTTTTGGGGAAGAAGGCATATCCTCAGGGAATGTAAGGTTTTACTGCTCTTAGTTTTAGGAAGTTACCTGCCTTCTATCCACTATGCAAATCAATATTGCTCAGGTGCTGCTCTGAGAGTGACGAAATTTAAGCAATTTAAGCCTATCCTCCTTTCGGTTAGGAATTTTCATTAAGAAGTCTTGTTTTTCATTTTCAACCTTCATATCTTAGGGCTTCAAACCCCAGATTTGATAGTCCTGGATATTCAAAGTCACTTCGAAAAAAAATAAGTGTGG
>NW_012148619.1:1904974-1905734 GCF_000956105.1 Propithecus coquereli | reverse complement strand
ATGAACTTGCTCCTGGTCAACCAATTGCTGGACGGTTGCCTTAACTTGTGGGAGAGGATGATTTAAGCAGGAACGGGTCGAATTTTTCTGGTAAAAAAAAAGGGGGGAATGCCAGTTTAAGCATCCCACTTCTGGAAAAATGACTCAGAGAGGGGCCAAGCCTTTTACGCAACCCCCAAATGCCAGGAACACAGGGTCTTTGGCTGCTGAAGAGGATCCCACGTGAACAACTGGCTCTTTCGAGTCTTTCCCACACTGGATGAGGAGGCAAGACATCCCCCGCTGTCTCGTATGGTGACCACGCTTCCACTATGGCCATGTCACCTTTCCCTGGAGAACGAGAGGTGTGTTTACTGACTGTGTCCTGGACAAAGCTCGTTAATAATTCACTTCCGGATAACTGACCGGAGAGTGGCTGCCATGGTAACAACTGAAAGGACTATTTGTTAAAAAAAAAAAAAAAAAGTGCTGGCCCGTTTTTTTGTGAATGTTGAATTCCTGACAGAAATCATACATGTGTAAGAGAGAGATGTGAATGGGTGGAGAAAAGATGTCTTAAAAATGTAGTCTGCAAGCCATTAAACATCAGGACCTTAACAGAAGGGAACCAAAATGCCTTTCTTGGCATCACACTGCACCCTTCTGGAAGGAGGAGGAGTGAGGAAAAAAAAAAAAACCCAACCATCATTTCTAGACATACGTTAATGAAAACTTATTCATATAAAAAATTCATATATGAAAGCTTTTTTCACACTTAAAG
>NW_012148619.1:1868468-1902008 GCF_000956105.1 Propithecus coquereli | reverse complement strand
TGTCCAGCTAATATCTTTCTATTTTTAGTAGAGACAGGTCTCACTCTTGCTCAGGCTGGTCTTGAACTCCTGAGCTCAAACGATCCTCCCACCTTGGCTTCCCAGAGTGCTGGGACTACAGGCGTGAGCCACCGCGCCCCGCCTGTTAGGGCTATTTTTAAGTGAAAAGCAAATAATAAAATAGTTTGCAGAGTGATACCTTATCTTGGAAAATAAATAAAAATCGCTCATAATGTTCTATACTGTGTGTGCATTTGTGTGTGTGTTTTGAACACTATTCTCACGGGGTGTCTGGAATTCTTTTTGCTTATACTTGCTTTTAAATGGTTGTACAATGAAAAATGTATTGCTGGCATAAGCCTTTGTTTCCTGGTTGAAGAAGCCCTACGCATTTTCTGCTTTGTTTTCTAAGAACACTGCTTAGCTGACCTTCCACTGATTTCCACGTGGGCAGATATAAAGAATGTGAATTTGTGCAAGCACAAAGAAAACTGTGATCTTTCAGGGCTCCGACAGGGAGGGCAGCCAGCTATCTTTGGACAAAAGTGGGGCTGCAGCGCCCCCCTGTGTCCAGGGCAGTGGAAGTCACCAGGAGTAGGCAAGGAAGCCCAGGCAGTATTTGCCTTAGGGGAAGGGTCCCTGCTGGGCAAACCTCCTACCACCACCACCACCACCACCACCGCACAGACTATTAGGAATTCCCAGAGCCAAACATCAGTTAAAAGCTTATTGAGTTTGTTATTCATACTTCTTGCCAGACCAGATGTCAGAGAGTTAGAGCCCCTGAGGCCCACCCCTCAGCTGCCTAAATAAAGACTCCTGGGGTTCTCACACTCTTTTACCCAATGGCAGAGGAGGGTCTTGGGAAAGCCAGCTAGAGGGGATGCCCTGAGTCCCTCAGAGTGTCTGTCCACGCTTGGTATCCTGAGGACCTCCCCTTCTGGAAGATTCTGCAGCAGCAAGGTGCACGTGCATGCTTGCAGAGGGAGAGTGGATAAATGTGGCATCAACCCATTTTGAATGTTTTGTACCTCTTGAAGGCACGATTTTAGGTGTTCCAGAGGGATATATGCACAACTGTGCTTGAATAGTAATATGTTTCTAAACAGCCACCTTTTTCCAAGCAGCTACATGCTTCAGCACTGGTCAAATGACAAATGACCATCACTACAACCCTCCGAGGTATGCTATTATCCCTACTCCATAGTAGGAACAGATGAGGAACCTGAAGCTCCCAGAGGACAAGTCACTCATCCAGTAAGTATCTGGTCCTAGATCCAAACATCTCCATGCTCCTACTTGGTGCCAGGTGTCCTGTGCGAAGGTTTTGGTCAGAGCGTGATGCTAGCAGGTGGCAGAAGACCAAGATGCGTTATCACCTAGGGTATCAGGCTGCTGGGCTCCATATGGCCGCCAGATGGTGGCTCTGTCTGTCCCCAGAGAGCTGTCCCTAACATTTATCAGAGGGCCAGCCACTCCATAAGCATCTGTTAAATGCATGAATGGAACCACATTTTACTGCAGCTTGAGCTGGTCTGTATGATATTCCAGGAGACTCCCTTGATTTCCAAAGCTGCCACACTGAAGACAGAGGCCAATGCAGCCCCCTCCTCCCCCCACAGCTAAGACAGGAATCCTTCCCCTGGTCATGTCAAAGCCAGATGGCTACAGGTGACCCACAGTATCCACGCCCCCCATTAGATGCCTTCTGATGCCCTTCGGTTCTTTCTGATGCCTATTGTCCTGAACAAAGATGGTAAAGTCATTCCAAAACTGGTGTTCACTGCTAGGCCTTTAATCAAATTAGGATTTGGCAACCAGCAAGAGACGTTCAGAGAAAATGTGAAAGGATGTTCTACCAATGTGAAAAAAGAGTCATCAACCACTTTTCCCCCAGCCTTGAACTTTCCCTTTGGTGATTTGTGTCTCGCCCGAAAAAAAAAAAACTAAATGAAAATAGTTACCAAAATGAACAAAGCAGTCATCTTAAAGTGGTCTATGGATGTTAAAGACATTATAAAGGGTTGTTTGCCTCCAAATACTCTGGTTTTAAAGGATGGGAAAGAATAGAGACTCCTTTTTATCATCGTGGGCTTCTTCCACATATTTCATTTCCTCTTTCTCCATGGGGCTTTCTTCTCCTGGGAATGGCTAGAGGAGGTCCCATGGCCCTGAAGGCTCTTCTGTAACCAGGACTGAACATTCTCCAGTCCACTAGTAAGGGAAGAAGAATGCTTTGTTCAATGGAGCCCTTCTTCCCCCAGCAATTTTCAAGCTCACTCCCTTTCCATCACCTCCTCTTGCCCCAGCCCTAGAATGAACTCCAACCCTAGCCCAGGGTCTAACTTTTTCTAAAAGTAAACCCCTCCCACCTCACCCCCAGCTACAGGCAGCAGTAGAGTCCTGGGAGATGTCAGCAGCAAGGGCCTGAGACCCATACTCTGTCCTCCACACGCCTCTAGCCAGGTGTAAAGGGATGAGAGACACAACAATTGGGGTCTCCAGAGCTGCAACCTGCTACCCAGACACCACAGGGACCTGCCCCACTGCTCTGGGTGTCTGTGATGCCGGTGCCCTAGGACGGTGGACATGCGGATTTGGCAGCCTGAACCTGCTAGAGTGAAAGGCTACTTTTCAAATATATGAAAGTACGAATAGCTCATTTCACTCTACTGATGGAAAAAAAAGTTCCCTAACTTCAGTCAAAGGGCATGAACTTTGAAGCCTTTAGACAATGACTTAATGACTCAGCAGAAAAAGCCAGAGCAGCCCAGGTGGGCCGATCTCTTCTTCATCCTCCTGGAGAGTTCACTCCACTGCCCCCACTTCGATTCCTCCTGACCTGCGGCAAGGCCACCATGCCAACAGCCAAGGATGGGATGTGCACCCAGGTCAACTCAAACCTCTTGTAGATCTACCCTAGAAGGAGGAGTGACCAAGGCCAGATGGCCCTGGGGCTTGGAGAGGAGTGGTACTGGGTGCTGGGGACCACACTCATTTCTCTTGCACAGTTAAGCCGCTGGGCACAAGTATGGAAGCTGGGAGCGGGGTGAGGAAAGGGCAAGGCACAATAAAGCCAAATGTTCTCTTGGGGCAGGTAGAGGATGCAGCTGCAGTTTATGCTGCCTTCTAGAAAAACGTTTCTCTCCTCGGTAGGTCTGGAGGGTGCCTTGTCCCTGAGGACCACTGATTGTCCTCAGGAGCCCATGTCCCCCGTGTGGTTAGCCTGGGTCAGTATACAAAGGATCCCAGAGACGCAGGAGGAAGTGAGCTCTCACAGGGCCCTGAGAGAGAGCATCCTCCTGCTGGGGCTACAGGCTGATTAACCCTGACTTCAGGAACATCCCACGGTGAATGGCTAGGACCACCTCCAAGGGAAACACCAGTTCCCTGTGGGCAGGAGTGGGGGTTGCCTGGCGGAGGTGGAGGGCTGAGAGAGGGGCACTTTCTCTGAGGACAGACTTCAAGCCAGGCACCAGAACTGACATAATCTCTCAGATTTCATGTCAAAAGTTTAGGAATTTTTGTCTCTCAAACCCTAAGAACAGCAATTTTTATGGTCATCTCCTTTTTTTTTTTTTTTTATCTTTGATAAATTCTATATCTGACAATGTCCTTGTATGTGTGGAGCTCTGGGGAATTAATACACAGCAGAGCGAGGGGAAGTTCGCCTCTCCCCCCGTCACCCCTCCCGAGGGAGCAACGTCAAATCAAGGGAGAGTAACAGGCCCTGAGACCCCAGCATAGCCGGCATCCGGAAGGGAGAGGACTGAGGAGGAGCAATGAACCCAGGTAAAGCAGGCAGCTTATGTACTGGGCAGGAAGAAGACAAACTCAGAACATGTCTAAAGCACAGCTTTAGGCTTTAGGTCAGGTGCCATTGTCCCAATGTTTGTGCCCCTCCAAACTCCATGTGTTGGAAAGCTCAGCCCCAAGCTGAGGGTATTAGGAGGTGAGTCTTTGGGAGGGGATTAGGTCATGAGGGTGGAGCTCTGAGGAACAGGATTAGTGCCCTTATAAAAGAGACCTGAGACAGACCTCGAGCCCCTTCCACCACGTGAGAACACAGCAAGAAGGCGCCGTCACTAAGGAAGTGAACCCTCACCAGACGCTAACTCTGCTGGCACCCTGATCTTAGACTTCCCAGCCTTCAGAACTATGAGAAGTAAATTTCTGCTATTTATAAGCCACCCAGTTTATGGAATTTTTTTATAGTAGCCCAAACAAACCAAGATTTGGGGGATGCCATTTTCTTCTTTCTCTCAGTCTTTAAATCTCACAGACCACGTTGTGAGACGTAATGGAAGGGTTGGCCGTCCAGCAGCCAATGGCGGAACCAGGACTAAAACCAAGGTCTTTCAACTCGCTTTGACTCTGGGTCTCAGGATAATGAGAGGGTTGGGCCAAATGCTCTGGAACATTCTGAGTTTATGGCAACAACAAGCAGATAACCATATTATCCTTAACATGACATATCAGCTTACTTGGCATTCACTTCATTCAACTCATTCCATTCTCACATGCACTGGCCATTCTCACATTTGAAGGCGATGGAACAGAAATACGGTCTGAGTCTGACCAAAGAAACACAGCCCAAACCTGAAGGGCTACCCATAGGAAGTAGTCCATTCAAAGGCTATTAAGTCCACAGCAACACCACATTGCATTAAGTAAAAGCTGCACTAATAGATATTTGGGGTCCACACTTTGTCCACTAATAGAAAACAGAGCCACTGCCTGACTATGTCAAAGAGGTGGTGTGAGTTACCTAATCTTAAGAGTGCTGAATAAAGGCAAGTCGTGCCCTAAGCAGCAGTAGGCTTAGCCTCCACTTTGTTTACTCAACTCTGGTGCTGTGGAATATGTGGGAACAAGAAGGCATTTCAGAAGAGGGTCATTCACAGCCTCCTGAATGGGAAGGAAGGACAACACACCACGCCCCGTGTAACCTTTCTGTGGCTGGGTCCATTCTAGGAGACACTTCATTGGAGGGGGCTTATTTGCATCAGCCTGCAAGTTACTTACAAAATACAAATGTTTGGCTTGCAATCGGTTCCTACAAGCCTGGAAAGCCCAGGGTGGCAGGCCCACCCACGATGCCTTCAGAGTGCCACCGCTGCTCTTTCCTCTTCCCTTGTTCCCACCTTCCCATGTTCCCAATTTAGTTCCCTTTTATCCCTAAGGAAGTCAAGAATTGGCCTTTCACAGACACTTAGCACTCCGCCCCCCTGCAAACACCTCCTAACACACGTGGGAAACTAAAGCAGTACTTTAATTATGCTACTTACAAAAACCTAGAGCTTGACTTGTCCAGACAATTAAGCCATTTTGGATGATTCTTCCCTGTTTGATTTACCCAAAAGATTTCCTCATTTTCCATCTCACTGTGTTGTGTAGACGTCACCACCATAGAACTCAGGTACCATATCTAAAGGACCATAACAGGAGGCAGGGAGGTGGCTGGGAGGGAGCGGGGCAAGGCTGGGTCTTGAGACAAGGTGGCTATGAATACAAGAGACCCAAACCTGGTAACAATGACGTCTGCACTGCAGAGGATGCCTTTTCCAGTCCTACTACATGGCTTATCAGATAATCTAGTTCTTCTCAAAACAGAGGGAATATTCAGCTCTTTCTATCTGCAGTGAAAAGACAGGGCCAAAAGGAAGAAACCAGCCTTGAGTAAAGTCAGGAGTCACCTTTTACAGAAAGCAACCAGTAGAGGAGAGCAAACTCCTTAGAAATAGCATGAACTCTGCACAGTTACAAATAAAGAAATCAGAGAATGTTCCAGAATTTGTATAAAAGCCTCATACAAAAAAATGTGACCATTTCAGTATAGACTGATGTGGGATGTCAGAGAGGAGATGCGAAGTACAAAGAGTCAACACAGGAAAACAGTTTACCGAGTGCAGGAGAAAGACACTGCTTAGTCTAAACCTGGCTTGGGTCTTTGCCATGTGATGAGGAATTCAAAGTCAACCCCAGAGCCATTCTATACTGCAACTGCAAGTGACAGACATGGCAGAGAAGTGGACACAAAAAGACAACTGCTAGCTGGGGGCAGTGACTCATGCCTGTAATCCTAACAGTTTGGGAGGCCGAGGCGGGAAGATCACTTGAGGCTAAGAGTTCAAGACCAGCCAGAGCAAGAGCGAGATCCTGTTTCCACAAAAACTAGAAAAATTAGCCAGCCAAGGTGGTATGCACCTGTAGTCCCAGCTACTCAGGAGGCTGAGGCAGGAGGATCACTCAAGCCCAGGAGTTCGAGGTTGTAGTGAGTTATGATGATGCCACTGCACTCCAGCCCGGTGACACAGCAATACCCTATCTCAAAAAAAAAAAAAAAAAGACAGCTGCATTTGAGAATCTCCTGCCCCCTGAGACACTGCCTAATTGGGCAGTATGTGAGGAAATGACAGATATGAGCACCATGTGACTCAGTGATTTCAATTCTACCAACCTACCCTGGGGAAATAATGAGACAGGTTAGCATAGGGGTATATACAAGATGCTTATAATAGTGAAAAATAAGAAACGAGCTAAACATCTAACAATAAGAGATTGGTTTTAAAGTCACGGTGCATCCACAAAATGAAAATTATATAGGTCCATTCAACAAGTTTATAGAGTAACTCGTTAACATATGTTCATAACACATTGCCAAGTAAAAAATTTAGGTTATAGGACAATCCACAGGTTATGCTCCCGTTCTAAAAAACGTACTGACGTGTAAATACGCATCTGAAATGGAACATACCAATGTTAAAGACATTTATCTCCGGTTAGTGAGATAATAAGTGTTATTTTTTTTTTTATCTTGCTCATGTCTAATTAGTATGGCTTTCATGTAGAATGAATAAATCTGTTAGGGACAAACTCTCTGCCCTTACAGAATGGTGCCTTAATATGGCTTACTCCTGCCACATATCGTACACCCCTGAAAAATCAGAGTCCCGTGAAAACTTAACAGGGAGAAATAAGAGAGATAACGTAAAAAAGAGAAGTCTTTCAACTACTTGATTCCCCTGAAAAAATAATCATATAGAAACCATTTAGCCCTGGCTGCATACTATTTTTTTATGTTTTATTTGGGAGATACAAGCATTCTTTTCTAACCACACATAGGTTCCTTTTACAACTGACCTACTTCCCTGGTAATTGTAACACTCTGCCACTTGTTTGTTAGTTACTCAAACTCATCTTGGCCATCTACAATGGGATCAAAAAATGACCCTTGAGATGCTTTAAGGTGTCGGAAACTTTGAACAACCAGTTGTTGGGGTTGATGGAGGTAAAGTCACGAAGAGGATGTCATAGGCCCTCTGTGTTAAGAAGACAATAGTCGTCCAGTCCACCCCTCCTCCCGAGGCTTGGCCCCTCTGTGGTGCCCCTGCCTCGTGGCCACCTGACTTAGGCTCGAATACCTCTTCTGCTCCCTCTTCTTTGCCCAACACTTCCTAAAACATTCGGTCCTATTTTAGACGGTCTCTGAATGAATGAATGAATGAATGAATGAGTGGGGAGTCAGGTACTCCTTGCTTGGGGAGACCCTGCTATTATGGGGCTGTGATATAACAAAAAATAAATATTTGGTCTTTGTCTGGAGTTCCTGGCAACAACTCCTAAAACCCTTGGACTCTATGGAGAGATAAGGGTGTCTTTTGCATGCTAATGAGATGACTGGTGGCCGAGGGCCTCCAGATAGCTTCAGGATGGGGCCTGGTCACCAGAAAGACCAAGGATTGGAACTTTCAGCTCCACTCAGGAACCTCCAGCAGGGTAAGGGACTGGAGATTGAGTTCATAACCAACGGCCTATGATTTCATCAGTCGTGCCTACATAAACCTCTGTAAAAACCCCTAAACGGTGGGATTTGAGGAGCTTCCAGGTTGGTGAACACATCCAGGTGCTGGGAAGGCGGATCCCCCAGAGAGGCCTGGAAGTGCCACTCCCTTCCCCCATACTCTTCCACCTGGCTGCTCCTGCGTTATGTCTTTTATAATAAACCAACAGACATAAGTAAAGTGTTTCCCTGAGTCTGCAAGCTGTTCTAGTGAATTATTGAATTTGAGAAGGGGGTGTGGGTACCCCCTGTTTCTATATCTGGTTGTTAAGAAGTACAAGTGGCCTTGATTTGCAATTGGTATCTGAAGTAGGAGCAGGTTTATGGGACAGAGCTTTTAACCTGTGGGATCCAATGCTTACTCCAGGTCGACAGTGCCAAATTGAATTGACCTGACTCGTAGGATACCCAGCTGGTGGTGGAAAAGACGCCATGCATTTGGAGTCAGAAGTGTTGTGAGTAAAAGTAGTCCAAGGATTAAAAGCACGTAAAAGAAAAATCTTCAAACAAACCTTCGCTAGTGCAAATATACTACTCATATGATCAAAGAAGTCCAGGACCTAACTTTCTAATCTTATCACCTGTGGCTCTGTGAGAAAGAATTAGCAAACATACCTGTGGGTATGCACCAAGTGTTAGCAACCTGGTTTGCAAAGTCAGAAGACTGATGGATAACCCAACCTAAGTTTAGCAGACTAAAAGTAACACACTAATGCTAGTCCAAGAAAAGCAATGACGATCACCATTAAGGGGTGTCTTTCATGTCCCAGGCATATGTTGAGCACTTCGTACATGTCATGCCTTAATCCTTTCCAAAACCCTATTAGGTGAGTGATACTGTCCCTATTTAACAGATAAAGAAACTGAGTCTCAGGCTAATTAATGTCCCTAAAGTCATACAGCCAGTGAGTGATGGAACAGGAATTTTTGCTTGGGTCATTCTGAATGTAAAACACATCCTTTTCACTGCTCTGCAACACTGGCTGCCAGAAGCTGTTTTATGCAAAGTATCTCATTATGGGATATGAGAATATTCTAATATACTACAAGAGGGCAGATATTCTCAAGGTTACCCATTATTTTTATCATGTTCACTGTCACCTCTAAGAGTATGTCATACAAGCTTGCACAAGTGTTAGCCTCCCTATAGAACTTGCCACATACTTATGGGTTTGCACATGATTTGTGCAAAGTGAAAACTTGAGGCCCTTTGATATTACAAATTTCAAGATGACGACTGCATTAAACCAAGGACTGCCCAAGTCAGATGTCCATGAAATAGGCCCTGCTTCCCTGCGTTCATATGTCCAGATAACCTCAGAGTGTCTTGAAGGAGACACCAGAAATTTGTGTGGTAAAGAACTCATATGGTGAGCTATTCGACTGCTTTCATTTATTTATTTAACAAATATCTTATGACACAAGAAACTCAAAGGTTAATTTCAAATGCCTCCTAACTAGACACTGAAGCTGTAGCAGGACAGAATCTTGATTGTTCTGCTCCCTGAAAACACGAGAACATCTTCATCTCACTGGCCTGCCCCAGCGGCTTAGCTCAGCCGTGCAGAGGAAAGTCCTCTTTAAACAAACACATGGACACATGCATTGGTCCCCGGCTGCTCCTCGGCCGCCTCCTAAGGGAGTGTGTCCTTTAGCAAAAACACAGCATTTTCATGCCGATTTTAATTTTATTGGTGTGCTTCCAATTGGGTTGAAGCACAAGCTGGACTCATAGGGTGGTTGGTTAGTCATTTCGAAAAGAGAAATATCTGTCTTCATGCCTCCATTCCTGCGTTGTTTATTCTGGGGCCTTTCCAGCCCTTTCCAAATGTTCTTTCCATCCGTCAACTGTCTTGCCCTCCTGCTTCAAAGCCCTCCCTCCTGCCCCATGGTTGCCCTCTTCCCCTTAAAAAGTCGCCAATAACCCAGACAAAACCAGACTGGACATACCCGAGCTCGAGCTCCGGAACCAGAAAATCTTGTTGGAACCCTGCTGAGGACTCCCAGGGAGAAGCCAGGAGGATGACGACAAGGAAGAGGACCCAGGGCCAGGGTGGTAAATGGCGACTGCTGTCAACTCACTCTCAGCCTCAGCCCGGCTGTCCCAGGTGCAGCCTTGGCCTCCAGAGAGCTCTGGTCCCTGATTGATCTCACAACTCCAGGTCACTCGGAATGTAAATAATCAAAGTGGTAGGGCCTTCCTCCTTAAAAACCAAGACAAAAGCCGGTGCTGGCCTGGGAAAGAGGCAATTCGCCCTCTGGCTCCTGCTTCAAAGCAGCAGGAAAAATCACCATGGCCTGGAGGTGTGGCTCCCCCATGCCCTCTCCTGGACAGACTGTTTTGGCCTTTCTGGTTGCTGAAGGATCGTGTGTGAATTGTGTGTTGGAGTCTACTCGCCTTGAAATCCATTGAGAGTCTTCAGAGGGAGAGAGAAAGCAAGTAAAGTAAAAACCAAATCTGCGTATGCTCCATTCTAACAACCAACAATGGCTTCTGCATGGGAGGACCTCGGAAAACTCAGCATCTCTGCTTTGATTCTATTTTCACTTCAAAAACAGGAGTTTGAGTGTCCTGGCTTTGAATCTAGGCGGAATCTCACATTTGCCGTAAGGATGATGAGGGTAGTTTCAGCTGAAGACTCTCCCATAACACTCAGGAAAGGGGTTTCATAAAGTGGCCTTTCATCCACTCCCAGGACTCCCACAGTGGACTCGCACAGGACTTGCACAGTTTTTATTCCCTTATCCCACCGGCATGCAACAAATACCCGCCAACACATCCAGTCACCAGAAAACTCCAGCAAAGAACTCTATTTCAGGAAATATAAAAATAGCTAACATTTTTATTTAGGTTACTGGAAAACATACATCCCAACTACGAGACATTCTTTCTAGATCCATAGGAAGGCAGAGTAAGAGAACTCTATTAGGAATGACAAAATATACTAAAAATCTCTCTAACAGTTAAAAGATCAATTTAGCAACAATGCTGTCAGCTTCTGGTAACATTTCCTATTCTAAATCAGTTTTTGAGCCCTAGATTTTGTTCACTAATAACATTTGAAAAATCATCATTTACTTAAGAAATCTGTTTCTGAATATCCAATTTCTTCCGTCTTTTCCTTTACAAAGAATAAGGAAAAGAAAAGACAGGATTCTGAGAGGAGGCAGGTGGTCTTGGGAAAGATGGGTGGTGGGCTCACAGACACCCATCTGATTAAAGTTCATTGCATCTTATTAGAAATGTAGATATAAGAGTTTGTAATCTTTCCCAGACAGCACGACAGGGACATGATTGACTATGACTAACATATTTTTGGCATCACAAGATGAGCTGCTGCCCAACTGATTATTTTTATAGCCTATTTGAACCCTATTCACCCCTCACAATCAAAAGGCCAATTATTGACTGGTGGGCGGGGATGCTCAACTGACCACCACAACCTTCCCAAGATGCTCATGTCCCAACAAGCAAAAGGACATGTTTTCTCAATCTCAGCTCTATTGTCCCCACACCTCTTCCCTTCTGTCCTCTCTACACCCTTGCATGTCTCTTTCCCAAGGCAGACAATCCAATTATGCAACATTCATTGTGATAATGATAATAAGTTGGGGCACAAAGAGTAAGTCCTGATCCTCAGAGAGACGGCAGGACAATGAACAAACAGACAAGAAAGCACGTAGCACGTTCTGTTACAATGAAGTGCTATAAGAGAGGTCTGAACAAAGTGTTACGAGGACAGACTCCCTGGAAGAGACCCAGCTCAAAGGTTACCTCTTCTGAGAAGCCTTCCCTCCTTCCCCTAGCTGATGTGGAAGAGGATTCAAGCAACAAATGCATATTGAGTGCCCTGCATTAGGATCTAGGAGGATGTGAAGATCAACCAGTCCTCAAAGTGCTTACATTCCAGGGAGGGTGCAGGTACAAACAAGAAGATAAATAGAAAATAGGTAAAAGTTGTAATTAATGCAAGGAAAGAAGCAAACCAGGGGAATGAGGTAGGACTAAGAAAGGGAGATCTATTTTAGATTTAGATCTATTTTAGAGAGAAGAGAAGGCCTCTCTGAGAAATGGCATTTCAGCTGAGGACCGAAGGATGCTCTAGGACAAGAGGGTGCCAGCCATGTGAAGAATGGCCATGGGCGGAAGGTAGGAAGCAGTCTGGGGAAAAGAGAATGAAAAGGTGGGCAAGACCATGGAGCATTTGAAAAACTGAGAGTTAGGAGACTGTTCAGCTTCCAAGTGAATGATACGGTTGTCTGGGCTAAGGTTGTCTGGGCTAATGTGACGGCCGTGATGATGGAGAGAAAAGGCCAGACCTAAGGTCCCTTTTGGAGAATAGAACTCAGTAAGCTTGTAGGTTGGAGCCCCTACAAGAAAAAATAAATGCAGGGGTAATATTTACATTTCTGGCTTGTAACATTCAAGTGGCATTTACTGAGATGGGAGAAACTTGGGAGGGCATAGGGATGAGTCTGCAGGAAAAAAAAATCAAGAGTTTGATTGCACCATGGTAATTTCAAGACGTCTATGCATTGCACAAATAGAGACATCAGTTAGGTTGTGGGATATATGAACCTGGAGCTTGGAGAAAAGGTCTGAGATAGAAACATACATTTGGCAGTTAATAGGATGCATGTGGTATATAAACACCCACAGAGTGATTCAAAGAGAAAGCAAAGCCCTACAGGAGGCTGGGATTAAGACTGAGTCCAGTGAAGTTTCACAAATGAAGAAAAATTCCAGCTAAGGAGACTTAGAAAGGCTTAAAGTAAATCTTTAAAAAAAAAAAAACACAAAAACCCAGCAACCACTATGGAAATACATCTAACTCTAGTTTGCCAACTCATGAGGCTATACACGAGCTGGCGGCCCGATCTGTCACTCCACGGATCACCAGGGTTGACTGTGTGGATCTGGCAAGGTAGGCAGGTGACCTTTTCCTCCCTCTCCCTTCTGAGCTGTTCTTCCCTCTGCGGTGGCAGCAGTCAGATAGGAAGACCGCAGGAAGCGTTGGCCAAGTACTCACAGAGCCACCCTGCCCTCCCCTACAGGAACCTCCAAAGTGAGCAATTAATGAGCCTCTCATTCTAATTTTCTCCTTCATCAGCATCTTCCACACAGGGTACTAAAGACCTCACCTTCACTGACCAAGCCTTTCCCTTAACATAGGAACATGCTTCTATCACATCCGCCCTAAAACTAAAACAAATCAGCCAAAACGTAATCCTGCTGTGCCCTGGATCTACTTCCATTCCCATCCTCTCCTTGACTATCATTCTTGAAAAAAATAGTTTACATTCATTATCTCTCCACCCATTCTCAACCCATACCAACATGGCCACGGTTGCCAACACTTCACTGACCCTGCTCTGGCAAAGGTCAGTAGTGGCCCTGAAATTGGTTGATCCAATGACCACTTTCCAGTACTTCCATTATTTGACCTCTCTATAGCATGTGGCACTGTCAGCCACTCCAAGACACCGGCTCTTTTCTGACTCACTCCTTACTTCTCTGCTCCCTGCACCCTGTGAATCACCTCCCTCTGCCCATCTTTGGACACTGGAGCTCTCCAGGACTCTCCCCTCAGCCAGTTCTTTTTTCTAGTTCCATGGTCTGTGTCGGTGAGCATGTCTACTTCTGGGATCACAAAGAGCACCCCATAAAGACCCCAGCAGCTCGATGGGCATCTGACCTGATATCACACACACACACACACACACACACACACACACAGACACACAAAAAATAATTTCGACCTAGTATGTCGAACCAAATTCACTGTCTTCTTCGAACTTGCCATTTCTCTCCCAAATTCCGCTTCTGCACTTACCCCCACCCCATTTGCTTAAGCTGGGAACCGGAGAAATGGTGTTAAGCCCTCTCTCCTGCTCACCCCCATATGCATGTGGTCACCAAACCTTCCTAAACGTCTTTGGAATCTGGTAACCCATATTCATCCCTATGCCCCAATTCAGGCCATTATGTCCCACCTAAATTATTGCTGTCATCTTCTAACTGCTCTCAGGACCCCTGCTTCATTTGCCTTCCAATTCACATTCCACCTAACATTGCTGTGATAACAAAGACTCGGAGATAACCTCAGTCTCTGTCAATCAAGGACCAGCTCAATCAATAATATATCGACAGTGGACCATTATCAGATATTAAAATGAGTCTTACGTGCTATATATTTTATATGTAAATATATGTGTGTATATATCTATATATGTAGATATATATATATATCGCATGCTTATATACCTAGAAGTAGTAAGGAAAAAGCAAATTATACAATGCTCTGTATAAGATGATCAATTTGCATATTAAGAATAGGATGTTTACATGTGCATTAGAAAAATGTCTCAAAGAGTAGGCAAAAAATGAGTATTTCTGGACTATAGGATTGGAGTAGGAAATAGTCTTTTACTTCTTTACTTTATGCCATTCTGTAATAGTTGAGGTGTTTGTTTTTTTTGTTAATAAAGTCATGTTTTGTGTTATGGGAAAACATCTGCTGGTTCAGAAGACAAAATGTTTAAAATTTTTGTTAAAAATTTTGACACTTTGACAGTGGATAGTGAATCCTTCATACCCCTTCGTTTGGCTGAGGGTTATAGTCTATGTGCAAAATGTATTTTCTACATGTAGATTGAATACAATCTGTGACAGCTTTACCCAAATACTGGAAATATGCACAATATCTATCTGTCGTAGTAAATAATGGGTTTGTCACTATTAAAAACAGGTAAGGAAAGAAAGGTAATTTCCAGTGAGACTTCAGTTGGCTTGTCCTACCTTTTATTGTCTGACAGTTGAGCCACTTAAATTAAGTTGTTGTCCTAATAAAAACCCAAACACAATGATAACCAATGTTCTGGTCTCAGAAAACAGAGTCAACTGATATGAGAAAATCAGGGGAAATACCCACAGAGGTGTGATCTACAAGGCCTTGGATTATGCATAAAATTGTTCTTTCATCTCTGAACATACCTTAGTATTTACCAATGGAATCAAGAAGAAAAATGTCAACATATAGGCACCTTTGGCCAGAGGTTGACAGAATGCCTGACTTCTTGAATCAATAGAACAATGCAGTGGGTATTCCAGTGGGTATTGCTCACCTTCCCCCAGGTAAGGACTCCATGGGAAAAAAACACTGGTAGGATATGAAAATAGCTGCTGTCGACACTGGAAATATCAATAATAGCAATACTCTGGTTCCCAATATATTTGTCTATATTGTCCCTTCTGTCCCCTTCCATTAAACTCACCACTCTAGACAGAAATTAGATTAATGTAACTAGAGTTGATTTCTCTCTCTAAGGCAGAGATTTCAGATAACTATCTTTCCATTGGCCCATCCTTGGAAAGACTGGAGGGCAGAGAAGGGCTTCTGTCGTCTGTCCTTGGTGGCCGTATGGGACACAGCTAAAACTGAGGAAGGTGGTGACCCCTAATTCTCCCCATCTAACCCATCAAAACCCACTTTCCCTTCTAATCTCTCCCTATCACACCCTCCTTTTAAGATAAAACTTTATTTATGTATTTATTTCTAATTGACAAAAATTATACATTTTTATGGTATACACCATGGTATTTTAACGTATGTATTCATTGTGGGATAAATAAATCGAGCCAATTAACACATCTATTACCTTACATGCTTATCATTTTCTCGTGGTAAGAATACTTAAAATCTCCTCTCTTACCAATTTTCAAGTCTACAACGCATTGTTATTAACTACAGTCACCATATTGTACTATAGATCACTGAAATTTTGTATCCTTTGACCAGCAAGGCATAGTGTTTTGTTACAGATGGTAGCTTTGTGGGGGCCTGGACATTCAGACTGAAAGCAACTGCACTTGTTCTTTTATTGTCTGGAAGCATCTGAATCTGGAGTCTATGGCAGATGCTGTCCTATGTGGCGCAGATCCCCCACGCCCCCACCTTCAGGCCTGAAGAATTCATTCGCTGTGTGCTGGGAGTGTTGAGAAATAACACTCTTAACCACATCCCCCTCCCCTCGCCCTGTACTCGCCCAGCGACACGCCCCCTGCCCCAGCGCGGCCCATTCACGGCTGGTTAATGCAGGGGTAGAAAGGCCAAACCTCTTTCCTCAATCTGGTACCATTCAGAATGGCCATCCCCATTCCAGAGCTCACTGTGGGTGGGCTGAGGCCTTTGTTGAGACTGTTTCAACCTCTGGGTCTGCCCGCCTGCCCTTGCCTCCTTCACTCCTTCATGAGGATTTATGCTGAAAGCTCCCCCCAGTAAATTTGACGCACACAAGTCTCCATCTCAGACTCTGCTTCCTGGGACCAACCAGCACGGATGCCTCAAACCCAGTGCATCAATGTCTGTGAAAAGAATCCAAATTTGGATGTTCTCAGACTAATAGATAAACTCATACAAATGACGAGTTCTTCATTTGAAATGTTTGCACTTAATCATGATCTAAAAATCAATGATCCTTTCCGTGCTAAGATTCTATGATTATTTTACAAATGTCTGCTGACTGATGATCTAGAATTCCAGAACAACACTGGGAAAACAGATGTCGTCCATAATTCTATTACTCCCTAATCCATTCTTAGAAATTAGTCCAATATTCATTCTTCACACTTTTCCTAGACCATATGTTACATCTAGATTTATAAAATGATAGCTGAACAAATACCCCAGGTATCACCGAGCACTTTAGAATGTCTGAGATGAGTGTTATCAGTTGGTAACCATCCATGTCACCCCTAAACAGGTCTGTCTGACTGTGCTTTGTTCACGTGGACTTCCATCCACTTTCCAAACAAAGCTGGCTGTCAGAACCCAATTGTCCTTTAAAGACTGAGAAAAAAACAAAAAACTAATTCTTTTCTGTTTTCTTTTGCCTTATCTCCCTTCATACACTGCTACTCCTTCCATTTGAAATTTTCTTGTTTGATATCTACAAATGGGTCTGACAACAGCTCTCCATTACCTAAACTTATTCTCACTTTTTTTCATGATAGCATTTTCTTTTGAAGGTCACGTCTACACTCAAAGAAAAACTAACTTCTTTCTGTAATCATTGCTGTCTTTGTTAGGTATTGCCTCTTAAATTCTTTAAGATTCTTTAAGAATTTAAGATTCTTAAGTTCTTTTTTTATTGTTGTTGTTATCTTGCTTTCTCTGATCAAAATGATTGGACACCCACTGGAGCAGGAAAACACCACAGAAACAAAAACAAAAAACAAAGGGAGAGTTTGTGAAATTTTAAGGAAATGTGGATTAACTGCAAGATATAGATAACACGAAACACAGCAGAAGTGGGTGACAAAAGAGCAATAAACCCAGTAATGGCATAAAATCAAAACTTCTCTAAGTTTCAGTTTCTCCATCTGTGAAATGAGCATTATATTCCATAGGAGTTTTTCAAGGATTTAATGAAGGCATGGATATAGAGTCACATACACTTGGAATAAGTTCAAACGAATGGTCCTATTTATATTTGTTTGTGGTAATCTCTATGAACATTGTTGATATACCGCAATTGTCTATTATTGAACAATATATTTGGTGGAGAAACTTATTTTAATCAAAAGAAAATGGAATGCTCTGGGAATTGGGATTCCCTAAGGACTGAAGGGCTTCCAAAGGGAGTCAAGCCACCAGTCTGGACAAAGTACTGACATTTACCGCCATCTGTTGGATGATGAGCAAACTGTGCCACCCTTAAAAACACACAGAAATATGGCCTCTGAAAGATTTCTTCCTCCATTCAAAAGGCATCCCTAGGTCATCACTGTTAGCATCTGTTGCAAAATAAACAACAACAGCTCCACTCCTAGAAGGACCGATAGCTGTTTCAGGAAAGAGCGTCAGTTAAGTCACAACCCCAAACAGCCACACTTGAAGACCTCAAAAGAAAAAATAAGGTCCAGGGGCTGCTAAATGCTCAGCTACATTTGCCGCTAAGAAGCACATACCCAAGGCTCAATATTACAAAGGATGGGACCCAGGTAGTCGTGCCCTGGGCTGTTTCAACGCACAGCCTCTAGATGAGACAATGCAATGGGCTTCCTGACAACCATTAATCATAAAAGAGCTCTCCATTAAGAACAACCCAGAGCAAAGTTGAAGGAAATAACAAGAAGTGGCTAAGGGGTTAAAAAAAAAAAAAAGTAGCTTGAATTACCTCTCATTACACAGAAATGAGATTTTGAGTAATTTTTCCAATCCAAAACCATGAGGCAATGGTATATCCTAAGAAGATGGAATCCAAGCTCTCAGCCTCTCAATAGCTGCCTTGGAGAGGTAAGAGGTCAAGCAGGTAACATGAGCGACAAGGTCCCAGAAAAGACTGTGCACAACCTGAAAGGCATGTGTCCTGTTTCAGGGGACAGCCATTCCTCAGCCCCAGCTAACCCCTGTCCTGATGGACTAAAAGGTGTCAGTCCCAGAGCCAGGATGCCTGGGATTAAGGCCTGGCTTTGCCACTCACCAGCTGTGAAATCCTGGGCAAATTACTTAATCAGTTCTATGACTCAGTCTCTACACCTGTAAAATGGGGCTAACAATTACCCCTGCTGTATCATATTGTTGTAGGGAGTAAATAAGTTAACACACGTTAAAGTGATTAAAACAATGCTGGGCTATAATTACTCAGCACCAAGACAAAAGGGCAGGTCCTTTGTCATCAGGTCTCCCAATTTTTAAGAGAGGCCAGAGTCAGGATTCTTTTTAGGTAAAACATTTTTAAATATAGGCAAATATTAAAACAAGTTCAAAATCCTCTGAGAGCCAAAAAGAATACACCTGGGGGCCACATACAGTCCACAGGCCCCTGATACCTCATTTCCAATGCTGGGCAAAGCACTTTAGGCTGGGAGGCAGACAGTTCTCAGTACCACTTCCAACTTTGTCACCAGCTTTGTGGTCCGAAGAGCACAGTGGCTGGGAACCCAGGACAGCAGGACCGCATGACTGAAAGTCCTGTGCCAGATTACGAACAGCAAGTGACAGATGGCCCTCCTGACCAAACATAACAGAAGAAAGTACTCTCTGTGATTTAAATGAAGCTGCTAATATACAGGGGAGTGTGGGGACAATGTCTCCCTCCTCGTCCCTAAGGACTTCATTCAAGGTCTTTAACATTTGCCGTCATCTATCCCAGAGAGGCCCGGGATTGACACAGATCACGTCCAGCTGCCAAAATGGAGTTCATTCCTTTCGTTCCGTTTTTAAAGGACAGTCCTTGCTCAATGAGTCTATAATCCAAAGCAGCTGCCAAGATTGCCAAAAACACCAGACGGCAATTCAGCAAACAGAGGTCATATCTGCTTATCTAAATGAGATGTTAAATAAATAAATGAATGAAAAATAACTAAATATCAAGACAGTTGACAAACAACATTAAAAAAAAAAAACAAAGCACTAATAAAATGAGGTATTCTTTTCAAAATTTTCAAGATCTATCCTTCATTCTCCTTTAATACTGCTGGCCCATTGTCTTTTCCGACATCATTTAAAGCCAACCAGACAGATTTATAACGAGATGCTAGTCCTTTTCTATTCTACCAACAAATATGCAGCCCATCTGCCTCCAATCAATGATGGAGTACGTGGAGATGGAGCAAAGAGATATTTTTAAACCCTCCTTTAATTAATTCATCCCAAGGACTTGGCACTTGGAGAGTTGCAGGGTGAGGAGTGGGCAGAGGGAGGAGAGAGCGAGCTCAGGATCCCGGTAAATAAAGAGATTTGCCGTAATCTGGATTCTAAAATCCTTTCTATGAAGCATCCTGCCTGCCCCCAGCAAGCTGTTAAGGGCATGGAAGCAAAGGCTGCAAGCAAGGCAGTGTCTGGCATTTGTTAGATTTTTTTCAGGCTGCGAGGACAAGTTCTGAAAATGCAAACAAAACTAAAATTTTATCTCGAGAATGATGCTTCTGCCTACTATTGCTAGAAGTTTCAAGATTATTGGTGTTTTATTAGATTAAAAATAATTAAAGCAGGCGATTGAAATGAAGAGTAGATTCAGTTGATTCCAAGAGACAAGCCGGTCCAACAGGGGGAAAATTCAATATGAGAAACAATTCAGTTTGCCTTTAAAGGGGGGAAACCAGACATCCAGGCATTGTGTGATACAGCCACAGAAGAGGGTGGGGAGGGGGGATTTTCACTGAAATCAACCTTGAGCTGCAAACTATGAAAAGGCTTTGCAATCCTGGAACTGTAGGATTGATGGCACACTGACCCAGAAATCTCACACTTAGCTGTTAAATATTGCTTGTTTCTGCAGCCGAAGAATCATCTGTTAAGGACTTTTCCTTGTCTGACACATCCATTAAAGCCAAAGTCAAAAGAGACAACACCTAATCGTGTTGCATAAAAGAGGAAAAGAAGTGGCCACGGATACTGATGAACAGACCTATTTTTGGCTTTTTAATAACCTGGTATTTCTGCTTCCCAAGTTTCATTTGGATTTAGAAATTATTTCTTGAGAATTAAGCTTTCAATTACTCACGAGAGACTGTCTTAGTAAACATAAAATAGCTTTCTCATAGCTCAACTAATATCTATTTTACCCAAGGATGCCAATTTCTATATTCTTGAAAATGAGAAATGAAAATTCCAGCACAGCCTGAGGCATGCAATGAGGAAAGCCTTCTAGACCCCAGGCGCCATGGCCTCTACCCACTTTCCAATAAGTCTGCTCCACTGACTGACCTCAACTTCATTCCCAACGGGAGAGCGAGAAGGCAACTGTTATGTTTTGCTTTTGTTTGCTTGAAATAATAAATTCGGGGGTCTCCTCTGCCAAGGTTTTTCTGCTGTCAGCAGTTTTCTGTTTCACTTGCTCTCTAAGGCAAACTGAAACCCAAGCCCTGGTGGTTGGCTTTCGCCCTGACCCCTTGGCTCCTGGGAGCTGATCAGAAAACAAATTGCCTTGTGTCTCTGGCTTATGGGGTGACCTAGCCACCTCCAAGGACATATTTCTAAAATGCCTGCCTCCTCACCATTTGGACACTCCACCGTGACCCAGTCAATAACGGACACTAGCCTGTCCGCCACCAACTACTTATAATCTCTTTCCAATTTGGGTCAGGGACCTAAAAGCCATCTCAGTAATCCTAGCCATGACAGGGGAAATCAGAAAAAGAGAACGCTCAACTATCAAATTAGACCTTGCTTTGCAGGAAAATACCTCTCGAGGCCTGGGAACTACCAAATAGTCCACTGCTGGTTTTTATAGAAACCGGATGCTAATAATCGCAATTCCAAATAATCAAAACCCTCAAGTAACCAGACCATGGTTGGGTCTTCTCTGCAAAAGCAAAGACCAAATGCACAGATTATAAAAAGAATATTCCAAAAGGCAATTTGCAGGATATGTATACCAAAGTTTTGAGAGAAAGCCAATAATCTTTTGCACCAACCATGCCGAGCACACTCTTCAATGATAACTGACACATCCAGATGATAACCTCGAAGCTTTGTCAAGTCCTAGAATCTTTCTGGAAAGATGACATTATATTCTATATATATAATTTTATATTTAAAGTCTATTTTCATTGGCCTGCCTACTTCACAGACTTATTGGAAGAATCAAATGTGATGATGTACACAAACAAGCTTTGAAAGTGGAGTGCTAAAAAAACACAAGACGTCACTATTGCTTCTAATAATTCTTTAAAAATGGGTAATCAACATATGTTGTTGATGGTAATGACATCACTGAAGAAATGTTACCCAGAATGGTTGGTTTATCATATTACCCCATTCCCCAAACATTCTGGATCAAACGGAGTTGAACTGAAAATACATAAATTGGAAGTATATAACTACATTGCTATTTTTGCTTCCTTCTCAGCAATGTATGCTTCAAGGAAACAGTTTCAATATTGTTAGAGGGCAAAGGCTAACAAAAGAAACCAGCCCCAGGAGTCCTAGTGAATTTTCCTTTATAAGGCACATTAACCAAAGATACCAGAACAGGCAAGAGAATCTCACCAACCCACATGAACAATTTACTAATAAAAATCGTTGGCTGGAGCTAAATGTCTATAAGCCGGACTCCTAGATTTTTTATATCTCTATGCCCCTCAGAGTGCCTTACATGTGAGTTCTACCCAATAAGTACTCAGTAAATGTTCCTGGAGGAAAAGACAAAAGAAAAGAAGAGAGGAGTAAAGGAAAGATCAGGGCTTTTGAGAATGTCACTTGCACATCAGTTACTGCTGTTAAACAATGATGGGTCATAGATCTTTCTATATTTGTTTCCCAGCCTTTCAAATTTTCCCAATTCTTTCATCTCTAAATACAAGTTCCTTTGGCCAATCTTTTCTTAACCATGCACGGTGCACAAAGATGGCATTAATTGGAATGCTGAAAATCACTTCTGCATTATATTTAATGTCAAATCATTTGGCAGCTCTCATTGAGGACAAAGGTGAGATAAACATACTTAGTCTGGGGATTTTTGTGGTTGTCTTAACCTCTCCCTTCTCTATCTGGTCATCAAAATCGGGAGCCAGTTGGATACAGGATTTGAAAGACTGTCATCATCCATCTTTTTCACAGATGTTTTCCAACCTAGCCTTTACAAGCAGGGGTACATCTAGAAGGAAACGGGAGCCAGAAATGCCTCTATATCTTTTCTAATATGGAAGCCTTCTAAATTAAACAAGGGAAGGCACCGACGTTGAGCCATATGGGATCTTAACATTCATTTCTAGCGACCCGTTTTAGCACGAGGTACCACCCTCCTTGTACACAGGTGTCTTTCTGGCTCATCCTTTCGGAGAAGGAATAATCTAAAAGGTCCAGACTGCTGAACTGCTAGGGCAAAAAGAGAAAAGAAATTTGGTGCTATGACAAGATGCCAGAGCTCTCTGGAAGGACTCCAGGGTTCCTTCTCCTGTGCACAGAGAGACAGTTTTAGAAATATTTTCGCGTTGTCAGAGGCTGGAGTCTAGAGATCTGGCTTTGGACACAGCTCTTCACTCCTGCTTAGAGACCCATTCCCCTAAAACAAGCCTGCAGGGCTGGTAAAATGTATCAGAAGAAATTGGAAAGGGCCAGCACCAAGGACTTTCCACTTGAGCCCAGAGGAGCCCCTGGTATTTGTGTTTCACATAACATGGATCCTGGGATCTTTTCCAAGTGGCCAGTGCAATTTTAAGAATTAACCAAAAGGCCGAGCTCCCCAACCAGTCTTTTAATTGCCACTCAGGCTCTACCAAGCCAGAAAAGTTTCCTGGGAGATACTGGTTCAGGGATTCCTTTTGCCTCTTGCATCTCCCTCTCCCTCTTGCTAACGACAGCTGTCTTTATTTATCGCTGGGAGTTTTCTCCGAGCCAACTGCGCTCTCAGGAGGCAGGAGATGACTCCAGGGCCGCAGGCAAAATAGGGAAGCCAACGCTACACCCGCCAGAGTCTGCGGACTCCTGTCCTTGCCCAAAACCACATGCTTTCCCGCCTCCTCCCGGGAAGCACCCAAATCTCTTCCACGCTTCCTTAGAGCTGGCCAGGGAGATTCCGCCATCCCGGGACAAGGAGCGATGCGAGCGGGCCCAGGATCTCCTTGGCGACCCTGCAAATCTGGCGCTCCAGGCCGCGCGCGCCGGTCCTCGCCCCGCCCCAGCCTGGTCCCGGCTCATTCATTCCCGGCCGGTCCCCACCTTCCAGCCTGAGCAGCGCGCTCTGCTCCAGGCGAAGCTTCCCGGTCAGTGTCTGCTCACACCGTGCCTAATCCCTCATTGTTTTTAAATCTCAAAAGTAACCTCCAGAGAATTTCTTCTTCACACTCTTTTTCACACCTCCAGCGTATCTTACCCCTTTCAATAAAATAAAACCACCCTCCGTCTCTCGCATCTTCAAAGGGTTAAGCAGCAAGCTCCACGAAAGAAATTCAATCCCCTCCGCACCATCCCACCCCCAGGCAAGCCAGCGCTCCGTCACCGTCTCCGAGGCCCGGTGCCGACATCTCTCTGTCCCCAACCCGGACAGGGGGGCCACCACCCCGCGCGCAGGCCCCGCGTCCCCACGGGTACAGAGAAAAGCCCCCTCACCCTTCCGTGGATGCCATGGTCTAGGGAACGCCCCCTCCTCTTCGGCACTCTCCGGCTGCGGCGGGCGAGGGAGTGAGCGGGTGCCGGGGGTGAGCGCAAGTGTGGCCGGGAGCGGTATTTAAGGGGGAGCCTCTCCCCGCCCTTCCACCCCCCTCCCGGGTAAGCCCTTTAGCGCCTCAACGGGCGCAAGGGGCTCCCGCGGGCGCTAATCCGCGTCCCGGCTCTCCACGGCGCGCGACCCGCGCTCCCCTCCGCCGGCTGGGGTGGCGCTTGGCTGGGAGCTCGGGGACGCAGAGGGTGGCTTCCCCGGGAGAGCGCTGCGCCCGGGGCTGTAGGGGGGCGCACTCCGGCAATGCGCCCCTGCCGCCGCCACCACCGCTGCCACCTGTGCTTTGCTTTGGGGATCGCGGGCGCGGCGAGTGGCGGGCACGGAGAGTGGTGGCCGGGGGAGGACGGTGAGTGTGTGTGCGGGGGCGTGTGAGCGTGCGTGCGCGCGTGTGCGGGTGTGTGCGCGCTGGGGGAGGCGGTGGAGGCCGCTGCGCCCTGGCTGGGAGCCGGCCGGGGAGGGATTGCAAGGTTTAGCCCCGCCGGTGCTGGGGATTTGCAGGCGATCCCTCGCTATTTTCGTCGAGAGCTGACATCACCCGCGCCGCCGCCTCGGGCGACTCCTTTAACCGCCGCCCCCCGCCCCCCATCTCCAGGCGCGATCCCTCCTCTGTCGTCCCTCCCCCAGCCTCTAGCCATAAATTAGCCGAATAAGAAAAGAGGCCCCGCCGCTCGTCCGGGAAGGCCTGGGCAGCCGGTGGCAGGAGCCCAGGAACTAAGGAGCCGCTATTGTTTCCCCTCAAGTCGGCGTGGCCCCGAGTCACCCCGCGCGGGGCGAAGCGCAGGCGACGGCGCGGAGACCCAGGATGCCCCTCCGTCCCCGCCTCCCTGGTGCAGCCTCGGGCGCTCCCTCTCACTCCCCGGCACACCCGCTTCAGCTCACACTCACCCCCAAGCTCACAGGCGGGCACACCCACCCCATCCTCCCACGTCTGGGGTCCGGGCCCCGCGGAACCGAGCGGCTGAACGACGCGGGTGGAGCGGCCGAAACGCGGCCCAGCTGCGCGCCCTCCCCCGCGGAAGCCGGAATAAATCTCCGGCCTTCAATTATTCATGGAGTTTAATATTAATGCAGCTCCTTGGGGGCGGCGGGCGGGGTGCAGGGCAGGTCGTAGATTTTTTTTTTAATCCGAGAGCGGTCGGCCTCGGGGGCGCAGGTTGGGAAGGCGCGGAGAGTTGACCGAGGTTAGCGGCGGGGGACGCGTCTCCACCCACCCGGCTCTGCTCCCCGCGGGCTTCTGAGTCCCGGGGGTGGCGCGCAGAGACAGATGGGCTCGTGCAAGGGAGAGTCCGAGCCTCCCGGCCGGCTTTGCATAATAATGTAGAAACCCGTGCAGCCTTTATTATCTCTGGGACACAGCAAACACCGACGGCTCCACCACCTGCCGATCCTGTGACCGCTGGGAAGGCAAAGCCTCACTTTACTCATCTGGACAATGGGACCCAAAATAACCCCCTTTGGAGGGCCGCGGTGAGAATTAAACAGGCTCTCGTGAGAAAGAGATTTGCTAAGTGTAGACGCGCCTGGGAGATGTCAGCGGGGCGCGCCTGTTCCTTGAGACCAACTATGCTCCGGGCGAGGTCTCTGGCAGTGTCCCTCGGCACCCGCCCCTTCAGTCTCCTTCCCCCGGGAGGCGCTCTTCGGACCCGCTGTGCTGAACCTTAGAAGATGGAACGCGGCCGGCCACGTGGAAACTCGCAGAGCCGGTCCAAGGGATGGTGCCAGAGGAGCGAGAGTCCCAGCAGGACTCTGGGTGGTTAAATGCCAGGCGCTGACATCCGACGGCTGGAATTCTTTACCACCTTCCAGCAGAGTAATCTGGGGCAATTCCTCAACCTCTCTTCATCCCATCTGCAAAATGGGACTATCGTCTCTCACCTCGCAGTGCTAAGAGAACTAAAGGAAACTAAAAAGAGATGCGACGCTCCTAAACTGGAGTCTGGCATCCAGTAAGCTGTAAAAAAAAAAAAGTTCAGTTAATTCTAAGAGTCCTTGGAGAATAGTTTCCTGGGCAAAACATCCAAGGATGAATAGGCACATGAGAGAAGTAACAAGAAAAAGAAGGAAAAAAAATATATAAGTTTAAAAAGTAAATTTCTGATAACCTCCTTCTTTCACCACCCTTTCCGAAATCTGAGTTCAAACATCTTCCTCCATCCAGGCCTTTCTCCATCTCTCCCCTCCTCTTTCCTCCTCCCTCCCTCCTGTCTGCCCCATTGGATTAATCAGATCTGTGTCTTACTCATCCTAAGAACCTTCAGAACCACTCATTAAGGAAAAAAAAAAAGGCTTAACCATCTCTTCATCCTTGGGCATTTGACTTTTGGATACTCTCCTCTTCCAAAAAATCTAATTTTTGTTTAATCTGGTAAATGTGTTTTTAAAAAATAATTTGTAGATTTAAAAAACGACTTTCTTACACATTGATATGATGTTTGACACTCTCTTCTATTAAGACCTGTCAAGGGTAGATGTGTGACTTTGTATCTTAAGTCGTCACATATACAACTTTCACAGTCTAATTTTCTAACTGCATAATTTAGGGATTTTGTTTCCCTTTTTGCCAAGGTGGCAGCTGAAGAAGCCACGGGCCCCTCTCCCAGGCCTAAATATTAATGATCCCAGCAGCACTACTCTGTTGTTAGAACCCCCTTAAAATAAGCATGAATGAACTGCTCCAGCACAATCCCTCCATATCTGCACATAGGCTTGCAGGGCTGAGCTGCACCATTCATTAGCACTTACTGCCAAGAGCAAGGCACCTGGTGGTATATAGACGCAAAGCAAAAAGGAGAACAAGGGATACAGCTGTTTTCACTTTTTAAAACATCCAATTAAAAAACACTCAATTGTGTTTTCAATGTTCAGGGCCTGAGGGAGTTCAGGTGAATCACTGAGCATGGCTGGATTGAAAGGGAGTTGTCATTCCAGTTTGCCACTGTGTCTATAAACCCCGACATCCCATCCTTCTCTGCCCTGGGAGACCAGGTCTCTTAAGTCATGTGGACTATGCCACAGATAATTCTGTCTAATTAATTGTTAGCTTGAAGAAATTGGTCCTCTTTCTTCATGCCAGAGAGCTCCTGCCAGTGTTCACACCAATCCTTCACTTTTTAAGCAAACTGCAGCAGTGATTTTTAACACTGGCTATTCCTTAAAATGTTCTGAGAGAGCTTTTTAGAAAATAACAATGCTCAGCCCACCTTCCAGAGATTTCTGGCCCATCAGTCTGCAGGGCCCTGACTTGAGTCTTTTTTAAAAACTTCCTCGGGTGATTGAGTCTACTGTGCAGCCAGAGTCAGGAACCACTGGACTAGAGGTGGTTCAACAAGATGGAAAATAAGGCCCTGAGAAGTAGTCAGGGAAACTGGCATGTTTAACCTTTAGAAAGGAAAAAAAAAACTAGGGAAGATATGATAAAGGCTGATCCTCTTGTCTTCAAATACAGAGAATTAAAATCTTTCCGGGCAAACACGTGTGTGTTATTCTAGACAACCAGTATGAGAAGCTAAGAAAACATAGAGCCTTTTTCTTATATCATACATGCTTAGAACATTGAGGGCAAGCCACCACGCAGCACTGCCACTGTGCAGGATAAGCGCTCAGCTCTGGGGCAGACAGACCTGCATTAAATACCACCCCTGCCGTGTATTAGACTCTGTGTTACCTCAGTCTGGGCACCTTAGGTTCTGAGCTTCCTCATCTCGAAACTGAAGATGACAATAACGACCACCTAAAGGTTGTCATGAGGATTAAATGGGATAATACGTGGAAAACGCATAGCTGTGAGCCTGGCACATCACGAGTGCTCAATAAAGAGCCATCCTAGATACGTGGGAGCAGCAACATGCACCCAGTTTAATTTACCACTGAGCTCACCTGGGAACCTAGCCTCCTCATTTAAAGCGTGACCCGAGGTATGACTTCAATGTCTCCTCATAGCAAAGTCCAAGTCTCTTAGTTAGTTATAAGTTGATAGAGATGGTATGAGAATAGAACAAGGCCAACCCTACAGGCTAGTGGGAACACTTCTCAATTTGCTGGCATCTCTCAGTCTCCCCTAGGGATTCCACGGTTACGGCAAAGGCAGAAGAGGTGGGATACCCTGACATTTGCATATGGATTTACCTTTCTTAATTCTAGCTCATGGGTTCTCAAACCTCAGTGTGAATAAGGACTACCCTACAGGAATGAATACAAAAACAACCGTACTGTACTCTGGGAGGTGACTTAAGAGATTTCAAAAATGAATTCTGACCATAAGAGATTTTTTCCTTTTCGCCTTATTGGTTGTTGACTTAAAACCTAACCCAAGGTACAAGAAGTGAGCTACTATAGTTGAGATTAAGGTGGTGTGTAAACCGGGACTTCACAGTAGTCGTAGTATTACCTTAACATTTACCGAGTGTGTAGTATCTGTATAATGCACTGTACCTATATGTATGACCTTGCTTGGTTTTCAGATGACCTTCTACAGAAGATATTATTATTCCCATTTTACAGAGGAGAAAACTGAGGCCAAGAGAGATTAAGAAATTTATCCCAGGAAATTAAGGAATTTACCCCAGTTATACAGACAGTCAGTGGTTATATTAGTCAGGGTCCCAGCTAGAAGAAGTTGGCGTATTCAAATTAAGTAAATTGTGGCAAGTGTAATAAAGGGACTATTTAGAAGGGTATGGGAAAGGTGTAGGGAAACTATAAGGATAGTGCAGACTCCCTGAGCTGGTAACAGTAAGGGACAGTTACCCACCCTAAGTCTAAAGGGAGGTTACCAGGACCTAAAGGGAGTCCTGTATGGAGAAGGCCACCTGACAGGAGCTGAGACTTTTGTAGTCACAGCAACCCACTGGAAGGGGACCTGGGAATAAATACCTCAACCACCGCTTCCCTTCAGTTCTTATTTCCCCTCCAGGGCTCCCTATTGGCCAAAGCTAGCTGGAAGCTGGAAGGCAGGAGAGTCCATTGCAACAATTGATATGTAGTCTTGCCGTTTAACCTTCCTCAGAAGCACAGAAGATGGAGAAACATGGAGAATGGATCTACAGGACCAATGGATGAAGCCAGGGTTTGAGTGCAAGCAGTCTTCCTGTAGAACTTTGCTTTTAATCTCACTGGTATATAACCTATAGTGATAATAATGCCATCATTATTGGAGTAGATTGCCCCATAACATGTGGGACTTCTCCACCACACAGTGTTCCAGCAGATAAATGGACTTGGTCAGACCATTTGCTAGAGATCAGAAGAAGGTATATTTATGTCATGGAAGAAGTTATGAGATGGCTTCAAAGTTTCTGGTGCTAAATTCTATCATCGTCAGTGTTCTCCTCCAATTATTGTAGGAGCTTAATTAGCCCAAGAGACCAAGACTCTCCCTTCTCTCATTTGCTCTACTAAGGAATTCATTCCCTATCTTGGCTCTCCTTCAGATTGCTTGAGATTGGTTACTGCAACTGCAAACTGGGGAGATGGAGGGGGCGACTCTTAATATAGAAAAGAAAAAGTTGTCCTACACTGCTTTCCCATAAAAGGCTGCTGAATAAAATCGTTCGCCCTCATGATGACAACAAGGAAATGTGGCAGTGTTCAAAGTTTATCAGAAGACATTGACCTAGACAGAGACAACAGCCAAGTGACCCAAGGGCTATCCCCACAAAAGGGACTATTATTTAGTAATGTCTGAGAATTTGACTCTCCCCCCAAATGCAATTGCTGCTTCATCTGCTTTGCTCTTTAAGATTATTGATGCTAAATAGACACATAGACCACTAGAAAAGAATAGAGAACCAGAAATAAAGTTACATATTTACATATCTTATCTTACATAGTTACATATCTTAACATTTACCGAGTGCTTACTATGTGTACAATGTACTGCATCTTATATGTATAACTTTGTTTGATTCTTAAGATGACCTTCTGTAGAAGATATTATTACCTATATTTTACAGAGAGAAAACTAAGGCCAAGAGAGATTAAGGATTTACCCCAGGAGATTAAGGAATTTATCCCAGGTTATACAGATAGTCAGTGGTTATATTAGTCAGGGTCCCAGCTAGCAGAAGACCAGCTAACTGATCTTTGACAAAGCTGACAAGAACTTACACTGGAGAAAGGACAACCTCTTCAATAGACGGTGCTGGGAAAATTGGATAGCCACATGAGGAAGAATGAAACTGGACCCCTATCTCTCACCATATACAGAAATCAATTCAAAATTATTTAAAGGCTTAAACATAAGATCCAAAACTATAAAAATACTAGAAGAAAACCTAGGGAAAACTCTCCTGGACATTGGTCTAGGCAAAGAATTTATGACTAAGACCTCAAAAGTGCAGGCAACAAAAACAAAAATAGATAAATGGAACTTAAACTAAAAAGCTTCTGCACAGCAAAAGAAATAATCAACAGAATGGAAAGACAACCTGTTGAATGGGAGAAAATATTTTTAAACTATTCATTCAACAGGGGACTAATATCCAGAATACGTAAGGAACCCAAACAACTCAACAGGAAAAAAATAAATAATCCCATTAAAAAGTGGGCAAAGAATGTGAATAGACATTTCTCAAAAGAAGAGAAACAAACAGCCAACAGATATATGAAAAACTGCTCAATATCACTAATTATCAGAGAAATGCAACTGAAAGCCACAATAAGATATCTAAGTCAGAATGGCTATTGTTAAAAAGACAAAAAATAACAGATGTTGGCAAGGATGTGGAGAAAAGGGAACTCTTTACACTATTGGCGGAAATGTAACTAGTACCGCCACTATGGAAAACATTATGGATATTTCTCAAAAAACTAACAATAGAATTACCATTCAATTCAGCAATCCCACTATTAGGTATCTACCCAAAGGAAAAGAAATCAATACACCAACGGCTTACCTGCAGTATACATTGTAATAAACTCACATGTTTATTGCAGCACTATTGGCAATAGCAAAGATACCGAATCAATCCAAGTGTCCATCAGCAGATGAATAAATAATGAAGATGTGGTATATATACACAATGGAATACTATTCAGCCATTAAAAAAAGAATGAAATCATGTCTTTTGCAGCAACATGGATGGAACTGGATGGAGGTCACTATCTTAAATGAAATAAGCCAGGAACAAAAAGACAAATATCACATGTTTTCACTTATATGTGAAAGCTAAAAAATGTGATCCCATGGAAGTAGAGAGTGGAAAGATTGATTACAGAGACTGGAAAGGGTGAATAAGGGGAGGGGCAGGAGGAAGAGAAGTGGATTAAAGGGTACAAACATTCAGTAAAATAGAAAGAATAAGTTCAATGTTTTGTTTGATAGCAGAGCAGGGTGACTATAATTAACAAAAATGTACTGTAGTTTGGTGATGAACACCCTAAATACCATGATGATCACCATGTATTACACACATGTAACAAAATTTCACACATACCCACTAAATTTGTATTAAAAAAAGATTATTGATGCTCTCCAGAACTTCATAATAAGGTAAACCATCCACCATCAGTTAATTAGTGGGGCATACATATTTGTGGTTCTTTACAAAGTCAGAACCACTCGGGGAACCAATTTGTCCTTTCAGAGTTTCTATGAAGCTATTCTGATAAGGCAAGTCTGGACTTTAGAGTTAAGCAGGCCTGTGTTTGAATCCCAGTTCTTCCACACACAACATTGGGTGGGTCTCCTAATCCTTTTCCGCCTAAACTCCCACATCTGTGAAATGGAAATAATTCTTGTATCTTCAAAAATTATATCCATAAAGCTGATATCACCAGGCTTTCCATATAGTGTGAATACACTAAATGTCTGTCCTCTGCCTTCCTAAATAACCAAGGAATCATAAGCTGTGTGTCTGAATCTGTCTTTAAAACTTTGATCCATTACTAAGACTACAACACTAATCACTGTAAGGTTTTTTAAAAAATAAAACAAATGGGGCCGGGCGTGGTGGCTCACGCCTGTAATCCTAGCTCTCTGGGAGGCCGAGGCGGGCGGATTGTTTGAGCTCAGGAGTTCGAAATCAGCCTGAGCAAGAGTGAGACCCCGTCTTCACTAAAATTAGAAAGAAATTAATTGGACAACTAAAAATATATAGAAAAAATTAGCCGGGCATGGTGGCACATGCCTGTAGTCCCAGCTACTCGGGAGGCTGAGGCAGGAGGATCGCTTGAGCCCAGGAGTTTGAGGTTGCTGTGAGCTAGGATGATGCCATGGCACTCTAGCCCGGACAACACAGTGAGACTCTGTCTCAAAAAAAAAGAAAAAAGAAAAAAAAGAATGCCGAGGTGGATACAGAAGTTACAACAGTCTTCAGAATTAGACCCACCTGGGAACTATCAGTCTCGAACACATTCGGAGCAGTGAGATTCAAATTGAGCTCATCATTTCCTCTTTCCTATTTGAATGACCCTGAATAAGTCACTTACCCCTCTGGGCATCGTTGGGTAAAGTAATGTCCCCATCTACTGGGCTTGGGTGACAACTAAATGAGGCAATGTTACATAAAGCACTGAGCACAGTTCCTGACACACTGTGGTAGCTGTTATCATCTTCATGATGTCGGCGTCCTGACTGCCGCCACTCCCGTCACCCCAAAGATCAATGGCAATGCTTTGCATCCGGCAGCACAGCACAGCTACGGACGAGCCTGCCCACAACCCCGTCTGTCAGACTGTGGTCACCAAATAGGGAATCAAGGGACTCGTCCATCTCACAGGTGTCTGGAGCCGTAAGACACAAGTGGAGCTCATTCACTCTTCTCGTTAACACACATTAGCAAAAGAGAAGTGAGAGAGTTCTATTTTTACCTCACTCTCTCAGCTGATGAGAAAAGAGATGTTACTTCATAGAAATCTCAATTCAGACCGAGGACTTGGTCTAAATATAATCCATTCTTCAGGCAGAAATCGTCTCATTAAGTAGAGAGCTCGGGGCGGCTGAAACATTTGGTAACTACACTTACTGCCTGATGAATTCTAACAGAAAGAGTGCGAATTCATTCCATTTACTTAGTATAGATGAAGGAGGAGAGGAGACAATGGGAAAAGATGAATTGTGAGTTCTCAGTATATCATTCCTGCCGTCAGCATTTCTACTACAAGATGACTTAAGGCTAAATGTCAGGGGTAGCACAAATTCTTTATGCCCACCATAAAAGCCACAACGTTTTGAACTAGAGCAGCTTGATCCTGTATAAAGTGGGAATACTTTTTGAGAGCGTTTGCTGATACTTTAATTTCTACCCCCAGTTTCTCTTAATCATGGCAAAGATTACCAGCTATGCCTCCATCTCCCCCTTCTCTTTGTTCTGAAATGACATCCTCATGATGAACAAAAGGAAAAAGAAAATTTTTTATCTCCAGGGGTATTTCTTTGCTTGACAACATCTCCCTGTGATTAAATGCTAAGTGTTTTGTACAAAAGACTGAATCAAGAACCCAAGCCAGGCTCTGGTGACCTCAGAAAATCCAGCGACGTGATCATTGTTCTATTTTCTCTCTTCACTTCTTTTTTTTTTTTTTTTTTTTTT
>NW_012148619.1:1850261-1868123 GCF_000956105.1 Propithecus coquereli | reverse complement strand
TTCACTTCTTGATGAAATTACTTGGTAATTCTGAGAGAGGCTGTATCTCAAATCCCAAAAGTATTTTTCTTAGAAAGTTATTTTCCTTAATAAGAGAATGAGAGAGAGAGAGCAACCAGGTAATTTAGTTCTAAATTGAGATGACAGAGTCAGAGTTTTTTTTTTTTAATCAAAAGCTGAAGAACTAAATTATGCCTTTGCATAACTACAGTAATTGGAAGACATCCCAATTTGTTCTGAGGTTTCATTTATTAGCACCTGGATACTGTTTTGTTTGTAACATCCTATTCCCCTTTCCAATGAAAATAAGCAACTTTTCCTGAATAGGGAGTATTTAAGGATTAGGAGCGTTCTTTCATTTTCTTTTGTGCGGAATTACCTTTTCCTAGAAATTATGATTTCTTATGAGTTCAGGAACATAACAGTGGGTGTTTTTCCTCTAAGAATTCAATTTTGAATTTTATTCTTCACCTGAGAATGCTACTCCCTAATTTTATCTGCTGACTTTTTTTTTCTTTGTTGGCAAATTTCTCCCTCAAACCTAGTCCAAGCCCCTGGATAAACACTCAGTGAATTGAAATACAAACGTGAAGTGAGCCCTAAAAACCTCAGCCATTGAGACAGTTTCCTTAAAATGCTGGGCCTCACCAGCACATCCGGGCAGGGCCCTGCCAGGGAAAGCAAGTCCTGCTGCCAAGAAAAGCAGAGAGAGACCACAAATTGCTACCAAACCACTCCAAAATGTCCTTGTCTTTCCAACAGCCCTGAAAAGATAAACTTCCCCAAGCCCTAGGGATCCAAAGTATTTCACTCAAAATTTTCACAGGATACTAAAGAAGGAGAAAAAATAAGGCAGGAGTGAAGATATGTGTCTGATTTCTTTGTCTCTTCTATTGGCTTTTCGGCTTTCTTCTTTTCACTCATCTCATCCTCATTTAAGATAATTCTCTGTTAAAACAACATGCAGTCGTGTCAATGCAATGAGACTCAAGGTCTTCATTCGTGCCCAGGTCAGGACAATAGAACAACCCAAAGTCAAAGTCAAGGGCTGTACTTGATGGCTGGATGACCTCACTAGTATTAATAATTCCCAGTGCACATTCTAGGAACTCATGGGGTTCCATATATTGATATACGCTGTGTGGCCCTGGCTGTGTCGTCTCATCCGGTTCTCCCAGCTTCCAAGGTGGCCCTGCATCGTGTGACTCCATGTCCAACCTCACGTCACACCTCTCTCCTCTTCACGCTTTCTCTGCAGCTTTCCCACTTTCCTAGATGTTCCTCGAATATGCCAGAAGCCCCCCTTCTCAAGATCTTTACACATACTCTTCCCTCCATCTGGAATGCTCTTCCTCACTCCCCACCCTAATAGTTAATTCCTTCTCAACTCCGCCATCACCTCTGCAGGAAGGCAAACCATGTACCCCATCCCCTGAAGATTAAATCAATCCCCTCTACCATACATTCCTACAGCATGCTGTGTTTTCCTTCCTAGTACTTATCATGATTTCTAATTCTGCATGTACTTCTGGGACGATACGACAGAGGGCAAGCACCAGCCTATTTCATCCACATCTAGGGTTCTTGTCCTTGGCACATAGCAAGCAGCAATAATTTTTGTTGTTAAATGAATGGCAGACAGGTAGAAAATCAATGAAATCACAATTCTTGATTGAATTCAGGATGGAAGAGATTTTATCGACTAACATTCTGATATAGAAGGTAAATGTGGAAGGTCCATTAAGTTCTGAGCAGGTGATGAATTGATAGCATGATAATTCTCAAATCTCAAAGAACTGTGAAAATTCATATTCAAACACTGTTCTCATCACTCCAGAGGATAATGGGTATTATGCTAGAAAGAAGAGGTTTGAATGGCTGCAAATTTCCTACTTGTCCAGCTGAGCCTGGTTGCTTTTAATAATTCCAGCCTGTACCACCCACCTCCAACCCACCCCCTCTACACATGCAGATGGGGAAACCTATTTTTTTAAAAATCAGTGCAGGCCCTGCACTTTGTCTCAGAAATTTATCCAGACAACTGTCACTTACACAATCCCATTGCTCCTTGCTCTCGCCCTGCGTGGTTCTGCTAATCCTTGTTTCCATTGATTTCTACCCACCCTTTCCTATTATCGACCCCTCTCCAAACTTAATTCCCACATGCTGGGACCTCAACAGCATTCTAAAACTTCCTTTCCACTCCCCAACCCTCATAACGTTTCTCACAACTGGTTTCTCGACCTCCTCCTGAAGAACAACAACAAAACCGCCACCGCCATAATAGCAGCCAATATTTGTAGAGCACAATGGGCCAGACATTGCTCCCATACTTAACTCTTGGGTGCATTATTTTGGTGAATCCTCAAATCATTTCACTCCCATTTACAAATGAAGTGCGACTGTGGGATAGACATTGAGCATCATGATCAAGGTCCCCATGTGTAAGTGACAGAGGTGAGATTTGAGCACAGACTGAGTCTTTTAACCACTGTCCACTGGCTAGTACAGCCTTCCTGATGGGCTTTTCTAGAACGCCACTTCTATCCTTTCACTCTCCTGGCGATGTCATAATGAGCTTGATGTTTGCAAATGGGCAGAGAAGAACCCCTAGCATTTGAGATCCACCACCAATTGGCTTCGCCTTGGCTGGCCAACTTGATCCATTAGTGTAATAAAGGGTTCATGGGGGAAGTAATAGGCCCTTGTTGAAGATAACACCCTCCATGCTTAATCTTATGTATTTTTTATATATATTTTTTTAGTTGTCCAGCTAATTTCTTTCTAATTTCCTTACTTATGGTATCTTACTTCCTTCTTGTCCATCACTCCAAAGACTCCACTGAAGCCTGAATACCCTGTGATTGAAAAGTTAACTATCCTGCTTGCTTGAGCCTTTCCTTTCAATTCCTGTTGGAGTTTATGTAAGAGAATACAGTGTGGATTGACTACTCAGTTATTTACAAAAAGTCCACTTAACATAAACCTGGCCACTCCCAAGGAAAGTAAGAGTCTTGCTTAAATTGTATAAATTTCACTTAAATTTTATGTATCATATAAATTTTATCATATGGTAAACAAAATTTAAGTAAAATCTATATGATTTAGGGGAGACACACATACACACACACACACACACACACACAGACACACACACATATATATACAGATACTCCTCGATTTACAATGAGGTTTCATCCCAATAGCTCCATTGTAAATTGAAAATATTATAAGTGAGAAATGTGTTTAAGACACCTAACCTACTGAACATCATAGCTTAGCCTAGCCTACCCTAAATGTGCTCAGAAAACTTACATTAGCCTATATTTGGTCAAAGTCCTATTTTATAATAAATTATAATAGACACAAAGCCTACTATATAATAAAGTATTGAATATCTCATTTAATTTATTGAATACTGTACTGAAAGTGAAAAACAATGGTTGTATGGGTATTTGAAGTATGGATTCTACTGAATGCATAGTGCTTTCACACCTCCATAAAGTCAAAAAATCATAAGTTGAACTGTTATAAGTCAGGGACCGTCTATATACTCACACCCCACGTACCCCACCAGAAACACCTGTAGTTAACCAAGTTAGATTTGTTGCTCCTGGCAATGAGGAAGGATGCACATCCCAGTGACTGTGGGGTGTCTCATCGAGAGTGTGTTAGAAAGAATTTGTAGGATTTGGGCTTCTGTTAAATGTTTTAGGGAGGTTTCAAGGAAGTGGGGCTTTGTTCTGGATTGGATGCTGTCAGGAAGTGGGAGTAATTCTATAATTGGCCATCTTAATATATCTTATCTAGAAGGAAGGAAGACTAAATAGAGACTAAAGCTGCATTTGGTGAAGAAGCAGCAGTCACTCATATTAACTAGGAGAGGAGGATATTTGGCATTTTCGTGGTTTGCATAATGACTCTGCTTGTGTCTGTTATTACACAAGACACGAAGTGGTCTTGTTCCATCACAGTCACAGAATGACCCTGATTGATATCAGCATTCTGTGAAATTATTTGTCTGCAACAGGAGAACATCACTTCCTAGTTAGCAGTGCCAGATCAACTCCTAGGCACCCAAGCCTGGCTGATAGAGTGTCAGATGTCAGGGCTCCATGTGTATATAAAAAAACAAAACAGCCACCACAAAAGAAATTAGAACCAAACAATTCTGGATGAAGTAGGAGCCTTTTCTGGCTCTTCCCAAAGGAGAGTTGGCAACCACTTTTCCAGCATCAGTACTCCATGATTTGTGACGGCTTTGCTCCCTGTCAACTTAGGGAAGCTGAGATTATGTCGCGGAGTCCCCTTCCATGTATGGCTCCAGGTTAGAGTGGGCACAAGAGCACCTTACATGAGATTTGGAAGGAAGAGTGAAACAACAGCTATTTTCCTGCTCGGAGAGTTGGTGGAGCATGTCGAACGCTGTGGCAGCTCATCCTGCTGCTCGCCCTGCTGGGGGGTGGGCAGAACGGCACCCGGGCCCATGGCTCCTCCGACACCTGCTGGAAATCTCTTCTGGCTCCTCCGAGTCCTGGACTGAGTGAGTGTGCAGCTACAAGCAAAGGCCACCCACTTCTCCTGCAGGACACTCACATCACGGCGGCTGAGGGCAGCAAGGGACAAACACAGGGACAAAACCACTTGCCCCTTTTCTGCCTACTTTGCATTCAGTTTTCCTCCCCCGCTGCTGGCCTGGTTGATTTCAGGTGCAACATCAGGAGCGAAGGTGACAGCCTTGCACAGACTTCTCCACCAGTGCCCACAATTTTATGTGGTCTTTATAACCCCTTCTTCTATATGACTCTTGAAAGTTCTGATTCTCCAAAAAGTCCCTGACTGATACACACTTGAGATTTCCAACAGAGGAAACCTCTCATCTTTGGGGTCCTGCATGAGCATGCAAGAGCCCTGTTACAAAGAGAGATGCACAACCTTCCAACAGCAGCCAGATACAGCCAACGGACAGGCTTGTGTCCAATTCTCTGGTCCTGACTCGGAGTCTCAGCTGAGTGTGATCGCGTACTCACAGCCTGTGAGAGTAGTGCCGGCGGCAAGGTCCAGGAGTGGTGGCCAATGGCCGTGGGGCTATTAACCAAGCAGCCTGGGGTGGTGATCCCAGATTCAGCTTCTGAGGGGGTCAGAGTCACAGCTGCAATGATGTACATGTGAACCAAATCCGAGTGGTGAGGCAAGATGGGAAAATGACAATAAGGAGTACAGAGGGTGTCAAGAAAGTATGAAACATGGTGGCCAAGGTGGGGGGTCAGGACAGCGTCAGGGGACAAAGGTTATGTGCATGGGCATCCATGTGTGAAGTGCCGAGGCAGACGTGGGGGCTTTGTAGAGCTGTGCCCACCTGGATGGCCCTGGCCCTGCCAGGTATTACGGGCACCAGACGATATGCCATGTACTATGTTCATTGCGTTACATGACATCTGGCTTAATTGTCACAGCCACCACGATACAGTCCCAAGATTTCATTATGCCCATTTCACAGATGATGAAGCTGAGGTAGAGGGGCTGAGTACTTGTCAAAGGTCACCTAGAAAAAGAAGCCGAAGGACAGGAATTTGAATTCAGATCTCTTTGACTCGACTTCCATTACGCCTTCCCAGATCCAAGCTTTCTAGGCTTAAATAAATAAGTAAACCTTTGAGTGACCTGATAAATATTTGTAGAATCAGCCGCAGTCAAGGCTTCAGCTGACTACAACCTCAGGGTAAGCTGCTCTCCAATTCCTGAGCCACTAAAGCTGTGAGAGGATAAACATTCACTGTTCTAAGCCACTGAGTGCTGGGTCATTTGTACTCAACAATTGGTAACTAATACATTGCTCTTAGATGAAGCCAGGAGAATGAGGGCAGAGGGTTGGGTGAAAGGAGGAGGATGTGGCTTTTGGAAAGCCCTAGGAAAGGATGACAGACAGAGAAAGTAGAAGAAATTCTCTCCTGGCTAAGGGGATTATGTCAAGACACAGAGATGGGAAGGTAGGCTGGGAGACAAGCATGTTCTCACCTCCCGTCTTGGGGCTAAAGTCCTGGAGGTCAAAGTTCTCTGAGATAGGTTGAGGAAACAGTGAAGGTCCTGTTTGGGTCTATAGGAGGTGGAGGATCATGACATCTTCAGGGATGCGCTGCAACAAGCCCGGGCTCTCAGCTCCCATGTGGTGTGGAAAAGACCGAGAAGTTCCCACAAGCCCCCAAGGGAGGGAGAGGAGGTCACTGAGAGTCTGGCTGGGCAGTCACCAGAGAAGGTTGTCATTGTGGCCGTGAGGCTGAGCGACCCAAACGAGGGTCCAATAGGAATCACCACAACATGTCAGAAGTACTGGTACCTCCCTGAGTGCTGAGGAGCCAAGTCCACGGGAGGGACCACCGGGCCCCACGAAAGTAGAGAGAGAACATAGCACAAGGTACACTAGTTACAGCCCCCAGCAGCAAATGTCAGCAAATCGCCCAGGAGCCAGCAGGAACTCCGGAGTCCCCACCAGGGTCCTAGTGCTCGAAGGCACGTAACCTCCAAGGCCCCATCCTAGAGAAGAGCTACCTGGTGAGGAGAAAAGGAGAGAAAGGATGAAAGGTAAAGTCACCCAAAAGAGAGATGTTACTGAAAAGATCACTTAAGGTATTTGATCCGACTGAACCCACTTTGTTTCCTCCACTGTCCAGTGGGAGGTGGGGCTGGGGCTCAAGAGGAAAACCGTGTAAATTATAGAAAAAGCGAAGCTACAGTTTCTTGGCATTATCTAAATCGAGTGTGAGTAAATATATGAGTCCAATTCAGATGCTGGAAAAACACACCGTGAAGACCGACAGCTTTGAAGCAGGTTTCTGTGCTGGATCCGGAAGATGAGAAACAGAGGTAACCCTGGAAATCATCCTACCCCCTGGTATTTCCCTCTGTTTGCACCTTGTCTTGGGACACCCGTGTTCCTCCTCCCCCAGCCCATGACCCTCCACGTTCCAAGGGCTGGTACTGAAAGGATGGAACTGGTCTTGTCATACCCTTTACTTGGGAATTGCAACCATCAGCTCTATTTTAAAGGGCTATCACCAAGCCATTGCCCCGATACCAATGCACATAGCTCAGAGAAACAGCATGCAGGAATAAGAGTGTGGCACATTTGTTTTGTAGGTCAGAAAGTAACTCTTGTTTTATTAAAATGTGTACAGGAGATTGGGATGGGAAAGGACCAGACTGTTCTGTGGCCAGGTACACAAAAGCCTGTGTCACACCCAAGCCCTGGGCTATCCCGCAGGCAGGCAGTCTGGAACTGGGTTTGGCTGGAGCCTTGAAAGAGGTCTCCTGAAGCTCAGACCTCCCCGGGTCAACCCTGACTCTCCCAGAGCTGACCATGACATTCGCATCACTGAAAGGTGGGAATGGCCACCAGGTGAGTTGAAGGGGGAGGTTTTCTTTTCTATTCATGTAGTCTTCTTTGAAGAAACTCAGTTCTTGCAAGTGCTAGTACCTTCCAAACGGTTGTCTAAGCAGTCAAGGAGGCAGTAGCCTACCAGAAACTGAGCTCTACTCACCCACTACTGAGTTTTGTCCCTGAAATCAAAAGCCCTGGCATAGCCAAGTTCATGGGCAAAATCACACTTCAGGTCCGCACTGCCTCGTGTAACAACATGCGTACAGATGGATGCACGGAAAAGCTTCTCGATGCTTCTGTGGCTGACTCATTTCATGTTTCTCTCGATCCAGTCTTTAAAAGGCAGCACCTTGGTGAATGCTGTGGAGAGGCTGTGGCTGCATGTTCTGTCATAGCTCCAGCTGACCAGTCCTACCAGATGCCACCGCGGCTCAGGGGAGCCTCGTCCAGGAAAGGACATAGCCGCGATGCCCCCGGTCTCTGCGGTGCAGATGTCGGAAGGGGTGGTGGGGTCCCGGCTGGCACAGAACATGTTGTCGGTGACGCTCACTGGGACACCGTAGTCCTCGTGCTGCTCCTCACACAGCAGCGAGTCCACCACGCTGACCACCCCTGAGCGCAGCGTGTCGTTCTTGAAGCCGGGACTCCTCACGTCCGCCAGCACGTTCCAGCCGGCCACGGTGATGCGAGACTCCTGGAAGGAGGTGCTGAGGTCCCGAGTGGCGGCGAGGCAGATGGGCTGGACGCGGGTGCTGATGCGGGCCTTGTCCAGGAGCTTCAGGATGGCAATGTCGGCATCGAGCAGGATGGGGTCGTAGTTGGGATACAGAATGATAGCGGAAATCTACAAACGCAAGGGATGGACAACATTCTGATCTTTAAATCTTAGCAAATAAACGATGAAAAAAATATGTTAGCACCATCAAGCCACAAACCCCTACACACTACCAGTTTACAACCTCTGGTTCACTATAAACATTTCATTTGCCTTCAAGCCAGCAAGATAGAGCTATACCCAGAACATTCCACAAGACCTTCCCACAAAAATCTTCCCTGATTTTCCCAGTCCTTGCTGGTCATGCTCTTTTTTTTTTTTTTTTTTTTTTTTTGAGACAGAGTCTCACTTTGTTGCCCTGGCTTGAGTGAGTGCTATGGCGTCAGCCTAGCTCACAGCAACCTCAGACTCCTGGGCTCAAGCAATCCTACTGCCTCAGCCTCCCGAGTAGCTGGGACTACAGGCATGCGCCACCATGCCCGGCTAATTTTTTCTATATATTTTTAGCTGTCCAATTAATTTCTTTCTATTTTTGGTAGAGACGGGGTCTCGTTCTTGCTCAGGCTGGTCTCGAACTCCTGAGCTCAAACAATCCGCCCGCCTCAGCCTCCCAGAGAGCTAGGATTACAGGCGTGAGCCACCGCGCCCGGCCTGGTCATGCTCTTTGATGAGGGCCTCGAGGAGCTAACAACTATGATACCTTGTGATTTTTTATGTGTATGTTCTATTACTTCAACTGCATTTGGGTGCATTTCCTTGGGACTTTTCTTATGTCACACCGATTGTGCTACATTGGTCTGTCTCCCCCACCAGACTGGGGACTCTTCAGAGAAAAACCATGCCTTATTCTTTTCTGTATCTATTTGCAGTGAATGGCACGTTGTAGGAGCTCAGCAATGGATGAACGAATGGATGGGTAGATGGATAGATGGGTGGACGGATGGGCAGGCAGATGAGTGGATAAATGGAAGAGAGGGAGGGAGGCGGGAAAGAGAAGTATATTGTAAACTGGTTAGGAATATTTTGGATAAAACCTCTCTATGTCCTCAAAGCCTACCTAGGACAGTGCCCAAATGTAACAAGTGATTAACCATTTTTTCATCCAAGAAATATTTATCGATCATCTACTTTGAGCCAGGCACTGTGCTAGGCTGTGAGGGTACAGTGACAAATCACAACATCCATGGAGCCAGTGGTTTCAGGCAGAGCGAGCCATTAAACAAATAATTTTTAATTTGTTACAACTTATGGTATATACTATTCTGAGAAGTTCATGTGTATTTCACTCTTGGGTAATTAACTTTTAGTGACCACAGTGATAGATATTTGTCTCTATCTTATTTTTAAAATAATTAAAGGGAAAAAAGACTGCACGGGCTCTCTAATGCCCCTGTCTAGTATCTGTCAATATGAAATATTGGGCACTGCTATGTGCCAGGCTCTGGGCTGGCTGGTTACTGACATGCCAATGGGACAGGGCTGGCATAGTCACTGCTCTCCTGTGCTTGGAGTTGGTTGAGCCAGAGCCCCAGTTTCTAAATCGTAGCCCTCTTACCCGCAAGCTCTGGATGGTCTTCTCATCCCGGTCATCATCCCTGTAGAATTTCCCCAAGACGACTTTGAGGTCTGCTGTCTTGATCACGGTGACCTTCCCCAGGTCAGTGACGCAGTGGGCAGCCACCACCACGGTGCGCTCATTCACCAGGGCGCCACTGCAGACCAGGAACCAATCTCCCTTGTGCAGGCTGCCATCGTGCACCCCGCTGGTCCTCCTGTAGACGGCCACCTGCCACGGCCAGCGCACCCCTTGGGTCTTCGGAGCAGTGACATTCTCAATTTTCCCACAGACTATGGAGAAAGTACCTGCTTAGTAAGATAAACTCAGACTTTCCCATCCAAATGGGAACGTGACACTCAACCAGGAGGGCGCAAATCTGGAAAGCTGCACATCAGGGGTGTGATGACCGCTAAGCCACCTAACCTGGTTTTTTGTCTCACTTTAAATAATAATCAACCACCCTTGACGTGGTTGGCTATAAAGTCTAAAATTAAAATTGGAGGCTTTACAGTCAAATGAACCCTGGGTTTCGATCCCAGGCACTTATTATCAATAGGACCTTGGGAAAGTTGCCGAATCTCTTAGAGCCTCAGTTTTCTTGCCTGTAAAACCGATAGAGTAATAACAATTGTTTTGTAGGGTTCTTGAGGAGACTGAAGATAACGTAAGTAAACAGGCTCAAAATATCATGACTAATCATAAACATGACTACAATGAACTAAACCACACTGTTCTCCTTTCAAAAAGAAGATGGGATGGCAGCTTAGTACGTGCAAGCCCCTATTCCAGATACTTCCACATATTATCTCAGTAATCGTCATCATAACCTTATGAGGTAATTAGTACCTCATTACTTAATTAATAATAATTACTCAATTAATATCACTGGATGATGAATGTGAAAACTGAGGCTTAGACAAAGTAGCCAAGATGATGTAACTTGAGGCCTTCTGGCATCTCTAACCCCTTTCATACTTGGTTTAATGACCGCTTTCTCTCTTTTCTCCAAGTAAATATGATACAGCCATCCACAAGAAAGTATGCCTCTAAAATTTAAAGAGTCCATTTTTCCTGGGTAGTAAGTTTAAGCTAAAGGAAAGAAGATCTAACTGTGGAATTTCAGACATCACCAAATTAGGGAAAGCATTGGCAACCCATTCCTTTGGACAAAGAGCCTTTCCTAAAAAAGTCTTCCACAGGGCTAATGTTTTTGCACAGGCAGCCAAGAAATATGGAAGATGCTCCAGTCCAAGGATGAGACTTGACTCACTAGGGATGCAGGATGGGGCCCGCCCACTCCACTTCCCAGTCCTCAGACATGTCCTCCGGCTGCTGCCTAGGCGGCGGTAGAAGGGTGAGATGCACTCATACTGGAGCTGTGTGTGCAGATGTTGGTAGCCGGTGGGCAGGTCTCCGAAGGGAAGGGCTGGCTTCTTGGTAGGGGCGCCCTGCAGTTTCTGCTTGCTGAAGGCCGCTGAGTATAGCTGGTGTAATGGTGTCTCCCTGGATCGGGCACATGGGCCCAAAGAAAAATCAGGGTGAGAGGCGAGAGACAGTTGCTGTGGCCCCTTTAGCACCTATGCCAAGCCCCATGTAGATATTTGGTTATAGAGGAAGAAAAAAATGGCTGTCTCCTTCTCTGTCTGTCTGTCTGTCTGTCTCTCTCTCTCTCTCTCTCTCTCTCTCTGTCTCTTTCTCTCTGTCTCTGTCTCTCTGTCTCTCTCTCTCTTACTCACATGCACACCCTTACACACTTCATCTCTACCACTGAGCAAATTCTCTTGCACACTTCAATCTTTATTTTATGCCTCCATTTCTATTTTTGGCATGATTCCAACTGCTTAAGGTTTTTAACGGAAGAGGATAATATCTGGCATAATAGCTGCTATCTGAAGGTACTTTATACATGCACACACACACACACACAAATTAACTGCAACATTAAACAGAAAAGGGAGTTAATTTGAATGAGAGAAATCCAGGCATATTTTTTTCTCTAACCATTATCATAATGGGGCAATATTAGGAATTGACTCTAACTAAACTGTGTTGATACGGTAGCTTGATTTAGCAATTAGCAGATATAATTAGCACACCTCAGAGAATAGAACTTTCGGGGCACAGAGATTGGGAGAAATATGAAGCATTGTGTGTAAATGTGAAAAGGGATATTAAATGAGCCTGAAGTTGAAGCCCCCATGGACCACGTGGGGATTCGTGGGGAAGATGTGCACACATTTTCAGCTTGTGTTTATTTTATATCGGTACATAATGATTGTCAGCTGAAAAGGTGGAATTCCTGTAGGAAACTATGTTTTCGTCCCTATTTAATAAACGGAGAGCTGGAGAGCGGAAGCCCAGAGAGGTAAGTGGGAGTGCTCAGGGGCACACAGGAAAGTGAGATGGTACCCAAGACAGCGCTGAGCAGGCACGATTTCCACCCTGGTGTCTCTACCATACCAGTTTGATATCATCGTAAGAAATCTATTTCACATATCTGTATAGTGCTTGGCTCAGAGCAAATATTCCGTGCACATTGATTTCATTGAACAAATCCTTAGCTTATGATTGTAACCAGGTCTGTAGTTCAGGGAACTTCTGAACTTGTAAACAAGCCCCTCACTTGGCCATGGAAGGTCTACACTGCCTTTGGGGGCCCCTGGGTGAGCCTGGCTGCTGGAAATAGGCAGACTGACCGTAGCCCACCTTTCAGAAAGATACTTAAAACCAAGCTGTAAGCCTCCTTTCTCACTTGCATGAGAAAGCTGGCACCTTGCCCCCTAACCTCCCGTTAAGATTGCTTCACCAGCAGGAAGTGATCTTTCCAAATAGCTCAAGGGCTCCTCTGCAAGATGTCTCCTGGAGAAGAACAGGTCGATCCCACTTCATGGAGATGCCAGCCCAGGGAAATCACAAAGATCAGAAAAGGGGGAAGAATTTGTATTCTACTGCCACTGTTCCCTAGGAAATACCTTGCCTTGCCCGAAAAGAGAAAGACAAAAATGGAATGAGATCATCTGAGGAGGGGTGAGAGATTGATGGGCATCCTGACTTAGGAATATTCCAGGTCATTTGGTTGAAATCAATTCTAGTCACTGGGATTCATTGTTACTGTTTTTTTTTTTTTTTTTTTGAGACAGAGTCTCACTTTGTCGCCCTGGCTAGAGTGAGTGCCATGGCGTCAGCCTAGCTCACAGCAACCTCAGACTCCTGGCCTCAAGCAATCCTTCTGCCTCAGCCTCCCAAGTAGCTGGGACTACAGGCATGTGCCACCATGCCCGACTAATATTTTTCTATATATTTTTAGCTGCCCAATTAACTTCTTTCTATTTTTGGTACAGACGGGGGTCTCACTCTTGCTCAGGCTGGTCTCGAACTCCTGAGCTCAAACAATCCGCCCGCCTCGGCCTCCCAGAGTGCTAGGATTACAGGCGTGAGCCACCGCGCCCGGCCCCATTGTTACTGTTCTTAACAGTAGCTACCACTGACGATTGATTACACGTGCAAGGTGCTTTGCTAAGGCCTTTATGTAAGGTTTAAAGTCTAGCGCATAAGGAGGAGACCCTGAAGTCAGATACTGAACTTATATCCTGGCTTTGCCACCTCTTCTAGCAATCTGACCTTGGACAAGTTACTTAACTTCTCTGAGCCTCAGTTTACCAATCTGTAACAAAAATGGTAATAAAAATTGTAATAATAATATCTACCCCAGAGGTTGTAGTGAGAATTAAATGAACTAATACATGTAAAATACTCAGAAGAGCAACTGACACAAAGCAAACAGGCAATAAATATTAGCTGTTAGCGTTGCATTTAATCCTTACAGCAATCCCCAGAGACGGATGCTATGATTATCCCTACTTGTCAAGAGGAAACTCAGGCTCGGCAAGTTTAGGGACCTGCCTAAGAACACCCCAGCGCTAAAGAGAGGCACACCTAGGCCTTGAACCTTGTTCATCAACCCACTCCATTCACTCATACTACAGAGTGCACACTGCGCGGCAGGTGCTATTTTAGGCACTAGAACTTCAGCATGAGCAAAACAGATAACGTTCTTACACTTGTAACTTTTACATTTTGGGGAGGGTGAGGGAGATAGAAATTGAACAAATAAATCAAAAAAAGAGAAAAAGAGGTCCATAAGGCAACAGGTGGAGAGAGATGAAAACAGAAACATAGTAAAGGCCAGAGAACTCTGGAGAAAGGGGCTCACTACACCGTCAGGGTGCAGGTGGGCTTGCTGTTTGTAAAGGGACAGTCAGGTCTTGCTGTCAGGCAAAAACTGAGCAGAGAACTGGAGAAGTGAGGCTTGATATCCAATAGAAGCAGGTTCCAGACAGAAGGAACTACAAGTGTAAGGTTTCCAAAGCAGAATTGTGCCTGGAGTGACAGAGGAAAACCAAGGAGTCCCATGTAGCTGGAGTGGGAAGATCAAGGAGGAGGATGCAGAAGAGGTGAGTAGAAATGGGCCTATTCTCTCCCCACCAGGTGGTCCTCACCTTTGTCTTTCTGGCAGAAAGGTTGGGCGTACCCAAGGGCTCACGTCCCTCAGCACGCACGGCTGCTCATTTATCCCTAGTTCCTGGGCACCCCCAGCCTACCTCAGCTGATTGGTTACCACCAAGATCATCCTCCTAAATCACAGCTGGCTGTATTGAGCAGAAATGCCATCTCCCTAGCAGCTGCCGTGATAAATACATAGTAATTTCAGGAAGACTCAAGTATTCAAATCCAGTTCCTCAAGAATCATCAGCAAGTCTTGCGTCTCACTAACCATCCACTTTCCCACGGTCCAGTGAAATCTGTACACTCTCCAGAAGTTGCTACCTCTTGGCTAGAGGCAGCTGGCTAACGAGCTTTCATCTAACAAGCCCTATTCTTTCCTGACTGGTTAGCACTAAATGTCCCTAAGAAACCTTGGACTGCCTTTGGCCAAACACAAGAGGGGAAAGGGAATGGGAGGGAAATATTCATTATTGGCCTTTAGAGCCCAGTTCAGGTGTTTTGACCTCACCTTGACTGAATCTGCATTGGAAGAACTCTCCTTCTCACCAGGTCTGAGATCTTGGGTTCTCGGCAGGCTAGAAAAAAACACAAAAAAACGATGTTGCATGATCCTTTTCCATATTTACTGTTCACATCATTCAGTTCGGATTCATACCTGACCACCCTTTCTGGACACCAGGTGTCCATCCTCTAAGCTCTCAGAGGCCAGACATACCTGCCAAACCTCGACAGCTCACTTAGCAAAAGAGCTTGCAGCCTGGCACCTAAACTGACCGCCCCTTATAAGAACCCAAGTGGAGCAGATTCCTCTGAAAAGCCGCTCCACCTAAGTGATTTGGAACAATAGCACTTAATAGATTGGGATCAACTGTTAATGGGAATCATATTAGCAAACTTGACCAAAATGGAATAAAAGTCAATATGAAGATTCTACAATAAAACCCACACAGGTAATTGGAAGGTTCTCATTTGAAATCTGACAGCAGCGTCAACCATAGGTAAGCCTCGGGTAACTGACTCCCCACGTCCTTTCTCTGCAATTAAGGGCCCTAACAATCACTTGAGGGCCATTCAAAGCCCGGTTTAATTTTGTTGAAGTCTCTCTTTCTTCACAAGTGAAAAGGAATCCTTCGCATCTCACTTTCCCAATCAGGCAGCCAACATTCATCTAATTAGCAACTTAGAGAACTTTGGTTGTATTAATTTGTAAGAGAAGAGTTGACAAAAACCTCCAAGGACATATGTGACACCGTTCCCATACTTAATGAAATGAAAAATCAGAATCTGTGCTGGTGGGGATGAAGGTCGCTTCTGGCTGAAGTCTAAAGTGATTTATTCCTTTCACAAGCCATCCCCTTTCATTCTTTTTCCCAGGATTCAGGTTGTTGACAAACACCCAGAAGGCAAAGTGGAGGATTAAGGCAATTATCTGGATAATCTAGGACAAGGACATGCTTTTCTTCCCAGTAAACAGCTAAATCATTGTGGCCTGCCCTCCAAATAGAGGGGCTGTTAACCTGAGGCAACTAGTGAGTGAATTCAATGAGAAACTGCACATCCCCACTGCCAGCGGGGAGGGTTCAAACTTCTCTTTACCACATTCCCTTCTTCTGGTTCCAACCTACATCTTAAAATTTACCTCCCAGGTTCCCAGATGGCCTGACTTTGAGTTTACCATGATTATGTCACTTCTGCCTACACCTCTTTTTTCCCCTCTGTCTCCCATCTGGAATATCATCCCATATCCTCTTCACATCTACAGATCTTTCTCCAGACTGGCTCTAATCCTACCTGATTCGTGCAGTTGTCCCTATTTCAGGAATGTTGATCCCTCCTTTTTCTGAATTTACACCACTCATCTGTTCCTATGACTGTCTCTTGAATGCACAAGCGTTTACTGTCTTTCTTTGTTTTTAAACATCTTGACATCCCAATCCTCCCCCTACGTAGGCTGGCAGGGACAATGTGTCTATTTTGTACTTTTATTTCTCGCACGAAGTTAATACTGCATAGAGGGTAGATAAGGGTAGCTATGTAAATGCTTATAAAGTGCCTCAATTCTGTCCTAGGATTTGCATGTATGGAACTCAGCCTTGTCATCTTCCCTAAACTGCTCTGATAAGTATACCGCCCTGCTTGATCACCTCAAGATGTTGTGACTAAGCTTAGCAGTCCTCTTGAGGCCCCCAAAAAGAAGCAAACGTTTTTAGGATGGTTTCCAACCTAAGAGTTATATATGGTTCCAGGGAGAACTTACAGGAGAAAGGTATTTTTTCAGGGGCTTAAACACATGCATGGAAACTACCAAAAAGTCCAATAACTCCACTTATGTCTATAGACTTCAGGAACATCTGAAAGTTACCTTTAATGCAGATGGGCTGTTTTCCTGACCACTCTCCATTCTCCTGGCAAGTTCTTTTCTCATTGCCACTGAGAACATAGGAGTTGTTACAAAAGAAGGACACAATGGTGCCAATTTTTACATAGTGCCCATTGATAAGCCCAGGGCCTCCTGTTATTTTCTTGTACCCATTGACTGGGCCCCCAGGGTCTGAGCAGTTTCTTTCTTCAAGGACTAAAAATGAAAATAAAAGAAAAGGAAAACTGTTACAAGTCTGAGTCATTCAATTTTAGAATAGAATTTTTTCATGTTTCATTGAATTAAAAATACATTGATTCAGAACCTGTTAACGATGGTGCTCCAAGGAATTGCCAAGAGAAATCTCGTAATAGAAAATGCATGTATTAGACATGTCTTCCCCTTGTGTTAATGACTTATTCTTAAATTGAAAGATGTTTAATTCTCTATATAAATAAATTTGACACCAAATCTGGCTCCCATATGACCTTGTTCATATTTTTCTCAAACTGTGAGAGCTGGGCAGGCCTGGACAAAATAAATATCTCACCTAGATTTTATGATCACTATATAAGAGTTATTGTTTTTCCATATTGTTGTATTATCTCCTTCATTCCCTAAAGCTTGTGCAATTAAACCAGACTGTTCAGTTTCCTATATGGGTTGTACCCAGAAAGTAGAACTGATGAGAAACAAGAGTGCATATAGGACATCAATTTGGATTTTATATTTAATCTCCAGGAACATAAGTGTGTTGAAAATTATAGATTAAAAATACTAGTGAACAATATAATTGCGGAGATACAACAAATATCCCTTGATCTCCAAATGTAACTTTCCATCAAAATACTTAATAGTCATTACAGAGGTATTTCTACTCTTTAATTCCTTAAAGTTGCCTAAAGTAAGCTACTTAAAGTAATCAGCAGCTATTCTGAGCACTAGACAAGGCTTTTAGATAAATTCTGCAAATATTCTATAAGATTGGTAACATATTTTTTTCAAATAGATATGGCACCGTACTGAATAAGACTTGCCTAAGGAAACAGAGTCCCCCAGAGAATCCAACCTTTAAGTATGGAATTTGGGTACCAATCACTCTACCAGTGTCTCTGGTTTCTTCATCATTCTTCTAAGACTTAGGCTCACTCTTATAAAACAGTCCCCCTGCAATGCAATTATGCATTTGACATGCTTTTTTTCCCTGTAACTGTCCCAATTATCTTCCAAGCAACTTACTTTCTTGCCTCCAGGCAAGGAAAGAATCTCCATCCAGATAATGCCTC
>NW_012148619.1:1842300-1850211 GCF_000956105.1 Propithecus coquereli | reverse complement strand
AAAATTAAAAATCAAATAATAAATTTGAAAAATATTTTCAATAATGTTGTAGACAACTATTAAAAATATTCTTAATATAAAATTGGCCCTACATGTTAATAAGAAAAACATAACACAAAAATGGGAAATGTACAAATAGCCTACAACTAAAGGAAGAATACAAATGTCTGATAAGCAGCTAAAAATGTGATTATTCATTAGTAAGCAAATAAATGCAACTTACAATAAGGAAATTCCATTTGTTACCTATAAAATTGCATTATTTACGAAACATATTCAGCGCTGCTCACAGTATGTGAGACAGGTATTCTCAAATGCTGCTCACAGGAATTTAAATTGTTGTAGTATCTCCAGAAAGGAATTTATCAACGTGTAGCAAGTCTTTTAAAAGTATATTCACACATGATGGGTACAGTGCGCACCGTCTGGGGGATGGACACGCTTGAAGCTCTGACTCTGGCGGGGCAAAGGCAATATATGTAACCTAAACATTTGTACCCCCATAATATGCTGAAATTAAAAAAAAAAATTTTAAGTATATTTCTTTTAATCCTGTAATTCTAGTGTATACTAAAGAAATAAAGGTATAAATATTTATGTACAAACATGTTCATAGCAATGTTTCTTAAAATAATTTTTAAAAATAAAAAGAAGTAATTAAATAAGCCAGTTCCGATCTAAGGGCAACATACGTAACCTAAACATCTGTACCCCCATAATATGCTGAAATTAAAAAAAAAAATTTTGAGATGGTACAGAGAGGGAAATGCATTTTTTGACGCTTCAAGTGGACTCAGAAAACCCCAGCTTATCTTTTTGGGAATGTCTCTATGATGTGGGAGGAGGAGGCAGAGAAAGTAAGCAGTCTGTACTGCTTCAGTGATGGGGCTGCCTTCTTAGAGCACAGACTCATTCAGTTCTGAACACGAAGCCAGAGGGCCCACTGGGTCCCACAGACTGCAATCATCTCAAGAATACATGTTATAGCTGCAAATTTTAAAAAATGGAATTAGTTGCCAACATAAAAATTGGGGGATTTCACATAAAGATCTGTACTACTGGTTTCTAACACAATTCGTATCTGGAACCCCTGGGCCTGTATTCCCACATGGCAGCAACCAACTGGAATTGAGAAGTGACTCTGCTTAAATGGGAGCCCCCACCAGGGTGCCTGGCTCTGGCTGGCATTTGAACCTGTCACCAGTTAGCCTATTAATGAGCTATAATTTGTGTAATTTAAGTATAGTTCCCCATCCATTTTGAGCTTTGCTAGAGCTCATGGCCAAGAAAGATTGGGTGATATTTAAGACCAGTCCTGGAATACTGAGAGAAAATGAACTATGATCCAGCCACATCAGCCTCAGTAGATGAGAAAACCTTTCTATCATTGGCTTTGACAGATAAACCTGAAAGTTGGGTTTTTCTTCCCTTGGAAGGAAGTGCTTCCATGGTTTGCTAGGCTCCCATCCCATGATCTGCCATATGCAGGGTTCTTGTGGATCATAGTCCTACTATATTTAATATGAATTTAATTATCAGGAACTTTTGAGAGTTCTTGAGCCCTTGGAAGTAACAAAGACTTAGGACAATTCAGAGCCTTTGTTTCTCTCACTGAGGAAGCTTTAAAAAAAGACTTAAAGAAAAACCAAGTCAGGATACACAAACTCAGTGTTCCCGAGGCTGAGGAATTCCATAATTCTTAGATGCATACTTTTTTATAATCTGACATTTCAGAAATCAGGTCACCTGTGATATGTACTTTTTGTGTAGTATTTCCTCACTCATGACCCCAGAAAAGCTATAATTGAATCAATGGTGCAACTTAAACTTGATGAGATCTTAGAATGGGGAACTATGAGAATTATTATTTGGTTTTAAGTTCTTGCTTATAGAATGTTATCAGGATAGAGCCAAGTGATGTTTCTGAGTTAGGATCCAATAGGAGATGCAATGCACTCAATGTTTGTGTCCCCCCAAAATTCATATGTTGAAATCCTAACTCCCAGTATCATTATATTAGGAGATGAGACCTTTGGGAGTTGATTAGGTCATGAGGGTGGAGCCCTCATGAATGGAATTAGTTCCATTCCAAAGAGAACCCAGAGAGCTTTCTCGTCCTCCTTCCACCATGTGAGGATACAGCAAGAAGACAACCATCTATGAACCAGAAAGCAGGCCCTCACCAGACAACGAATCTTCTGGCGCCTTGATCTTGGACTTCCCAGCCTCCAGAACTGTGAGAAATAAATGTTTATTATTTAAGTCACCCAGTCTATGATATCCTGTTGTAGCAGCCCCCATTGACTAAGACAAAAGGCAAGACTGAAAATCAAGAGAAATACAAACAACAGAAAGATTTATAAAGAATCCAGGCAATTTAGTTATCTGACACTACTTACAAATAGCTATGCTGATCATATTCAAGGAAATAAAAGACAAGATTGAGCAGAAAACTGAAAATCTTGAAAAATAACCAAAGGAAAAATCTAGGACTGAAAGTATAATGGCAGAAAGTTAAAACTCAGTGGATAAGCTAATAGCAAATTAGATAAAGCTGAAGAGTGTTAATAAACTGAAAGACAACTTTTAAAATGTCAGAATGAAGCCCAAAGAGATAAAAAAGTGAAAAATGTATGGGAAAATGTAAGGGACAGGGAATACGGTGAGAAGGCTAAGAAAATACATGTAATTGGCATCCAAGAAGAAGAGGAGAGAGGATGGATCAGAAACAATATGCAAATAAATAATAGCTGAAAATTTTCCTATGATGAAAGACATCAACCTACAGATTCACAAAGTTGCATGTCAGATAAATATGAAGCAGCCAAGGGGGGAGGGGGAAGGAGAAACTAGAAGAACATACTTTAAAATATCTCTGGCTTATAACATTAAGAATAATTTTTACTTCTTTATACTTTTTAAAAAAGTTTTATAATCAGAAAGTGTTGTCATAAAAATTTGTTGTTGTGCAATGCGTACCACCGGAAGAATGGACATATTTGAAACTCAGACTTGTGGGGGGGCAAGGGCAACATATGTAACCTAAACATCTGTACCCCCATAATATGCTGAAATAAAAAAAAATTTGTTGTTTCTTATTTTTGTTTTTTCTGTTATTATCATTAATGTACGTATCAAGCAAAATGGCTTGGGTCCTCCCTGCTAAGCTTGTAAATCTAGCATTATTCCATCTTTCATGCCTTTTCTTGTATGTTCCCATAGTCTCTTCACCCCATGCAAATCTTTTTAACATCTTGCATAATCATAGAGAAATACAATTTCCCATGAAATCATTTAAATAAGTCTGGTCACTAGACTCTGGTGGGAAAAAGAATGGCCTCCAGGATTAGATAGATAGGGGTTCAGGTAATCATTTGGTTCCCCAGTGTCTAGAACAAGCACATAGTAGGTGCACAAGTAATATCTGTTGGTAGGTAGAAGGGATTAAGGGTCAAATCTCTTCATTCTTCCACTTAAGAACCAGGGCCTGGGAAAATTACATAATCTCTCCAACCTTGCCTTTCTCATCTGCAAAACAGGATAATAACACTTACCCTGGTTGGGCTGGTTCTGAGTAATTCAAATAACACAAAGTTTCCTTTCCCCTTGTTTACCTTTATTTATAAGGCACCCAACTGCCTTCCAAAGCCAATTTCCCAAGTTTAATACACCTTAAAGAAAATACCACAAGGAAATCTAAAGGCCCATTACTGGGTTTATTCTAGCGTAATAAGATATTCCGCCCCATTTTCTGGGAATCTACCTGTGATGGGATTCCAGACCTGGATCTAATGTGTTGATTCAGACTTCTGGGTACCAGCCATAGTGTCTATACATTCATCTCCTTTAATCCTGCACAATAAAGCCTTAAAGCTGTATTCCTATATCAAAGGGCCACTGGGCATTATTCTCTCTTCCCTCTAATTTATTTCCTGTACTTTCCAAAGCTGCACACTGCCCTCCGATGCTTTTGAAGAGAATTCTAAGATTTCCTCCATCCATCCTTTTCTCTCTCAGTTTGGACATCTACCTGGTGGGTACATAGGCCATCTGTATCTCATCAGAGCTCTTTCCCAGGGTTAAATTTCAAAATGATCTTTTTTCCCCCATTCATTTTCTTTTTAGAAATCTTTATAGCTCCTCATTGAATAGATTCATGATTCTTTCCTATTTGATTTTTTAAGGGCTTTAGGTTTCATTTCTTCTCAGAGGCATGGATGTTTTCATGCCAAGGAGAATTTTAAATATCTGCATTTCTGGCCTGAAGGAGCATCAAGCTCCTACTTTGCTAAGTAAAATAGTCCACGATTAATAATAAATAGCACATTGTCCTGATACTTTTGGGACTCATCCTGGGGACATAAACACACTAAGTTTAGCATGCCCCTATATGCTACTGTGTGAACAAAAAAGAATAATCAGAGGTCCATTTCTCTGGAATATTGTTTCAGATAAACATTTAAAGAAAGACCTTCTCTAATCTCGTTTTCTTTGTCTCCTCACAGCAGCTGTATGAGATGGTTCACTGAGATGCCCTTTTACAGAAGCAGACGTGGTGGCTTTGGGATGGCTCTTGTAGTGAGCACCACTGGTGCCCCACTCCGGTCCCCCAGATCCTTTTACCAGGTCAGGGCACCCATCCCTCAACTTCCACATGTGAGCTTTGCAGCTGGGACTTGGCAATTGCAACCTTCAGAGGACTGCCCTTAGGCATGGGCACCCTCTTGCCCATACGGAGAGCTGAAAAATGCCTAGGAGATTTTTGTCCCCCCTTGCCCTCCCGGGGGTGGCCGGGAGCCAATGACTGATGGGTGTGGAAGTATGAAAATCTGACTCCTCCTCCTCGAGGTATAATTTACATTCCGCAGAACCCCCACTGGCTCATGCTGAGCCTGGGAGTTTAGTCAAAAACAGTCTTGTTCGATTTCATCTCCTTTCTTATCTTGTTTTCCGGATACCCTTACCGGTTGGTCCTGGGAGTGCTTCCTTTGACACTGTGCTTGTACCCAAATGCTTGACTCAGGGTCTGTTTGTGGAAGAAACTAACCTAAGACAGCTCTGCTGTTGTTTTCTTATCCCTGGATGACAGGGCCCCTCACATCTTTTCACTCCCGGAAGAGCCAAGACCCTAGAGAGGCGGTTGTCTTAGTCCTGGGCATTAAATCCTGCATGGCTTTCAGCACTCCCGGGCTGTGACAAGATCTTGGGAAGGATGCCTGGCCGGGCAACTAGAGGCTGGATCCTTATGAGAGAGCCTCCAGCCTCCTCAAGTACTCTCAGGTTCCAGGCCAGCCCCGTGCCAGCTGAGCTAGTTTACCTGCAGGGACCAGGTAGTCTAAGACATTGGGCTTCCCCAGCTGAACAGCATGGACTCCAAATCCACCGTCGGAGGGTTCTCCCTGATGATTTGGTGCTGTCTTTGTAAAGTGAGGAATCTCTCTACAACCCTGGGACGCAGAGAAAGTCCCAACAATGACAGAGACTGAATTTCTTGTGCGCCTGAAGTATGGGTCTTAGAGCTGGATTTAAGCAGATTTAAAGCAAATAAAGTCATATCCTTCTTTCACCTATCTGATTGGTACACTAAGAGTCACATTCGATATAAGGCAGCTGAGATGACCAGGTCTGGAACATCTGAGAGAAGTGGACGTGATGATGGGCACATCAGGGGGTGTGTCAGGACAATGTAGGGATATTTTCAGGAAAAGTTGTTCTTCAGCGCACATTCATAGCGTCACTTTTCTCTGCCCTCTGGTTAAATTGATAATATTGAATGTGACAAAAGGACGGCTGCACTCTTTATCCCTAACCTAGGGAGTGGACCCACCTCCTCATCCCCTGATAAACCACAGAGCCTCAGGGGCAGATCCCAGCTGTGGAGCGACAACAGACCTTTTCTTCCATGATGGCACTACCCGCCTGTATATCCCTGTCCAGAAAAGTGATATCTTTGTTTGAATGAATCCGGAATTTTAATATGACCCACCAGCCTCCCATGAATATTTGCCTTCTCCTTTTGCTTAAGTGTCCAAGTTGTAAGTTGGAATTTGGAGAAAGAGTTACAAAAAGCCCCTAGGAACTGAAAAAATCCCATCGCTGAGTCACTGCTGAGCCTCTGGAAGTCGAGCACGGCTCCTGTGAGGATGATGAAGTGCTGTGGGCCATTGATTTGATTCATTGTCTCGCATCATCACATACTCAATGTGCCCCGCTGAATAAGGCATTCGCAGATGTTCTTCTGTAGCTTCAACATGGAAATTTTTCATTAAAACCCAGAAATAGAAGTGATGCTAGTTCAGGCTTATTCTACTAAGTACTTTACACATCTCAAGACTCTCTCCAGCTTTACTTAAACAATTACCAAAAAAAAAAAAAAAGAAAAAATTAGTATGGGGACTTTCTTCCAATTGTTTATTCCCTAGGTCAGATTTTCACCCAACACAATCTTTTTCAACCAAAAAAGAGAGTTAATAGTTCAACTACTACTTGAAGGAATGTTACTCTAGGAAATTCAGTGTTACTTCTTTGGACTAAATCAACCCATTCTGACACTGAAAAAGAGAAAGACAGAGAGAGAGAGTGGGGTTGGGAAGAACAAAGATATATGATTTTTTCCATTAGCACCAATTCTTCCTAGGTGACTAGTACGTGTCTTAACTTTGCTTCTAAAATTGTATCAGAAGATAGATTCCTTAATCAAGGAATAAAGTAAAGGTAATTGCAGGGGCCTTAGATTAATTTGAATGGGGTGTGGGTGTCTCATCAAATACTAGCCAACCCGAAAAGTTGACTGCAGTCTGGATTGCAACAAAGATTTCATCAGGTACAGCTGATTGAAGTGGGTTGATCTGCTTAGCCTGCTGTGCTGTCTGAAAGAAAATCTCTTAATCTACAGGTTGGAAGCTGGGTTAAATGGAACCAGATTCTAATTTAGATGCTTCTGCTGAGAATAACCATTGGAAATTTGCTAGAATCGGAGCCCCCGGTTTTATCACATTTGTGTTCTCCCTGTGATGCCAGACAGAACTCTTGATGCAGAGATTGCCATTTAACCAGGGCACACGTAGTTAGCGCAGTGTGGCCAGTTGATCAGAGCACAATTGCAAAAGTAAGATAATTAGAAGAGGCCCAGAGATGCTTCTTTATCATGGGAGCAGCCATTTCCCAACCCCCGTCAGAAAAATGCTAGAGGGCAGAGTTTGAACAAATCCTTCAGAAGATTCCAAGTCCTCTGGGAGGTATTATTGGCTCTCTCCACAAACATCACTGCAGTCTCTACTCACTCCCACAATCCTACTCTATAAAGGATGGGGCTGGATCTTATGCACAGAGACGAGCAAGAGCGTGTGTGTGTATGTGTGTGTGTGCGTGTGTGTGTAGAATATCAGTTCTTGGGCTTAACATTAGTTTTTATTAAATCATCAAAACAAATGTTTCATATGTTGAGCATCCTTCAGATAATGCAATCCTAAAATATGTGTTATTCAGCATCGATCAAAAACCTATCTAATATTTTAGAGCAAAACCAAATGGTGATCCAGCTAATTATGATAGTTATAATAATTCTATGTGTCACTTGACTGGATCGTGAGATGCCGAATATCTGGTGAAGCATCATATCTGGGCATGTCTGTGAGGGTGTTTCTGGAAGAGATTAGCATTTGGATTGGTAGCATATGTAATGGAGATGGCCCTCCAACATGGGTGGGCACCGTCCAGGCCACTGAGGGCCTGAATAGAGGAAGGGGAAATTTGGGTTCTCTCTCTGCCTGATTGCTTCAGCTGGGACACCCATCTCTGCCCTCAGTGCCAGGCCTTCAGACCCCAGCTGGAGTCTACATCATTGGCTCTCCAGCTCTGCAGCCTTCAAACTACACTACTGGCTTTCATGGGTGTCTCTAGCTTAAAAAC
>NW_012148619.1:1824820-1842135 GCF_000956105.1 Propithecus coquereli | reverse complement strand
CTTCATGAAGCATCTTAAGTTGGATTCTCCTAGAAGCTGCCTGTGAGACAAGGCTTTGAGTGCAAGTAGTCTACACCAGTGGCAATCTTGGAAAGGACTAACAGTGGAGAGGGGGAATAATAAGGGAAGTGACAGGGAGGTTTGTATCACCAAGCAAGTTACCAACAGATGCAACTGAAGCTCAGTGCCATTTTGCAACTCTTCGAGACAGCGTGGAACATGTCTCATTGTTATCCCACCCAAGGAGTAAGGGATATGACTTACTACCTACCAACTGCCATCAATCATAGACATAGAAGGATGCTGGTGTGAACATGGACTGACACCTCTGGTCTGCCACATACAGGAGCCAGTGGAAGCCTCAGGCAGGGTGGAAGGTGCGTGAGGTTGGAAGCCAGTTGGGTTGACACACACAGGAATGGTGTACGCATAATCAATCTGGCTATCTCTTTCATTTCAGGAGAAGGAGAAGGATCTAGTTGTTAGAAACATCTGGTATAAAAAAATTAATATTGCTATAATTTACAAAACTGAAGTGAACAACATTTCCCCAACATCCATTTTTAGATAAGGAGAAGAAAGGAGTAGGGGTTAGCATAAAATAAACAATGTTTGCATCTCCGGATGAACTTGTGTTCACTTTCTTCCCATCTCTACCCCATCTAGTACTCAATTTTTTCTGTTGTTCTTGTTCTGGTCCTAAATTTTTATTTTAATTATACCCTGCTTGCTTTCAGAAATAGTTTGTGGTGATTTACAAAACTATACACGGAAAGTATACATCTCTTTTGTTTTTTGCAAATTTTATGTTAATGAAATATGTATGACAGCCAGATAAATACCTGAGCAAAAAACTAAGTCAGGGTACTATGCTGTCTATTTAATACGAGCTGGTTTCAGAGTTATACGATTATCTGAGCATTTCAGCAAAGAAATAAATCCAAAGTGAACAAAATTCGTTACTGTGTTATCTAGCTTGTGGTAGGGGTGGGGATGGAGAGATGTTAGTTCCAATTCTTAGCATACTCTTGGTATCCACCCATTCTCACTCATCACCAAAATCAAGGAAACAACTTGTGACAGATTTCGGTTCTGTTTGGAAAAGGCATTAACTTTCTCATCAGAGCTTTGTTTGTTCTGGAAACCTGACTTAACACGAGGCCAGTGCTTGACACAACCATCGGATGGCCTTTGCTCTCTTCCTCACTTTTTCCCATTCAGTTTATATTTGAATGCGGTGCCTCTGCACCAAACCAAATATTTTTTTACTCCCAGGAAGGTCTTCACCAGGAATAACGCCAACTGGTGACGTCGTGCCCACTGAAAACTCTTTTTATCCCTTTCCAGCCAATGGAATTCTGCCCCCTGATGTTTTCCAGCCCTCTGTGGGTATCAGTGAGACAGTATCCATGTGAAATTATGCTTGGATTGCACACACTGTTATTTATTCATCCGGCAGCAATTTAGAGGCTGAGGCTTACAATTAGCTATTTGATCTTAATCAGTATTGTCTTTGGCCCCTGGTACACTGTGTCTTTCGGATACCATTTTTCCTGTGTTTGGATGGCCTATTTAATTAGACGGCTAAAATTGCCTATACCTAAGAGACAGGCCAACTTTGAAAATTTTTCAGAAAGTCCTGGTTATTTTATTTCTTGTTCAAAATCAACCTGACACATCCCCATTTGATAGAGCAGATGGGTAACCCACGTGAGGGTGAGAAACTTACCTGTCCTCTACCTACTGAATCTGCCTGGTCATAGTGGTCTTCTTGGGGTTTCTCCAGATCTTAGAAGGTTTCCGAGTGAGCTCTTGGAGATGGGCGATAACTCTAAACTACTGGGGGAAATGTCCTCCAGCAATAGTCATAGTCAACTTTTTAAAATATAAGAAATGTTTGCTATAAAATTGGCTCAAGCTGGGCAACTCTGTTCTGTTTAGCCTTGGGGATGAGGGAACAACCTCGCAGGAAAGGCCCGAGCTGCTGAGCCCACTTGAGTCTCCTAGGTGATCCCACCCAGCGCCTGGCATACAAGAAGCATTTACTAACTCTCATCACCACCATCACCATTACCAAAAGCCTCATGAGAGGAAGTTGTAGCCCAGACCCATACGACATGTGACATTCTTCTCGATACCATTAATTGGGACCGTTGGATGGCTTTGCCAGAAAGAGGAGAAAATGTACTCTGTATAGCCCTGTCTTACTTCACCAGTGCCTGGGACCTAATAGACACTCAAAAATGTTTGGCTGGATGGATCTGTAAAGTGGAAATGATCGAAGTACCTAGCACGCGGGAATGTTGAGACAATTAAATGGACAATGTCACAGACAGCACAGAGCCTGGCTTATATTAAGAAAAGAGAGGGTAATAACTATTGTTGTTTTTAGTACGGGGATACCAACAAGAATGTCTTGTGTTTTGCAAAGAGGAAGCTTTCATCTTTTGAAGCAGGAAGAGGGACAGGCAGTGAATGCCCCACAAGGCAGGAGCCTTTAGGAAAAGTGGGGGCTCTGTAGCCTTTGCAAGGGGCTGGCGTCCATCTCGGGGCCTGTGGTGACAGAGACGCTTGTTTCCATCAGAAGTTAACTCTGCTATGCTCTCACTGTTCTTCTATTCTTTGCACCCTCCTTCCTCTTCCGTCAGTGGGCAGACAGGCCATCACAGTCCTAATGGATGACCTCTTAACCCAAAACCAAAATAAAATCTGCCTCCTGTGTTCAGTCCTGCCTCGATGACCTCAGCTGCCACAGCAAAAGCCAAGAGGGCCTTGGCAAGAGCAGGCAAATGCCAGTGAAGACCCTCGCAAAGCCACTGTGGGTCCGGCCCTTTCCACACTGAGGGGTGCTCCACCCCCTGTTCTCGGAGGCCGTCAGGCTGAAAATCGTTTACGTGGCCTCACCTGTCTTCTCCTTATTTGCCTGGAATGCTGTCCATGCTAAAATAATTGCCAACTAGCAAAATGTTCCCTTTCCAGGACAATCCTCCAGCATAAGACATAGTTATGCTTTGGCCAAGAACCACAGGGCCCCCGGAGCCCACTAGAGTTAATTCCAAGATGTCACTTGGTCTGCGGAGACACAGGCTCACTCAACAAGGATGGATCCAAATGAAAGGAAAACATTCCCCCGAATTTAAAAACAAAAACAAAAAAAACCAAACACATCCCTTATTAACTATGCAAGGGCATAGTTCTACTGTGTTCAGTGACAGATTTTGTTTTTTGGATCTAAATCCAAAGGGGATGGTATCCCTCTGAACACACCCAGAAGGATGTCAGAGATGCATTTCCCTGTTAGGGATGGTGAGGAGATGGAGTCCCAGGGAATGTGTGAGGAGGTAGCAGCCCACTAGCAATGGTCTTCCTGGGGTCCTCCAGGCTCTGGGTTCTCAAGTGCTTGTGGGTAACAGCTATGGATTCCCCAGGTCTCTCTCCATGCAATTACCCCTACATCCCTCACACCCTCCCAAGCCAAATTCCTCCTTCTCTTTTGTTCCCTGTCCCTCTAGCAAAATACAAAAAATGTTACTCTGAAGCCCTAGTCTCCAAAATGACCACCAGGGCACTGACATACAGCCCACACTACCTGTTAAATGAGTGACTATTGAAACCGCATGAGAAAAAGGGAGGCTAACCAGATAGCATGATGCTCTGGGCAACCTGCTTTGGCGTGTTCAAATCTAGTTCCTCCCTGGCATGACTTCATTTATCATTTCTAACAGCCCCCACTCTGGGCCGTCCGGGCTATGAAGCCTCCCCATCCATCATGCCCAATGTGGGTGTCTTTTCCTGGGATCCAGGATTTCTTTATGACCATAACATTGGCCACATCTACCCGTTCTTTTAAACCAGATCTTTCCTGCCTGTGTGCTGGTGCGATGGCAGCAATACTTAGTATCTGGTAATGATTCAGGAAGGTGAGTTTGCAAAGGAAACTCAGAAAGTCTTGGAAGAGTTTTCTTAAACCCTGGGGCCCTGAGAAAGGTTTGTCATAATCGTCTAGTTTGTAGAAACTAGTGTTGTTGCCCTAACCTCTTCTCCAGAGAATGCCCTACTCTCTGCTTACTTTCAAATGGCCACCACATGGAGCCAGAAGCAGTAATGAGAATAATAACTCCTGTTACTCAATCAGTGCCTTGTGTGGGTCATCTCCTTCCATTCCCACAAGCACCCTGAGAGGTACTTGGTGTTATTTTTCTGGACCTTATAAATGGGGAAACTGAGGCTCGCAGGAGTTAAATGACTTGCTCAGGGCCACCTGGCTGGTAAATTGCAGACTCAGGCTCGCAGCAAGGTCTTGGTGACCACAGATTCCAAGCTCTTTATCCAGGGTGTGCCATCTCACAATGGATGCACTTGTTTTCCGTGCATCAAGGATAAGAGAGGTCTTCTTAGAACTGTAAAAAAGGCAGCAAATAATTCCATTTTTAAATGCCTCACCTCAGAGGCCTCAGAATCATTTGCAATCATCTGCCAAGCCCACGGCATCGGATTTCTGTCTCGGATGGGAGAGACGATAGCTACCCACAGGGGGTCTCAGCACATTGTCACTGCATCAGCGTTCAATGTTTCCATGAAAACCCCCGAGTTCCCCAGCCCTTATTCTGCTGACAAATGCGGGTCGCCCCTTTGAAGCTCGAGTATAAAGTGTACCTCTCATCGTGGCCTCTTTTCTTCCCAGGCCTTGGGACGGGCCAGTGGGAAATCTCCTGAGACTCCAAAACCCACATGAATCCAGATTCACCATTTTTCTTTAATTGGTGGAGGCCGGTTTGTTTTGTTCAAAGGCGCATCAGAGCTCGCAGTGTGAGCTTTGTGCCCCAAGATGTGGCCCGTTTCATCGCCCTTCATTAGGATGCAGGGCGAAACCCCAGCATCGTCAACTGGGCCGGAGGAACAAAGGCCACATGGAAATTGGAGCAGGACGATGAATCCCTCGCTCTCCACTTTTTCAAAACAAGATTCCGACCATTTACTCGAGGACTTATTTTGTCATTGTGTTTCATACAAAGAAACAGGAAACTTCAGAGGCAAGAAGGGGCCCCAGTTTCTTACAAGGTGGCCCGAGGAGGCTGGAGGTTGCTGATGGTGTTGGCAGGATGCTCGGCCTCCAGGCTGAGGGGGAGCCACTCCGCTTGTGACAGAGGAGGTCACCCTGCCACAGGGGAAAGTTCTTCCTCCTGGGGAGACAATCTAGGGAAGGGGAGGCCTAGGGTGGCAGCACTTGAAGACAGTCCCATCAGGGACCCTCACGCCTTCTCAACCACTGGAACTTGGCCAAACCTCACTGATTGTTTCTCATCCTTTATCTACAACCCCAAGAAATCTCTGCTCAGACTGATGGAATTCCTTTGACAATAACGCCATTTACAGCTTGACAAAAATAGACCCTAGTTTATGACACTCAGATCCCAATTTTTATTTTAAGGACTAGTGTTTATAAGGAATAGCTCATCTTGTCAATCCGCAAAACCTAAGTGACCCTTTTGGCAATAGCTCTAAAAGTTTAAATATGCGTGCTCTTGGAGCTAGTAGTTCAACATCTAAGTATCTATCTTACAAAAATATCTCCACATGTGAATGAAGAGATATATGTAAGGATATTCATTGCAGTCCTCTACATAGTAGCATAGTACATAATCTTATAAAAGAGTATAAATGATATCAAGTCCGATGCTAAGGGCTTAGACGAATATATGATTATACACTCATCCATACAATGGAATACTCAGCAATCATTTTCCCAAGTGAGATTTACCAAAATGGACTGATTTGGAAAAAAAATTCATAATATGGGCACTGAAAAGAAGTTAAAAATTATGTATATACTTTAATCCACTTTTGTTTAAAACAGGATTTCTCAACTTTGGCACTACTGACATTTGGGCTGGATAACTCTTTGCTGTGGGGGCTGTCCTGTGCATTGTAGGATGTCTAGCAGTGTTCCTGGTCTCTGCACACTAGATGCCAGCAGCACCCCCTTCCTCACCACCACAATTGTGACAACCAGCACTGTTTCCAGACATTGCCAAATATCCCCTGGGGGTGCCATGGAGAACCAAATCACCCCCAGCTGAGAACCACTATAATGACATATAGATCACTTAGGTTTGCATGCCATTGAAACAAGTCTGGAAGGATATACACCAGGTTTCTAACACTGGTTCCGCTGGGAATCAGGATTGGCCAGGGAAAACAATACGCTCATTTTATTTCACACACCTCTGTACTGTTTGATTTTTTGGACAAGCATGTATTTCTGTACTTAAATAGAAAATCTACTTCTGTTCCACCCCACACATAGACATAAACATACGCAAAGAAAATAAAGGGAATAGCTTCTATTAAGAGACAGTCCATCAAGACTCTCTTTGGAAGAGAGATGCAGATGAGCCCTAGCGGGAAAGGGAAGTGCTTTGAGAGGACTTGCTAACGGGACACTCTGGTAGCCAGAGCTTGTCAATCGATCATCGGGGATCTCACCAAGCCACACGGCAAGAACTGTGTCTGAGACACTGTGAACTAGGTTGGAAATATGGAATTCTGGCCTCAGGTTTTGAATTGGATGTGGCCAGGGTCTTGCACCCTCCGCTTCAAATCGTTCATCTGCAAAAAGGACCATCTACTTTTCCACAACAACTTTAAGAGGACAGATCAGTAAAGCAGCACTACGAAGCGGTTTCCCCTTGTCAGATTTGGTACTGTGTAAATAAAAGACAGAATTCTCATTAATATTGGCTTCGGTGCTATTTTTCTAAAAAAACAAGAGCCTAGTCCAACTCGGGTATTTCAGAGTTTAGAGAATCCCAGATGCTTGAGTTTCTTCCTAATTTTGGAAGAATTCTCTGCAAGGAGAATTGTCTAGTTTGTTGGTATCCTTATGAGGAAAACAATAAAGTAAATCTTTTTCCTCTTTTTCGCTTTCCTAGGTAACAGGCTGCTCTGGAAAAAATGGTTAAGGTTTATTCAGAAATTATCAGGTAAACTGCTCCTGACAATTTTTGTGATGTGTCCCCCACTGAGCTAGTTGGAACTCACGCTGAATTTTCTAGAAGCAAAAACAAACCTGGATCTTACAGGAAATATAAAACATTTATTCCCCCCATATTGAGGCCAGTTATCTGCTGCTAATACCTTCACCCATGGCACTAAGGGAATTATGGTTTGTGAACAATATTTTGAAAACCAGCAAAGGAGCATTCTCTTGCCCATCTATGCTGGTGTTTTAAAGTATTTGAGACAGTTTGTGAATCACGTTGCAAATCAGTTCGTAATGATTTATTTTATATTCTTTTTCATTATGTTTTCTTTTATTGCTAGAATAGCAATGCTGAGAAATCCATTTCTGACTCACAAGCTACCTATGGGTATTTTAGACACAACTTTTGAACCAATTTATTGTTCTCCCCGGATGTGACTCAGCTTCTTAAAGGCAGTTTGGCTTATTTGGTTGTTTTACTTCTTTCCAACTTTACCTTTGTTTATCACAGACCTAATATTGTATAGTTAGTTTATCAAGAAATTAAGCCTTTCCTTTTTTTTGTTTCTTCCTCTGAATCTACAGGCTAAAGCTCAGGACTTGCCACTGTCAAGATCGTAGAATCACACTCTATGCGCAAATTCTGCAAACAAGGAGAGAACAGCGTGTCTCCGGTCTGCCTTGCACACAAAACAGCAGGCTCAAATGAGGCAGGGACCACGAGGTAGAACATCCTTTTCTAAGCCTCTGGCACAGCCACCCGCAAGTCAGCTGTGTCAAGCCAGAGCAAGGATGCTTTTAGTAGAACTCGGTGGCACACTCAGGGATGCACTATCGAAATCTTGGCTGCCATCTGCATTGTTTGCAGGGAAATGCTAAGGAAAAATAACTTGAAAAATGTATGGACTTTAGAGAACGCTGTCAGACAAGGTCCTTGTAGAGTTAGAAATGACCATGGCAGACACTGTTGGTGCTCTGCACTCGGGTCCATTTTCACTGTTCGTGTGGGCCCCTCCCCCTCCCCATTCTGTGGTGTTTTCTTCCAATGGCCTGTACCTGTGACTCTCTTTCAGAGCACTGCTCAGGGGCTGCTGCAACCACATTGCCCACAGGCACAGAAAGCCAGGCAGGCCCAGGGCTTATATCCTCATACTCCACCAGGGCAGCCCTTAGCCTGTGACATATTGCTGCAGGGATAAGAAAGGCCAGCTCCCTTGCCTTAAAGCCAGGGCAAACTCTGAGATGTCATTTGTATGCCAGATCTCACTGCTTCACGCTGACACTGGTATTTTGTCTGAAATCACCCCCTTGCTTGGACCCCCTCCCTTGCCAGGCTGGCTTCTCCATGCCCTTATGAGCTTCTCACTTACACACACACACCCTCATCTCAGGATCTGCTGTGGGGAACCCTGCCTAGGACACTATCTGTCCTTTGTTCTCCCCCAAAGTTTGATTCTTCTTGTTCTTCTGCACATCTCATTCCATGCTGATAGCTGGAGTTGGTTTTGGGTCTCGACTTTCTGTTAGGACACATGTCGTACATAGGTTCTTATTACCTGTACCCTTGATAAATGATTTCAGGTCATAGTATTTAAGTCCCTCTTTGCCAATGGCACAGTCCTTGGCACTGTACAACTAGACTGGACAGTCCTTGTGCCACCATATGCAGTGGTCTGCATGTACTCTTCCCAAGGACAAAGGATTTGCCCTGTCAGATACATGCTTAGACTTAGCAGGTTCTAGTTTATCTTCTTAGGCAGGAGTCTGAAGATAACATCAAAGAGTCATGTTCTGCCTTTTCAAGAACATGAATTAAACGTTCCTGCCTGCTTTGGAGTGGGTCATTTATTTGAGTTGGTTTCCCCTTGTTTCCACTGTTTGGTTGACCCTAGGTTACTGCGGGCTATTATTGTTCTGTTTATGACTCCTGTGTGCAAGAACTGGAGAACTGGGGGGATTCAGTGGGATAGACAGGATACAGCTCAGGCAGGAAGTTTGAGGAAGGGAGACATGAGTGGTTAGAGCAAAAGGAGAGCGTCCTAGAGACAGAGAGCCGTGGAATCGCATGGCTGGAAGGATTTCTTTCTGCTATGACTCCTTGATTTTGTCCCACCTCCAGCAAAAGAAGTACGGAGTTAGTCTCACCAGGGCAGGATAAGCTCCTTCAGAGAAGGGCAGGGTATCCTTTTTTACTGCATTTGCACAGAACCCACTACTCCCTCAATAAATGTTGATTGGTTCGTCTGTGACTCTCCTAAACTTGTCTTCTATTTATAGGATGATCATGTAATTTGTCATCCAATTCAGGACACTTTGAACATAAAAGAGGCTGCTATTAATAATTATACCCAGACCAAATGCATAGACTGAGACTCTCCCTGGGAAACTGGGGGTCATGGTCACCCTACATTTTCCCCACCCTCATTGCAGGGCTTTAAAATGCAATAACACACTGGAGTCTATGAATGGCGCCCTGGAGCGTACTCTATAATCCAGATCTTAGGATGGACAGGGAGTCAGATTCTGAGCCACAGGAGAGTTTACCACGTGGCTTTCTACTATTCACCTATTCTTGGTGTCTTTGAGCTCTGAATATTATTCAAGGCCACTGAGTATTTCCGAGAGGTATTTGCAGCAGGTGAGGGCTATTAATAGAAATGTCAATGGGCAAACCTGGGTAGCTCCAAACAACCTGACTCAGCAGCAGCCCTGCCCTTCTGGAACCACTCAATGGGGCTGTCCACACTACGTGCCATCTTGGACAGACCATCCTAGATGCCAAGAAGCAATAGGCCCTGCAAGCTCCCAAAGCCGTCTCCACACCAGCCCCACGTGACACCTTAACTCGCCGTTGGGAGGCATACTCACGATTCTCACACTGCTGCCCAGTATAGCCTGCCAGGCAGGCACACCTGTAAGATCCAGTTTTGTCAAGGAGGCAAGTGCCGTCGTGGAAACAAGGGGATGAGGAGCACGCTGCAAGAGAAAAGGCATCCGTCAGGCCACTGTGCAACGAGTCAATGTCTTCAAGCCTGCCATCTTGGCCAAAGTCTTCCACTTATCTATCAAAGTCTTCTTGTAATGTGTTTATTCCTTTTACTGAATTCATGATACTATTATTTGAGGATGCCTAAAACAAGTGCTCATTAAATGTCAAATATTGCTGATATGTGACATTCTCAAAGGCTCCAGAAGTATGCTGGAGACCACTGTAGTCTGCAAAGCATAAAGCAAACACACACGGGAACACTATGCTGCTGAAAGCAGAACCATGCTTGTATCTCCCCCATAGGGTCTGGACAGCTGAAGACCATCTTCTTTCATAAAACCTCAGTATCCCGGGTACCGGGGAAAAGCGACATGAAGATGATGGGACACTGTTCAAGGCGTACTCAAGAATTTCCAAACTTATATTCTGTAAACATTAGTCCCTTGAGATGTTGATATGTTCAACCAAATAGGGGCTGGGCCGAATATGCTGGGGACATGCTGCTGGCATTCAATGGTAATTAACCAGACTTCTTTACTGCAGAACTTCTCAGTTCAATGCCCTAATATTCTCTGTGAATATCTAAGAATGTGCATAATAGTCAGCCTTCCCCAAGCTTGTCTGACCTCAAAATCTGCATTTTATGGAGAGTTTTGGGGACTATTTTTCTACAGAAAAGACTGGGAAACACTGGTCTGTGTGTTGTCCATTAATCCTGCATTCATTTATCACAACATAGAACTATATCCCTTGGGCCAGGCTTGGTGGCTCACACCTGTAATCTCAGCACTTTGGGAGGCTGAGGTGGGAGGACTGCTTGAAGCCAGGAGTTCGAGACCAGCCTGGGCCACATAGCAAGACCCTGACTCTACAAAATGGAAGGACGGAAGGAAGGAAAAAGAAAGAAAGAAAAAGAGAGAGAGAAAGAAAGAAAGAAAGAAAGAAAAGAAAAGAAAGAAAGAAGAGAAGAGAAGAGAAGAGAAGAGAAAAGAGAGAAAATAGATACCCCTTGGCTCAGTTCAACAAATCGGTATTGAGTGCTTGCTCTGTGGAAGGTACTGGAGAAATACAAAGATGAACAGGACATCCTACTTACCATATTAAAGGTATTTCAAGAAAGGCATACAAGGACTATAACCTGAAGCATAATACAGTTAGTGTTTTATGAAGAAAGAATAGAAAATGCTACAAGATGTTCAAAAAAGGGCAAAGTCACAGCTCGTGGGAGCAAGAGAAGAGATTCAGCAGAGGAGGAAGAATGCAATATGTACCCTGAAGGATGGGTTTTGATGTGCATGTTTGAAACAGGTGACTTTAGCCGGAGGAAATAACTTGAGTACAAGCAGACAGGCAAAGGAGTTTGAGGAGGGAGAAGCAGTGCCGTCTGACTGCACTGCCAAAACACAGGCCAGTCTCCCCAAACTTCTGCAGGGGAGGTTGAGGAATCCATTTCAGAGAAACTCTCCTGACCCTCCTTCATTCCCAGAGTCACAAGCTGGCCAGTTATCTCTGTCCCAGGCTGGCTTCCCTGAAAGCCGGCTCTTGCTGACGGCCCTAAGTCCCCACAGATGCACCTCCCGTGGGACCCTGCTCAGCCTAAGCCAAGAGAGGAGGATTCAGCCATAGGCTGAGCACACCAGGCCACCCCCAGGCCCCGCACAGCCCCATAGGGCACGGCATGGGCGGGGGCAGGCATGCGGACTGTCCCCGTGCTGAGAGCTCCTTTGGGCACTTTCTTCGGGGGGGGGCTGTTGTTGGCCGGGTTTTTCCGTTTTTGTTGATTGACGGGGTTGGAGGGGTTTGTTTTTCCGGCCCCCCCTTCTTTTCTTGGGCTTTTCTTTTCTTCCTTTTTCCAGGCTTTATTGTTCGGATTGCCTTTTTAGGTTTTTTATATACAGTATTTTTAAAAATTGAACTTAAAGCCTGAGTTTATTTTGTAAAACCTGACTTGATCCAAACTCAGAACAATGAGAGTGGGGTGATTCCTTAGGATTGAGCATTTTGGTCATTTTGGTCAAATCCTGCTTCCTAATATGAATAGAGAAGGAGTTACAGTCAGGCTTGGAGTTATTCATCAAGTAAATGACATTTGCCATTGTAGTTTAAGATTTTAATATCTATGGCAATACAGATGGCAAATGGAGGGGTTGGGCAGCTGTTGAGTGCTTACTGTGTACCAGACTATGCTAAGCACTTCATTTGTTCTGTCTCCCAGAGCCGCATTAATGGAGCAGGACATGTTGCTATACCCTTATCACTGATAAGGAGACTTAGGCCCAGAGAGGTAAAAAACCTTACCCAAGGTCACACAGCTTGATCTGACAGGCCAGGGATCCAAAGCCAATGCTCTTAACTATGAGAGGCCCCCTCGTGGGAACTCTACAGCCAAACTGCTTGGGTACAAATCTCCGGTTCTGTGTGACCTGGGACAGATTCTCCAGCCTCTCTGTGCTCCAGCCAACTCATCTGTATAAGAGAGATAATGATTCCAAGTTGTGATTATAGGTGAGATTTTCTGAGATCTCCTTGCCATTTCTCCCTTTTTCCTCAGTGTGTAGGGTTCTTCCACGGACCTGACATGCTAGGTTTTAACACGGCCGAGCAGGGAGAAGGCAGGTACACAGAAAGGGGACATTGGTCCGAAGCAAGTCGTAAAGTGCTACATCTATCTCCGTGGTCTTTACCTGTGATCTCCTCAAAAATGGCATGGAAGCCGTCGAAATTCTTGGAGCCATCGGAATGGAAGAGGACATGGAGTGAGGAGCCGGTGCTCTGGATGGGAGCTGGCCGCTCGTTGCCACAGACACGCTTGATGATCTGGCCATCGCTGTTGTCCCCGTCACGCACCTCCACGTAGTCATACTGGCACATGTAGTCAAACTCCAGGCTCAACATGACAAACCTGCGGGTAGAGAGGGGACAGAAGGAAACATGCCCTGGGCATGTTCGAGGCCAGGTGATGGACAGGTCTTGGGAACAGATGGTACCATCAGCCTGTTCCGATGGGAAAGTGGTCCTAGAGCACTGGAGGTTGGATGAGTTTGTGTAAGAGAGGAATAGAGCAGTATTACGTGTACACCGCTTGCATGTGTGTGCACACGCGCACATGCCTGGGTGCAGGGAGGTGCCCTGCTCCGTGTAGACAATCTTTGCATGTTCTATCCCTCTTCCAGGGGCACTTTTCCTCCCAGTCTGCACGGCTTAACTTTAATTGGCCCTTTTTCAAGGGGGTTTTGTTCCTTCTTTTTTTTAAGGGGGTCCCTTTTTTTTCTTATTATTTTGGGCCCAATTTTTATTTTCTTGTTTTCTTTGTTTTTTTTTTTCCTGTCTGCTCCATTAGCCTGCAAGTTCCTTAAGGGCAGGGAGGAGCATCTGTCTTGTTCTGCCACTGTCTTCACAGCACCCGGCACAGTGCCTTGCACACAGAGATGCTAACCAAATATTGCTGGCTGGGTGATGGAATGGATATGACATTGTAATTTTATAGTCGGGGAATGGAAAAAACTCATGTTGTTTTGCAAGACTAAGCAAAGGAAACAAAGCTCTGCACACTCTGCACCCACATTGGTGGCTGGCTCTGTGCCAGACACTGTCCTAGGTGCCATCAGCATAGCGGTGCCCCAGCTACCAACCAGACACAGTGCCTGCCCTCATGGAGATGAACTCTGGTTTAGAAGACAGATGATAATCAAGGAGTCCAAAAACCAAGGTGATTTCAGAAAGTGCTCAGTGCTATGAATAAAACAAATCAAGTAAGAACACAAAGAGTGACTGGGGTACGTTTCTGACATGAAGTAGTCAAGGAAGAACTCTCTGAGGATGTAATATCAGGGCAGAGATTCAGAGACTCGAATGGTACCAGGAAGCCAGCTATGGGAAGGTTCTGGGGCAAGGGAGTCTGCACATGCAAAGGCCCTGTGGCAGTCATGAGCGTGGCATGTTTGAGGAAAGAAAGCCAGGGACACTGCAAGGTAAAAGGGTAGTGATATGAACCAAGGCCAGCAAGGGAAGCCCACGATAAATTCTGCGTGGTAGGGAATTCAGATTTTATTCCAAGCCCAACAGGAAGCCACCAGCAGTTTTCAACAAGAGAACGATGATTAGATGTAGGATTTCAAAGGCTCGCTCTAGCCACTCTGCGGAGAGAGGACGGCAGAGCTGGCAAGAGCAGTCACAGGGAAGCCGGTGAGGAAGCCATGACACAATCCCCGCGGAAGATGGTGGTGATTCGAAGTATTAACAGAATGGTGGCAGTGGGGACAGAGAGACGTGGATGGACGCCAGATCATTTTACAGGTAAGGAAATGGATTTTGTGGTGGCCTGGCAGTGGTAGGTGACGCAGAGGGGACACCAGGGATGACAGTTAAGCTTCTGGGCTGAACATGGTGCATCTGCGTCCTAGTGTTTCCATCATTATTGTCACTATCCTGGCCAGGAGGTCCAGGTTTAACTAGATGGAAAGAAATTCACCATATTTCTACAGCTCCCTAGGGCCCTTTCCTGGCAGCTAATATGCTTCTCAGTCCTCCACTGTGTTGGTATTTTGGGATTTCCTTTTGTGTCCTGGATCTTGGAGAAGTTCTTCAGAGGCCCTGAGGGGACCATTTTTCTTGGTCCCGTAGCCGCTGAAACGTTCACATGCAGCACTTAACACCCGTCTTTCTCATCCCTGGCAGACCCGGCCGTGAGCCCGTTAGGCAGAACAGTGTAGCCCCTCACGTGCCCCCAGAGCCGGCCTTCCTCTAAGAAAGCCCAGTTGATGAGACTCACTCCCAACCTCAGGTCCTGGGGACACCAGCTACCAAGTGCCAGTTTTGAAGAGCAGGATTGGGAAGGGGATCTGTTTCACCGGGTCCTTTTAATTCAGGGTCCTGCGTTGCCCCTCTTGGAGGACAGAGAGCCATTCAAGGAGCCAGCTGGCATGTGGCAACCTCTGGGCCCTCTGATCTACCCAGAAAATACTTATTGAAAGCTTGTGCCCTAAAGGATCAGGGGTTTTAATCCCCTCCCCCGCCACCACTGGTTTCAAAGGGAAGAGCTAAGTGGACAATGACCCTAGAAATCCTAGGGGTGGGTGGAAAAAGGGAGGAGTCTGCCAGGGGAGAGAGAGGATGCGCTGGAGTCAGAAAGCAGTTCTTTCAACGTTCCTTCATGCAGCGAGTGTTTATCGAGCACCTCTAACGAGCCACGAACTGCTCCAGGCACTAGGACGCAGCAATGAACAGTTCCTACAAAACAGGGCTCCCCTGTAGCATTTATCAATAGTTACGGTAAAGCAGGGTCTGTACCCTGGACTACGGCATAAATTACACATTTGTGAGGATCTCAAAGCTCCCTAAGAAGAAATGGCTTATCGTCCACACAGGTGGGAGAAGTGGTTTACTTGTTGTAGGGTGTTTGCTATTTTCTGAGAACAGCAATTAAAGGAGCTGTGACAAGCATAAACTGCAATCTGAGTATAAATGCCTGGAAAGTGAGACCTGTGCCTTTTATTTCTTCACATCCCTTCCATAGGACCCAGCCCAGCATGGGGTAGTAGGAAGCCTTCTTAAAGATTTGTGGATGGCTAGATTGCTCTCAGCATTTTGCTGTCAGTACGTTGGTGTTATCTTTGGGTAAAACCATTTGAGCCCTACAGTTCTAGAGCAGTGAATGACAGGTATTTAGTTGACTACAGTTTTAGCCAGGCTTTATCCCACAGAATCCCTGAGAGGTAAAGAGAATAGCTCCAATATACATTTTCTGCTTTTAAGAATAAAGAGCTGATGGTTGGCCTGTGGTCACGGGATCCAGGGCCCTCCACCCCATTACTGTTTCCTACAACCTCAGACTCCTTAATTCCAGCCCTAGCCCCTTACCTTAACTGGATGATAAACCCAGGTTTGGCATGAATGGTCCATTCACAGTGAGCATTTAGCGGGTAGCTCTCCAACAAAATCTGACCCTTTGGGGCTCGCAGAACCTGGCCACATCCTAAGAAGAAAAGAAAAGATTGGGACGCGAAAATTGAGGTCAACAGGAAAGAGGTGGGAGAAGGTCCACACTTCTGAAAACAGAATGAATAAAGGAAAGGAAGAAGGAAATTGATATATCTCAAGCAGCTGGCAATGTGCTAGGCAATTTGCATAAAGTAATTCATTTAATCCACCCAACAGCTTGGGAAGGGAAGTGGTATCATCCCAATTTTCCAGCTGGGAAAACAGATAATCGGAAAGTTAAAATAAATAACTGCTCTAGCTACGAAGTGACAGAGCAGAGACTCGAGCCTAACTGGGTCCCTATGTAAAGTTAAAGCCACTCTCCAGGCCTCCAATTGCCAGCCTGCTGCCCCCACCTTAAAAGGCTCAGAAAGTAGACCCTCCCTTCATCTCTACTCTCCCCGCATCCACGGCCAATCAGAAAATCAATGTTAATTTACTCTGTGAGCAATCAATCATTTAATAAATTCATCTTTAATGTATGACATTGGAAGGGAGAGATTATCTTCAACCAGTTGGACTGGATTGATGGTTTTCCATCTTTTTCTTGCCCCTAACCCCTTTTATTCAAACAAACTCTTATCAAGACCACCAATAAAGAAAAACAGGAATCAAAGAAGGGCTCCCAGCTGAAGCAGAAGCAGGAGCCAAAACCCTCTACCCCCCACTCTCACCTGGTCTGGTTCCAGGTGAGATTCCTTAGGAATCCCTAAGGTTTGAAAACCACTGGGCTGAGTAGTCTTTAACTGTATCATATTTTCTAGTGTTAAGATAAGCACAGGCATGGAAGATGCACCAAATTTTTGTACCCAAGAGTTTGAAGAAAATGTCTTAAAGTGGTTTTAAGAAGAAATTATTTGGGTCATGAAATAAATGATATTCTCTAACTGGGGTTGGCAAACTATGATCCATGGGCCAAATTCAGCCCACTGAGTGTTTTCGTAAATAAAGTTTTATTGGAACATAACCACACCCATTCCTTTATGTATTGTCTATGGCTGCTTTTTCACTATCATGGCAGAGTTGAGCGGTTGTGGCAAGAGACCGTAGGGCTTGCAAAAATGAAAATATTTACTATCTAGCCATTTTCAAAAAAAATTATCTACCCCAGTTCTATACAAAAATCCAGATTAACATCACAAATTCTGAGTATGCAGTTATGTTCAATAACCACCCCACCCCCCCAAATACAGCTCCATGGCAAATGACAGTAGTAATATTTCTTTCTTTCTTTCATTCTTTCTTTCTTTCTTTCTTTTTTTAAGATCTTTTTTTAAGGTCTTGCTCTGTTGCCCAGGCTGGAGTGCAGTGGTGCAACACTTCTGAAGTTCAAGGCTCACTACAGCCTTGAACTCCTGGGCTCAA
>NW_012148619.1:1820823-1821540 GCF_000956105.1 Propithecus coquereli | reverse complement strand
TCTTAGAAAGAAAAAAAAAGGACTTTAAAAAGCCTTCAGACTGAGGAGAAATTTGCATTTTCGTTCCTCCTTTCAAGAGGACTCAGGAGGCAGGTTTCATGGTCAGCAAAGCCAGCCTGGGTCCGAATCTCAGTGCAGCATCTACCAGCTGTGAGACCAGCTGTGAGACCCTGAGCCAACGTTTTCCATCTGGAAAATGAGAATAATAGTAGTACCTACCACCATGTGTTTTCTTTGTTTGTTTGTTTTGAGGATTAAACGAGATACTGTGTGTAAAGCCCTTTTATGTACAGAGCCTGGTACATAAAAATGCTCAATAAATGGCAACAAATATCAGTACTTTCCTTGAGTCTTGCCTGGATCTGAGACATGACTATTTTGGCTGAGGAATCACAGGGGACCGCTCAGGTTCTGACCCACTGCTCCAGGGCTCACCACTGCCCAGAACCCTAATGCCACCAGGCCCAGCAGCCCAGACAGTGATGGCAGACCCAGTTGTCCCATGTCCCAGGCCAGGCGCTGGAAGGAAGCTCGCATGTTCCACGTGGTGTGGCTCCTCCTGCCATGGCCTGCTGGGCCCTCAGACAGGCAATCAGAGTGAGGACCTCAAGTGCCCGTCACATGGAGAGGTGGTTTAGCAGGCAGGACAAGAGATCAGGCTCTTGAGCCTGGCTTCTGAATTTGCATCTCAGCCCTGCCACTTACGAGCTGTAGGAC
>NW_012148619.1:1816992-1820773 GCF_000956105.1 Propithecus coquereli | reverse complement strand
TTCTTTCTTTCTTTCTTTCTTTTTTTAAGATCTTTTTTTAAGGTCTTGCTCTGTTGCCCAGGCTGGAGTGCAGTGGTGCAACACTTCTGAAGTTCAAGGCTCACTACAGCCTTGAACTCCTGGGCTCAAGCAATCCTCCCACGTCAGCCTCCCAAAGTGCCGGAACTATAGGAATGTGCCACCAAACCTGGCTAATTTTCTTATTCTTTGTAGAGACAGAGTCTTGCTGTGTTGCCCAGGCTGGTCTTGAACTCCTGTCCTCAAGTGATCTTCCCACCTCAGCCTCCCACAGTGCTGGGATGACAGGCATGAGCCACCATGCCCAGTGTCAGTAGTAATATCTCTACAGTGTTAGGAAAAGAGCCCAAACTCTACTTTTGACAAGCTGTAAGGTCTGAGGCTTGTTCCTTTTGTGAACACTACTGCTAGGTTGTCCAATTCGTCTCTTCATTCAGATCTTCGCGGCTGCTGCCCTGCTCCCCCAGTGGGAAACATCAGCCTCTGCTTTCCACTTGGGGCTCCTGCCTGGCCCCAGCCCCATCACCTTTCTCTGCAATCCCAACCTCCTCCCTGGGCTCCTGGAATCCACCCTTATTCCCCAACATTCTATTGTCCACACAGCAGCCAAAGCCACCTTTTAAATAAATAAATCAGATCGCCCTGCTCTCTTGATTCAAGCCCTCCGAAGTCTGTCCACTGTGCAGACACCTTCCTATGACACTCATGACCCTGCCTCATTGGCTGTCCAGACCTACCCTCTGCCTGATCTCACGTACCACTCATCTGCTTGCCCACACTGCTCCAGACACACAAGCCTACTTTCTGTGCCCAACTTGCTGCCCCCCGAACCTAGAAGGTTCTTCTTTCTCCACGTCTCTTCCCTTTAAGAATGAAGCCCAACTGCCACTTCTTCAAAGAGGCCTTCCTCCACCATCCAACTGAAATAGGCCCTCCCAATTCTACAGCCACTGTCATTACTGTTTTGTTTTCTTCATAGCACACGTCACTGTTGGAGATTATCTAGCTTACTTGTTTACTCCCTTTGGTAGAGGTAGAACTTCTCTAGCTTGCACACCTAGAATGGTACCTGCCATGGAGCAGGCGCTCTGTAAATATTTGTTGGATGAATGAGTGATGATTTTATTACAGGCCAGGCACTGACTAAGAGCTTTACAAGCATTTTCCCGTTTAATCCTCATAAGCATCCTAAGAGAACAACATTCGTCTTCCCATTTCCCATGTGCAAGAACACTGAGGTTGGAGAAATAAAGTGACTTCCCCAAGCTCAGAGCCCAGGAAGTGAGAAGACTGCAAATCACTGCCCTCACTGTAAAGCAGTGGTTAAAAATAGGGACTCCAGGGTCCGACTGCCCTCGGTGTGAAAGTCAGCTTTACCTATCTCTTCACCAGGCGTGTGGCCTTGGGCAAGTTACTTCCTCTCTCAGAACCTCAGTAAACCTGAGTCCAGTGTGAATAAAAGTGACACCTACTGTATGTGCTTGGTGAGACTTAAATCAGATTATGCATGGAAAATTCTTAGCAGAAAAATCAGTATCTGTTCGCTATTGTTATTGGGTGTCAGGGCAGAGATTTGAACTTGGATCTGTCTGGTACCCGTGCTGGGTCTTGGCCAGTATGTTCAACTGTCTCAGGAGCATCTTCATCCAGCCCTCCCTCGCTCCATTTTGAAACAGCAGAATTTTTCCACCCCCAGAAGAGAGACATTGAATCTTTGCCCACTCCCCATTTTTTGAAACGCACGTTCCTTCTTCCTGCACACCTCACACTCCTCATCGCCCCCATCTGCCCATCTGCTGCTGGGCTGCGGAAGTAATATGCGGGTGTGAGAGACAAAAAAAGAAGGCTTCCTGCACAGCCTCCATCCCCCAGGGACTGGCAGCTTCCCAGTCCGCAAGGTGTTAAATCCCCGCTCCCTCAGCAAACCTCCTGCTGAGGACCCCAAGTCAGAACCAGCAGCAGATGCTGCCAGCCTGTTTCCAGTTTCTTCCCTCCATACGGCAGCCGGAAGCAGACAGCCGTGGCCCCTGGGCCCCTCCCCAAACTCAAGGGGTGGCAGTGCCCGCGTGACCCCATTCAGGCCTCCTTGGCAAGTCCATTCAGGCTTTGGCCAGCTCCAGGGTCTCGTGCAGGCTCCGGAGGGCTCAGTGTCCCTGTCCTCAGCCAGGTGCAGGTCCCTGGCCATGTGAAACGCTAGACCACTTGTTCCTGCAGGCCCGGGGACTGTCCTGCAGAAGTAGCCAGGATTCCAAACACATGCAACATCTCCGTTCCTCTTAATGGGGTTCCTTCTCACTCTGAAGGGGAGGGCAGAGTTGGCCCCAAGACGGGGAACAACTTCCAACCAACCAGAGACAAAGAGGCCACTTCTTGGAACCACGCTTGGAAGAAGAAGAAATATTAGGCAAAGAGCAAGAGGAGGGAGCCCCACTCCCTCCCCATGTCAAGGGACTCCTTCAGTTCCCTTCCACTCCTGCCTCTGCTGGGGGAGCTGCAGTCCTGGGCGCAGGGACAGACCGACTACACCTCTCTGTCCAGGGCAGAACAGTGAACATAACAGAGTGTCCCTGCCAAGGAAGTACCGCTGGCCAACCTAGCAGGTGGTCCTGAATCTGAAACACCAGAGCAGGGAAAGAGCTTGAAAGATGTGCCCAGACTCCCTAACAACGTCTTGCTGCAGGAGGAGAAGGCGCAGTGTGTGTGTGTGTGTGTGTGTGTGTGTGTGTGTGTGTGTAGGGGGATCTGTCCGTGATGCTGGACTGTGCCCCCGGCCCTCAAATCCTGGATTTACCTTCCGCCCCTCCCCACTGCCACAGGCCCGAACAGGGGAGATAGCTGGATGGACTCCGCTTCCACAACATCGAAAGGACATCTTCTTTAACTTCTAAGCCAGTGAGAGAGCTGGAAGGTTCCCAAGAAAAATGAACGCCCCTCACATTCAGACAGGAGTGTTCTTACAGCCAGCATTGCGGGTGGGGAGGGAAGGGCAGGGAAGAGACACAGCACACACTTCTAAGAAGTGGTCAGATTTCATTTTTCTTCCATCTTTCCTCTTAGAAAGAAAAAAAAAGGACTTTAAAAAGCCTTCAGACTGAGGAGAAATTTGCATTTTCGTTCCTCCTTTCAAGAGGACTCAGGAGGCAGGTCTCAACGGTCAGCAAAGCCAGCCTGGGTCCGAATCTCAGTGCAGCATTTACAGCTGTGAGACCAGCTGTGAGACCCTGAGCCAACGTTTTTCATCTGGAAAATGAGAATAATAGTAGTACCTACCACCATGTGTTTTCCTTGTTTGTTTTGAGGATTAAACGAGATATTGTGTGTAAAGCCCTTTTATATACAGAGCCTGGTACATAAAAATGCTCAATAAATGGCAACAAATATCGGTACTTTCCTTGAGTCTTGCCTGGATCTGACACATGACTATTTTGGCAGAGGAATCATGGGGATCGCTCAGGTTCTGACCCACTGCTACAGGGCTCACCACTGCCCAGATCCCTAATGCCACCAGGCCCAGCAGCCCAGACAGTGATGGCAGAGCCAGTTGTCCCATGTCCCAGGCCAGGTGCTGGAAGGAAGCTCGCATGTTCCACGTGGTGTGGCTCCTCCTGCCATGGCCTGCTGGGCCCTCAGACAGGCACTCAGAGTGAGGACCTCAAGTGCCCGTCACGTGGAGAGGTGGTTTAGCAGGCAGGACAAGAGATCAGGCTCTTGAGCCTGGCTTCTGAATTTGCATCTCAGCCCTGCCACTTACGAGCTGTAGGAC
>NW_012148619.1:1807226-1815477 GCF_000956105.1 Propithecus coquereli | reverse complement strand
CTCTAGGTTTAAGTCCAATAGGCCAGCCCACAGAGCCAAAAGTTTGACTGGCTTCTCCTCCTTCTCTGGTGTGTCCCTTCCTTCACCTGCCCTGCTCCCGACTTCAACAGCTGTCTCCAAGTATGAAGCATCCTGGATCTCTTGTTCACCTAGGAAGAACTCATCCCTCTGGAGTTTAGATTCTTTTAGATTTCACGCTCACAGATAATTTATGGTTTTAAAGAAAATCATGATTTTCTTTGATTTATCTAGTGATTTCTTACTTTTGATCAAGAGAGGAGTTCTTTCACGCCCTTCTACACCTCACCAGAAGCTGAGCTACGATTGATGAGTTCTTTGGCAACATAAAATCCTCTTCAAAGGTCCAAATATTAATTCTCTGGAGTTAGCTATGGCACATAAAAATATAAAAAATTATTTGCCATAAAATACTTGTCCAGGGTAGACTACATCCTCCTGTTCAATGTGTATCCTTTGGCCCCTTAGGGAATTCTCTTTTGTTACCTTTCCTCTCTGGCCTTATATTGATTTCTTCCCTTGCCCCCAAAATGACAACAAACAAACACACCAAAAGAGCTCATTTCATGCATGGCTCTGGTTTGGTAACAAGAATAGCATCCACCATTTATTGAGCACTTACTGTATATCAGACTCCATATTAAGGGATTTATAGATAGTACTTCATTTAACCCTCACAAAAACCCTCTGTGGGCCACTATTATTATTCCTATTTTGTAAATGAGGAGACTGATATTTACAAAGATTGGGAAACTTTGCCCAAAGTCACAAGAGGAATAGAGATTAAAATCTAGGTCTTCCTGGGTCCAAGCCCAGGCTGCTAACCACCACCTAATACCATCCCCAATTTGAACTCAACTGGGCATTGTTATTTTCCTGGAAATGTCAAGACAAAAAAGGCTGGAACCAGATGAGCCAGTTTTCAGTGACTCCACTCTGGGCAATTTCACAGTTCCCCAAGAGGACAGCACCATACGTCAATAACACACAGCTTTGTAAGCCATCTCCCTTAAATTTGCTCTTAATCATTCCTGGTTATGGCTCAGGTAGCAGCCTTCACAAACCCTCCTCCTCTCTGATATTCTCACCCTACAAATATTTTGGGCCATGGCTTATGGCCAGTTCCTCTGTTCCTCTGCCTCTGTCCAAAACGTGACTCAGAAGATAAATGTATTAAGAGCCTGTAGTCTCTCCCCATAAATCCCCTCTCATCTGGGTTGCTTTCCTAACCTTCTTAGATCCCCAATATCCTTCAGAGACTGGAAGGTTGGGATCACTGCCATGCTAGCTAGAAGTGCAGCATTTTGATTTTCTCCTGGGCCCGCCCAATGCTCATCTCTTTTGGTGGCCAAGGAACTCAGCTTAGTGGCCACATTAAGTCAACACCACTCTGGAGGTCAGCAGTGGAGATAAGCAGAGTGGTTCCACTTAAGGACTCAACTTTTGAGTTTAAGAAACTCTCAGGGGAAGCCTTGGTTTTCACTTTGTATATCAGTACTTCTAAGAGCTGGATCACAGTTCCTAAATACCATTCCTCACTAAAAGAAACCAAGATTCATGAAAAAATAGCTGGTTCTAGGACCCGGGCATAGAAAATCAAGGTGGACTTGAAACATTTGAGGGGAGAAAGCAAGGGAGTGCTCAAAGAACAATGTCGTAGGGCCGGCATGAAGGGAAAAACCTGGAACAATCTGAGCAACAAAAATAAAAATTATGATAACATTATGAAACATGGAAAAAAACTAAAATTCATGAGTCCATAGTGCAGGAAAAGAGAGAGCCAGATGTTGGAAAAGAATAATTAGTGAATCCAGGTAAAGAGTATATGGATGTCTACTATTCTTTCAACTCTCCGTAGATTTGAAATTTTTCACATTAAAAAGTAGAGAGAGGAAGAAAAAAACAGCTCCTTTTTTTGTGGTAATAAAGTGCCACTAGCTCCTAGTCTGGATATTCTGGGATTATTAAGCCAATCTTTCTGGACAGGAAGATGGCAATGAGTTCTCTCCGATTCTCCCGGATGATAGAACCTATCAATGGCTATGAATGAATCGGTAACGTGAGAAACTGTAACACTGTCATGAATTAGGTTAATACTATCACAAACATTGTCAAGGACAGTGAGCAAATAAAAGTGCTCCTGCGTCTATTCAATGCCTAAAGCTCTGTAAGTCAAATATAAACCAGCTCTGATCCTTCAGGCACTTGCCTGTCACTTCTCCTCTCTTCTAAGGCTCTATGTGGTAGTCAGGAAAAAAATCCAGGGCTCAGCAGACGGTCTCGGCCGGAAGTCCTCCTCCTTCGGGATAACACGGCCCGAAAGGATCGCTTGGGCGCCATCTAGTGGGGAAATGCTTGCACTGCCGCGGAGCTCCAGCACCGCGCCCGGCCAGGAACAGGTCTCGCCTTAACACCGGCAGGTAGCATGGTGCCCAGTACTGCACAGGCATCCAACAAATAGTGAGATGCATTAATTCTTCTTTTGAATTCCCTTCACACTTACTTAGCGCCAATATGAGGTGTGGGTGATAAGAACCTAATAACATCTTTCGGTCAAGCCCTTTTTCCATAGATGGATTGCTAACTCACTGAGGGCTCTTGGTGCTCCCTGGTGACCGCCCCAGCGCTACATGAGATTTGCTCCATCAATGCTTATGGCCATGGTAACATACACTGTGTGGAAACAGGCTTTCAAAACAAGCATAATGGAAGTGAACGAGCACCACTGAACCAACACCGAATCAGACAGGAATCTGACCATTTGTCTGTTTGTTCATTTCATAGCATTGACCACATTCCAAATTTCTTTTTACTTTTTTTCTGGCTGGCGTTGAGGGAGGGGGAGGTCTCGCCTTTCTAAACTGCAAGCTACAAGATGGCAGGGACTACGTCTGTCCTGCTTATTATTATTGTATGTCCAGCACCTGGGAACATCCATTCAAGAATATTTTCTGAATGGATGGGTAGATTAATGAATGAAGGCATTAGCTCTTTGCTTTGCTTGCCTCGTGGTGATGACTGGTTGCCCTCAGCCAGTTCTGCTGTCCTTGAGAAAGCCTTGATCCTACACATGGACACCCTCACCAGCCCAACCGAACAGACTCCATGTACAGCTGCCTTGTACACTGAGGTTCAACCCAAGACTCAACCAACAGGTGCTATTTGGAAGGGCACACATACGGGATTTCTTTGGGCAACTGCTATCATTCTATCTTGTTCCCATTTGCTTTATTGACCTCCTGCATGGAAATATTCTTCCCCTCCTTTCCCCTGCCCCCTGGACAAACGCACTCACTCACATGGAGTGACTGGAGTGCTATTTAGGAAATATTTGTATTTATAACACCCCTCCACCCCCACTGTTGGATGGAGTATACTTCCCTACTCCACTGATGTGGAGATTAGCCGTGTGAGTTCTTTTGCCAATGGAACGTGAGTGAATGTGACGTGAGCAGAGGCCATACATGTGCCTGTAACAACAAGGCTTGTCCTCTGGTGCTTCCACGACCCACCCTGAGAAGTTCATGCCCCAAGTAGCTGCTGCCCCCTCTGCCTCAGCCCTGCAGCTTAGAGCGTCACCAGACCAGCCCAGCTGAAAACGGTTGAATCCTGCCAAAACACAGACACATGATATAGAAAAACAAACGTCCTTTTGGGACTGTTACACAGCAAAAACTGACTGACATGTATGAACACATTAGCCCACCACCACCTCTGAAAGCTTCAACCTAGAAATTCTATTCTCTGACCACAATACCCCTTCTATCCACATGTTCTGTTACTTTATTACCACCAAGTCTGCGTTTCTGCTCCAGTCCCGACTCTCTCCCTACCAGGAGGCTCTTTCTGGTTTCACATCCTTCCCGACTGGGATCTTGGTCAGTCACATCTTAGCCGACTCTTGGATCAACCAAACAATTGGTTTTACTCACCTCTGCGACCACACTTCTGGAGAGCATCTCCCAACTGTCCCAACTGACTGTGTCACCTACGCAGGAGCTCCAGCTTCAGCTGGGTCCTCAGTCTTGCTGGGACATGCTTTATCTTATCACTAGCTGGTGATTTTCTTCTTCAGCTGGTCCTCAGTCTTGCTGGGACATGCTTTATCTTATCACTAGCTGGTGACTTTTCTTGTTCCTCCTGTGGCCGCCCCAACCCTTTGATACTCTCGAGTGCAGCTTCCACTCCTATTCTACTCTCAGCCGAGACTTCACTTCCTACTTCCCACTGTTAGAACTTCTAATAGTTCTAGAGAAAATAGAACTATTAGCGGGGAACTCACCAGTGGGAGGCAGGCTAGGACTGTGGTTAAGAACAAGAACAAGTGGTCTGGAATCACCCTGCGCTTTACCCCTAAACGTTACTTCACGCTCTGAGCCTCAGTGTCATCATCATCTATAAAATGGGGGCACAGATTCCATGGGGTAAGGGTACAGAGAAAATAAAACACTGGACATTAAGCGCTTTGCACCGTTCCTACTGTGTAATAACTAACAAGTGGATATATGTTACTTATAAATAATTCTTTCCCTCCTACCTCAAGCTAGAACAGAAGTAAGAACCTCCCTCTCCTTTGCGTCTCACCTTTGTTCATCTCACTCCCACGCGACTTCTGCAACTATTTTCACTCTCATATCTTCAGCTGCTATTAATACTCTACTGGCACTTCCCTCACATCAGCTTACAACCCTGCTCAAGTCTTTCCTGTCTCAATCTATATTTTTCCACAACTCTATTTACTCGTGTAAACTCTCGCTTTATGTTTCCCCTCCCCTGCTTGAGTCAGCTAATTTAAAAATCGTATCTACTCTTCGTCTCCATTTTCTCCCCTTCAAATCTTTCTTTACATGAAACTGCTATTGCTAAGGTCACCGGTCACCTACTAGCTGTCAAATATAAAATCTTCCTTGCTATCCTTATCCTGCTTGACCTTGCTGCCTTATGTTGAACCACTCTGCCCCCAGCTTCCAGAACCCTCCTCCCTCCTGGTGCTCCTACCACCCCTCTAACTGTTCTTTCTCATCTCCTTCCCTGTCTTCTCTTATTTTCCGTGTATGTTCGTTGTTCTCCCCTCCGCCCTTGGCACTCTGTTCAACTCATGCTTCGGCCTGTCACCCCCATACGTATATCTCAAGTCTCCAAAGTTCTCTTGAGCTCTAGACACGTATTTCCAACTGTCTGCAGGGTCTCTCGTAGATGTTGAAAGTCCAGCATATCTCAAGTGGAACTCACCTGTTTCCCCACCAAACCTCTTCTCTTTTATTATTCTCTTAACAGCTGATCTACAGAGCTGATCAAACTAGGAACTTGAGAGGTAAACTCTTGAGATTCCTCACTGCCACATTCAGCGTGTCACTGTGCCCTGTCACTTCTTCCTGTGCCCTTCTCCATCCCCTGAACTGCTGAAATCATGCCCCTAACTGCTACCTTTGAATGTGGTCTTGACTCTACTCCAGTGTATCCTCCATACACCGCTGGAGTTACCTGTCAAATGTCACTCCCCCGATTACCCATCCAGTGCACACCATCCACCATCCTCAGAACAGAGTCCGAGGTCTGAGTTTCGGCACGCTACGCCTTTCACAGTCAGAGCCTACCAGCTTTCCAGTGTCACCGCCTACCAGCCCCTAATACCTTCACCGCACTCTAATCACACCTGATGTCACATGCTTCCCTGGACATGCCTTGCATTTGCATACCCTGACCATTCTACTGCCTCTGCCTGGAGTATCTTCCTGTTTCACCCACATCTGAGAAAAGGCATAGCTCAACCATTGTCTTCTCTCTGAAACCTTCTCTCCCCCTGAGTCCCTGTGATAACTCCTCTCTTATCTAGTTCTCAGAGCACTTGCTCCATACTTGGTCACCACACTTCCTTGGCTTCCCACAGCACCTGGAATAACAACTGAGTTCCTTACCTAACTTCCCTACCTACAAGGCCATGCATGACTACACCCCCACCTACCACTCCAACCCATCAAATTCCCCTTTCCCATTGGTGCACAAAGAGAAAAAGTAACCTTCTATATGATCCAAAACAGGGAAAAACCCAAAGTGATCTCATATAGTCCAAAGTTCAATGTGAAATCTAAAGTGGTGCACTGTAACTCTAATTATGTCTCTCTTAAACTATTATTGAAAGTAGTTTTATTTCTGGACCACCTACCAACTCAGCAATTAAGAAGCCTATAGAATACTGACATATTGATTGCATTAATTGGCTTTTATTATTGCCAGGCAGAGCACTAAGCGCTTCTCACACATTATCTCATTTAATCCTCAAGACAGCCTTCTAAAGTAGATAGCATTATTCCCATTTTTTATGACTTGTCCAAGGTCACACTGGTAGTGATGGGCAAAGTCATTATTTAAACCCAGGTCTATATCATTCCAGAGCTTGCATTCTGATCATTATATGATACAGTTTTCATAGAACAGCTGCCAAAGAAAGATCAGATTTAAATCTTGCAGCTAACCTACCTGGAACATAATTTGCCAAGAACTAAATTAAATTTTACTAGAAACCACCTAAAATGGCATTGAGGTTTTAAAGCTGCTACTGAGACCAGCACTTTAAAACTTTTCTGTATTCTGGATAATTTAACTCCCAGGTTCACCCTGAAGTGCCAACAAACTCCTTCACCTCTTGGGATAGTTGGGTTTCTCAGCTGCAGACCATACACGTCATCCTTAGCCTTAGAGTCTTAAAACTGGTGGCATTTCACTACAGATTGGATCAGACAAAGATTACCGATAATACTCCATCTTCCATCTCTGTACACTGGAAATATCATCCACAGGGTGAAATTAGACTGTATAACCATTCTGTTTCTGATTCACATAGAAAGCATATTAAATAAGCTTAACCAAATAACAGCAATTTGTACGTTGCTCCAGACACAGACTCTCAGAGGGATATTCATCCATCAGGGCATGGCAGAGGGGGATCTAGACTGAGCACAGGGTTAGATTTCCATTCCATTGTCAAAGCATCATTGAAACTCACAAGAGAACTTTTATAAAGATTAAGTAATTCTTTGAGATCAAGTAGCTCCCAGAAAGAATCCCTTTCGTGGGACAAATGGCATGCTGGCAATTTGCTGTGGGTTCCAGGAATTTAACTCAGGGTTCAAGAAATTGACCAACAGAAATGCGTTAAGTAAAATGCTCTACAGACAACATTTCTGAAGCCTATTCACTGTTTGCTGACCAGTGCTGCCGCACGACTGCTCTGGAATGGACACAGGCATGCCATGTGCAGAATGCCTTGGCTTCCCTTACAAAGGGGAGATTGAAGAGCAGATATAAACCTCCTGTGGCCAACAATTCAAACCGATGTCCACAATCCACACCCACGAGATGGAAACACATCTTTGTTTTTGTAGTCTTACCTAGAAAACCCTCTGGCCGCAAGCTTCCCAGAACTCAGATTCCAACAAGATAAATATTAGAGACCAGCCTGAGCAAGAGCAAGACCCCATCTCTCCCAAAAATAGAAAAATTATCCAGGCATGTTGGCGTGTTCCTGTAGTCCCAGCTACTTGGGAGGCTGAGACGGGAGGATTGCTTGAGCCTATGAGTTTGAGGTTGCAATGAGCTATGATGATGCCACTGCACCCCTCTAGCTGGGGCAACAGAACAAGACTATGTCTCAAAAAAAAAAAAAAGATAAAGATAAATTTTAGTCCTTTCTAAGCCAAGACTACACTTTACACCAGCGTGCACTGGAGGTGGAGCCGGCTCAAGGTGTACTTACGCATGCAGTCTCCTCCGTACCAGCCCGCTCGGCATTCTGCACAGTAGAAGCCCTTCACGTAGAAGTCATCCAGAGTACCCCCCCACGAACCGTTTCGGCAGCTCTTGCAGTTTTCAAAGATGGTACAACCTGAAACATTCCCAAGCAGAGGAGTGTTAGGCTAAGCACTTGCAGGTTCTGGTCGGCTACGTGAGGAAGGGAAACTGCACCTTCTCAGGGCCCTGCCTCCACAAAGTGCTTCCGGACCCAGGAAGGTGCCAAACCCCTAGGAAAAACTGCTCATCTCACGGAAAATGGCAGAGTCACCAGAATTCAGAGTGGGGATTGTAGGAGGGTGGTCTGAACCATCTTCCCAGTTAGTGGCTGATGTTTTAAAGTAACATGAATAGGAAAAGGCAGAATCTATTAATGTAGTATATTCTTTCTTTACATAGATGTGTTACGTTTATTGTGGAATATTTAGAAAATTCAGACTAG
>NW_012148619.1:1801482-1806592 GCF_000956105.1 Propithecus coquereli | reverse complement strand
AAAAAAAAAAAAAAAAACATTGTCTCTTGAAGGGCTAGGGGATAGTGAGAAAAAGCGGAAATAATTCAACTCTACTTTTCCAAACCAAGAACTCAGTTCTGGCTCTGCCATTGTTCAGCTGTGTGTCCTTGAGCAAACTTCTCAAGCTCTCTGTACTTGAGTGTACTTATCTGTCAAACCGGGATTAAAAATTTCACCTACCTCTTAGGACTGTTTTAATCTTTAAATTAAATTAGCATCTGTAAAGTGCCAGGCACATAGAAAGTACCCACAAAATACGAACTATAATTATTGTTATTTTACTTTCCCATAACTTCACTTGACTTATCCCTACCATTGGATATGTCATGCTCAGTGTCAACAGCCTATTATCAGTTTTCCTATGATAGATTTAAGTCAGGGACTATGTCTTGTTCACCATTATATCCTCAGCACCTAATGCGGTGGCTGGCAACATAGTAAGTGTTCAATAAATACGATTCGAGTGAATGAGTGAATGAATGAATGGCTGATCCAGGCTTCTGAACTGCTTGAGATAAACAACATTTCTTTGAGCTGATAGTGCGCTTGTTTGCTTTGGATGAACTTAGCTTTCCTGTGGCCTGTAGTGTATTCATGTGGTTTCTGTAGGAGAGAGACTCGCAGCCCTCTTTCCACACCATCCTGACTTTGCGTCCCCTCTTCCAGGGGCCCCTCCTGCCAGAGAAGATGAGTAGCTGAGACAGTCAGTCCTCCATATTTGGGGGATCGGCATCCATGGATTCAACCAACTGTGGATGGAAGATACGGTATGCATGGATGTGGAACCCCGGGGTTCTGCAGGGCTGACTAAGGGATTTGAGCATCTGTGGATTTTGGTATCCATGGAGGTCCTGTAAACAACCCCCCATGGATGCCGAGATATGACTGTATGATTTGTCAAATTCCAGTAGATCATATGGCCTATACCTGGGTCCCTGTGGGGTCACCGTGCCTTCCAAAGGCCATCTTCACTCACGTGCCAATTTCCCTTCTTTGATTCCCTATCTAATTGCCAGCAAGGATGCAGATGGGCTGAGACTGCCCTGGGCAGTCCTGCCAATGCTGTCTTTCAGCACAGTTGCATCAGGGGTCCCTAGGTGCAAGCCACAAAAACCAGCCAGGCAATTAAGCTGAACGAGGCTATATTTAAAAGACATTAGGTATAGAAATGGTAAATATCAAGATCATGTATACCCTAAATGCCCTGACTTGATCATTACACATTCTATGCATGTAACAAATATCATGTGTACTCCATAAATATGTATAAATATTATGTATCAGTAAAAAAGAAAGAAAAAGACACTAGGTAGCTCACGAAATTGCCAGAAGGGCCAGGGAACCAATTGCAGAGGTACATATCCTAGAACCGCAGGAAACCACATTGGTCCAGTGAGGGCCCTGGTGCCACCAGATGCTACTGGAAGTCACCATCACGTCCCTGCCATTGGTGGTCTGGACCTTTATCCTCCTGTACCACTGCCACCAGCAGAGAGAAGATCGTCATCTATCATGGTGATAGAAATGCAAACTAAAACCCTACTGAGATCCCATTTCCCACCTATGAGACTGGCAAGCATCCAAAATGACTCATTCTGTTGCAAGGCTTTGGGAACACAGTAACCTTATACACTGCAGGAGTGAATGCCAAATGCCTGGAGAAGAATTTGGCAAAAGCTGGAAAATGACATCTGCACCTTCCTTGGACTCAGAGGTCCCTCTTCTAGGAATCTACCTCAAAGGTACACTGCAAAAATACTAAATGATATGTGCCTAAGGGCAGTCACTGTAGTATTGTTAACAATGACAAAAGGCTGGAAACAACCCAAATGTTCATAAACGCTGGTAAGTGCAGATATATGCAACCATACAAAGAAATGAAGGACATGGCTTTATACTGATGTGGAGTGAGCTCCAGCATGTATTGTTAAGAGAAAAAAGCAAGATGGCTAGCAATGTTTATGGCACATTCTCTTTTGTGTAAGAACGGGAAAGATAAATCTATGTGCATATATATATATATATATTTGCTTGTATTTTCAAACATAGAAAACAGAAGAAAACAACAAATCTATTTGTATATGAAATAGGTGGCATAACACCACTGAGAAAGGAACTCTATCCATTGATTTGGTTTTAAAAAGTAGTATTTTGACTGTATGTGCCTAGTGTTATATATTCCAAGGCCAATAATAACCATAAAGAAATAATCACTAGAAGCTCCCATCTCATCCAAACACTCTTTCATATCACTGGGACCACCTTCCAAACGTCCAGCTCAAAAGCCAGAGCATCATCCTCGACTTCTGCCCTTCCTTCCCTCTCCTTCCCCATCCAAGCAATCTCAAAGCGTAGCCGATTCCACCCTAACAGCTCTCAGATCCCTCCACTCCCTCCATCCCTAGGGCTTCTACCTTGATTAAGGTCCCCATTATTTCCCTCCTGCCTCTGGTCATGCCCCTGCCCCAATCCTTTCCCCATTCTACAGCTAAAGAGAAAATCCGCTTTCCTCTCTTTACTAAAAGGTCTCCAATGTCACCAAAATATCCTCAGGATGTAGCCTAAACCTCACAGCATAGCTTACACAGTCCTCCGGATCTGGCTCCTGTTCCCTCCTTCAGATTGTTCTCTTAATCCTCTTTCTCCTCCTCTCCTCCCCTCTCCCCCTCCCACATATGCTCGCTGGTGCTCTCTCTCTCTCTCTCTCTCTCCCCCCTTCTCTCTCTTTCCATTTTTCCCACTGTGTACACACTTCTCCTGCCAGACAGAGCTACTTGCAATTTCCCAAATCTCACACTTCCTCTTGCCACAGGGCCTTGGCACATGCTATCCTCTGTGGCTTGACCTCTCTACCAGATCCCTTTCACCCTTTCCAGTCTGCTGCTCCCACCCTCAGCATGCATACCACATCCCCTAATAAGTCTTCATAGACCCTCCTCCTACCTGCCTCCCATTCCCATCCACGCTGCCCTGGCGCCCCGTGCTTCTCTGTCGAGCACTGACTGCGCTGTGTGGCTGTGTGGTAGCTGCCTATTCTCCATCTGCCCTCCAGGCTGTCAGCTCTGGGAATGCTGGAGTGTGTCTTTTTTTTTTTCCCTAATCATTGTATTCCCACTACCTCACATGGTATATAGGAGCTATTCAGTCTGCTTGTTAAATGAAGGAATAAATTCACAACTTTACAAGTTTAACACCGAAAAGAGTACTGACCCGTTGAATTCCCATGCCTGTCGTTAGACTGGGCTGAATCGTGTCGCTTTTAATAATCATGGCACCGCAGCCTCCTGATGGCTGCCCGCTAGAATTCAGGCATTCGGCCTGTTCCCATTCATTACCTCGGACAACAGGAAGTCAGCCTGAGGCCCCCCATTCCACACTCACCTGGGTGGATCAGACAGGAGTCACACTCGTTCTCCTCGTTCCTGCAGCAGGGGATGGTGTAACCCACCACTTCCTTCCTTCCGGGGCAGACGCACTCAATCTGATCATACTCGCAGCACTCCCGGCACATGATATTCCACTCGGCTCCAGGGCAGGCTTCGTTAATGACTGTGTACTCTGCAACGGAAAGCCAGCAGGTGAGGCTAGGTCCTGGCAGGGAGGGGTGAGATCCTTAAGTACTCTACTGCGAGGAAGCAACCTTGCCCCACTAATGCGTCGCCCTGCCTGAATGAGAGGGAAGACCGTGCGAATTCTTCCTAGACCAACGTCCACAAAGTGAGGCGGCCTGCCCCAAGGAGTATTCAAAACCATCCATTGGTGCGCAGATGACATTCATTAGAGCTGCTATTCATTTTTATTTTTATCCTTAAAAAAAAGAAATCATGTTTCCTCAATATATCATCTAATTAGATTAACTGCCGAGCATGTATATAATTTATAAACAAGTATCCATCTCTTTGGTGTCTATGCTCATTTCTATTTTTGTTGGAATACATCAGGCCACTGTTTACAGCTACACAGGTTGTGCACTGCACAACTCCAGGGGGAGCCATTCCACTGCACAACTATACAGCACAGCCCAGGCATGTGGGCCATCAAAAAAGTTTGGAGATCAGTCTCTAGACTAGGCCATTCAAGTGCAAGGCTGATTGCCAAATAGAGGCTATGTAATTTCTTCCAAACTTGGCTCCTCAGTTTTGCAGCATGCCATTTTCATAGTACCTTCAAAGCTAAAACCAAAAGGAAAGACAAAGGTACCTTAATTAGTATGTTTGGGAGAATTTCACTGTTATACAAGGGTGAACTCATTAACCCAACTTCATTCAGTCCCCAAGTACAACTGAGTGTTCTTTCCCATGAGAAAAAAGGATCCCTTTCCGGGCAGGATTTTTTCTTTTTCTTTTTCTTTTTTTAATACATATACCTTAAGTGAAAAGAAAACCATCTGGGCAAAAGCTATATGAGGAATCAATCAGAGACTGCCCAGAGGAACTCAGGCTAACAAGCAGATCTTCCAACTTGGACTTGCTCTGCTTTTTCCCCGATTCTCCATTTCTAAAAATGTGGTGCAAAGATGACGATTAAAGCAGAAACAGGTCAGATATTTGAGAAAGAAAGTGAATCTGGGCAAGGTCCCCATGAAGCCTTCCCTGTAACCTCCGGGCTGAGAGTCCCAACATGCACTATAGGCCACATAAATGAACCCTAGCATCTGCGGTGGCCTTTAAACTCTTTCATTTCTGGTTTTCTATTTTCCTTCTCAAATGTGGAAGTCTGACACGGGGTCGATCACTTTTAATGTGCCAAGTAGAGCCATTTAAAGAAACTGTCCCCCATTTACTCTCAGCCTCGGGTCATAAGAACATTCTAGTACAGTAGAAAGGAACAGCTTGCATAATAAGGGACCATTTCTTAAATTGAATAAATTTAATCTTATGAAAAATTTAATTTTTTAAATCATTTTTTTCTAAAACATTGGTGGAGGCTGGGCGCGGTGGCTCACGCCTGTAATCCTAGCTCTCTGGGAGGCCGAGGCGGGTGGATTGTTTGAGCTCAGGAGTTCGAAATCAGCCTGAGCAAGAGCGAGACCCCGTCTCTACTAAAAATAGAAAGAAATTAATTGGACAACTAAAAATATATAGAAAAA
>NW_012148619.1:1793697-1801082 GCF_000956105.1 Propithecus coquereli | reverse complement strand
TAGATATGACAGCAAAAGCATGAGCAACAAAAGAAAAATAAATTAGACTTCATCAAAATTAAAAACTTCTGTGCGTCAAAGGACACTGTCAAGAAAGTGAAAATATAACCTGAAAAATGGGAGAAAATATTTGCAAATCATGTATCTGATAAAGATTTAAAACCCAGAACATTAAAAAAAAACTCCTACAATTCAACCACAAAATGACAAACAGCCTAACTTAAAAATGGGCAAATGACTTGAATAGGCATTTCTCCAAAGAAGATGTATGAAAGGCCAACAAGCAAATGAAAAGAAGTTCAACACCACGAGTCATTTGGGAAATGCAAATTAAAACCACCATGAGCTACCACTTACTAGGATGGCTACAATCCAAACCACATCCCTCCCCAAAAAAGTGGAAAACAAGTGTTGGCAAAAGATATAGAGAAATCAGAATCCTCATGCATTGCTGACAGGAATATAAAATGGTGCAAGTGCTATGTAATACAATTTGGTAGTTCCTCTAAAAGTTAAACATAGAATTACCACATGACCCAGCAATTATACTACTGGGTGTATGTCTAAAAAATTGAAAACAGGGACTCAGAGATACTTATATACCAATGTGCATTCACAATAGCCAAAGGGTGAAAACCATCGAAGAGATGAAGAGATAAACAAAATGAGGTCTCTCCATACAGTGGAATATTACTCAGCCATGAAAAGGAACGAAGTGCTGATACACGCTACAGTGTGGATGAACCTTGCAAACATTATGCCACGTGAAAGAAGTCAGAAACAAAAGGACAAATATTGCCTGACTCTACTTATATGAAATATCTATAATAGGCAGATTCGTATGAGTGACAAAAAGTAGATTAGAGGTTACCAGGAACTAGGGGAATGGAAGGATGGATGGGGAGTTATTGCTTAGTGGTTACAGAGCTTCTGTTTGGGGTGATGGAAAAGTTTTGGAACTAGATGGAAGTGAAGGTTGCTTAACAGTGAGAATGTAATTAATGCCACTGAATTGTACACGTAAAATGGTTCGATTGACAAATTTTCTCAGCCTTCTCTGTCCTCCCATTCCTTCTCTGGTTAACTGCACTCTACTCTCATTACTCCTTAGCTCTCTGTCCCCTCATTTTATATTTATACCTCCCTATTGCTAAAATGTTTTTGTGTGTCTGTAAACCTAATACCATGCTGACCACTCTGAATTCTTGATAAATGGGGATTGAACTGTAACACGTCACTCTATTTATATTTATTACTAAATTATAACATCCTGACTTTTCTTCTTTCTCATTGCAAGTAAAATATCTAAAAATTCTACTAACTCAATATAGTTTTCTTTTTTTTTTTTTATAGCTTCCTTTAAACACAGGGAAAAAAATTATATTTCCAAAGGCCAAGAGAATGAAGGAAAGCCATCCAGTTAGGGAGAATAGCATACCCAAAGGCCAAAGGATGGGAATTAACACAGGCCATAGGCACAGGACAAAAAGCAAGCTTGCTTGAAAGAAGCAAAGATTATGAATCCTGGGCCCAACATGGTGGCTCATACGTGTACTCCTAGCACTTTAGGAAGCCAAGGTAGGAGGATCGCTTGAGGTCAGAAGTTCGAGACCAGCCTGAGCAACGGCGAAACCCTGTCTCTACTAAAAATAGAAAAATTAGCTGGGCGTGGTGGTGCACCTGTCGTCCCAGCTACTTGGGAGGCTGAGGAGGAAGAATTGCTTTAGCCCAGGAGTCTGAGGTTGCAGTGAACTATGATGACCCCACTGCACTCTAGCCAGGGTGACAGAGGGAAACCCTGCCTCAAAAAAACAAACAAAAAAAAATTATGACTTCTGGGCAAGTTCTTTTTCAAATCACATGCTCCTACCTGTATTCTCTGTGCCAAAAGTTTTCCTGGTGGAATATGTATTATCGGTAATGTACTATGGTGTGTTAAATTTATAAGATGTGGCCAAAATTATTCGCATTAAAGCCAGTTGCAATATCCCCAAAATGCAAATTGTATGTTTATATATATAAATATATATATAATCACAATTTTTTAATGTTATAAAGGTGGGGGGTGAAAGAAAACAAAATGGTTAGAGGCAAAGTACTAGAGTCAGACAGATGGTGGTTTTCAATACTACCCCTGTTACCTGCTTTGGCTAAGTTACTTTACTCCCTCAGCCTCAGTTTACTATCCAGTGAAATGGGTACATTTTATCCAACTCAGGCCTGTTGAAAGTATTAGACAAGATAATATTTATAAAGAGCTTAACATAGTGCCTGTATGTAATAAGCATTGAGTACCTTAAAAGCAGTACAGAACATCCACGTTTCTCAAGGATCTTATTTTTAAACTGTGTATCATATCGGCTCCTGCTTACAATGATCAGCTTTCTTCCCGCTGCATGTTGAATAAACCTCAGATGCTCTGCCGCAGCCCACAAGGCCTTTGAGGGCTGCTCCCTCCCTACCCCACCAACCTTTCCTCAGCCACTGTTTCCCACCTTCTCTCAGTTTCTCAAAACCACCAAGCTCTCACCCAGCCCAGGGCCTCTGTCTCAGCCTCGGGCCTTAGTGGAAATGATGCCTGTTCAGAGAGGACCTCCCGGCCTTCTCATCTGAAATGCACGCCCCCACCGCTCCCAGCCGTGGTCATCTCCATCTCAGTATCCTGACTGTTTCCTTGCATGGCCCTCAGCACAATCATAATCATTTTCTGTTTTCATTGACTCACTCATTGCCTGTCTCCCTGACTGCCCGTGACCATAAGCTAACAGGAACCACATCTGACTCGTTCACAACTTCTAGGGAAGGGCCGAGTACACAGAGGTGCTGAATAAATATCTGTTGAATGAATCTGGCCTTAATGCTAGAGCTACGCTTCCTCAAACAGTCAAAGATTTCCATCCAGTGGGTCCAGTTTGGAGCTAGGAGTCGGGAGAGCTGGCTTTGCCCTTAATTTGCTGCCAGAGCTCTGGCGCTTCTCCGCCCATGGTCAGGTGTCTAGAATGGGTGGTCCGGGTTGCCTGCCTTGGGCCCGTATTCTTCCACTCCAGCCCCTGTGAACAGGGAATACACCTGGGGGGTGTGGCTCCTGTCTCACCCCCTCCCTCTGTTCACCCTGGGGCAAGCACTACATCCTTCTAGGTTTTCTAAGAATTTGTAAATATAAATAACTCCTTGAAGGGGAGCACTGACAGCATAAAACTCATTTGCAACTCTTCCGAGACTTAGCACTTCAACACGGAAGGCCAAGGAAGGTTCGCTTTACTCCGGCAGCTGGCAAAGCCTGTTTCCCCCTAAGCAGCAGGGTTGGTCACCTCCTGACTGTCCTTGGGATTCCGAGGGCCTTCCTTTTACCCAGGAATTGCTTCCCTAAAATACTTTCCTTGGCATTTCTCTTTAATGAGCAAGCCCACCTCTGCCCTCTTTGGCCTGTTACTAGTAACTTTGTAAGTAACAACCACCTCAGTCTAAGGAAGCGACCCCAGGGAATGTTGGCAGAAGGGATTTTGCAGATGTGAGAAATTTAAGAATCTTGAGATGGGAGGAGCGTTCCGGATTTTCCAGGTGGAACCAAGGTAATCACAAGGACCCTTTTGAGAGGGAGGCAGGAGGGTCTGAGGCAGAAAGGGAGAGGTGCAGAAACAGAGGTCGGGCTGATGTGCTTTGAAGATGGAGGATGGAACCACGGCCCAAGGAATGCAGGCAGCCCCTGGAAGCTGGAAAAGGCAAGGAAATAGGTTCTTTCTGGAAGCTACAGAAGGAACGCAGCCCCGTGACCCTTCGATTTTAGCCTTGTAAGATTCCTTCCTGATTTCTGACCTCTGGAATTGTAAGGTAATAAGCGCGTTGTGTTTTAAGTTACTAAGGTTATGGTAATTTGTTACAGCATCAATTGGGGACTGACACACTGGGACTTCTTAAAAGAAAGGTTAAACCACAGCAAGTCATTTAACCACTCTGTTCCTCATTTTCCCCACTGAACACGTTGCCAGGAGTGTAGGTGAATTGATGAATTCTTTCTTTCCACAAGTATGTTCTGAGTGTCAGCTATGTACCAAGCAAGAGGCTGGGTGCAGGAATGCAACAGAGAGAAAAACAGACGCCATCCCTGGCCTCAGGGAGCTCGTAGTTTAGTAGCGGAGGCATTGTTCAAATGATCCCATGAATACATAATCACAAACTGAACAGAGAAAATTTAGGATGCTGTGAGAATGAACGAACGGTCATGAAGGGGCATTAGCACCAAACTACAGACCCTCACAGCGTTAGAGAGGTTTAAGTAAAATCACAGAGAGAAAGTGATCTATTTGTAAAAATAAGACTACTTCCCAGGAATCTGGAGGGGATGGGTAGAAGTGATGGTTTTGATGGTTTTGTGACTTGGCCCTTTGCCCTCTGGCCTGACAAGTCCATGTCCCTCCATCTCCCTCAGCTCGACCAGAGACAGGAAAGTGCCCCCAAAATATTTGTGTAAAAAACAGATACATGAGATATCCTATGAGAAATATTTCAAGTTGAACAGCTAAAGAGATTTAAAAATGCAATAAAGAGACAAGAGCAACATCCTGGATTTTTTTCCTCCCTTTATTAGAATTACAATGGCCCATTGGCCATTTGGTTTCGGCTGTACAAATTTCAGGGAATTTCAATATGGTGCTAAGGGCCAGTTCCAGAAACTAGGATTTAGAGCAACACCAACAGCAGTAGAAGTTATTGAATGTTTTCTTATATGTATGCTAAAGCACTTAGCATTTCTTTAGCTAAAGTGCTTTTAAATGCCTAACACAATTTAATCTTCAAAATGATCCAGTGAGGTTGCTAATACATTTTAAGTTAAAAATCATTTAGCCCAACCTCTTCCAGGTTACCAGTGAGGGAAAATGCTAAGCAGGGAAGAGTTGGTCTTATTTATTGAACCAAAGAGAAATGCCCAAGACTCTGTTTTAGAGAATGAATTCTGGGGGACAAAGACAGGTCCACAGAATTGCAGGGCTGGCGGGGAGGTGAACACACCTGCCACCTAGGGGGAAACAGGCTAGGACAACCTCCAGTGTTGCCGGCTACTGGAATTGAGCAAACTTTCCTTTACTTTCCACGTTTAAAAGCAAAGCCAAAAAGCTGAAAATGAGTTTTACACTGTCAGTGCTTCTCAGTTAATCAGCACAAATAAAGCACAAAGAACCCATAGAGCACAGCCCTGGGATAAACTGAGGCACTGAGAGATCAAGCTTACGGAAGTCCAAGAGTCACATGCATTCATTCATTCATTGCTAACTCTTCCATTGGATAAAATATTTATTTTTGTTTACAAAACTCCTTAAGACTCCATTTTTTGAGCACTTTTAGATTCATAGCAACATTGAGTGGAAGGTACAGAGATTTCCCATAAACCCCTTACACTCCCCCCCTTGCCACACACACATGCGTAGCTTCTCCCATTATTAACAGCCCTCGCCAGCGTGGTACATCAGTCACAGCTGGTGAACCCACCTTGACACATCGCTGTTACCAAGGTCCATATTTCACATTAGGGTTCACTCTGGGTGTTGTTCATTCGAGGGGTCTAGACAGATGCATGATGATATGTATCTGCCATTATAGCATCATACAGAATTGTTTCACTGCCCTAAAAATCCTCTGTGCTCTCTGCCTTTTCATCCCTCCCCGCCTCCCAATCAGTACACTTTTCAATATCAAAAAAAAAAGTTCTTTGTCAAAGCTTTGGAAAGTAAAGGACATTATAAATAAGGGAATTAGTAGTATTCAGAAATAATCTCAACATTTTGGTGTCTATCATCTGTTTTCAACAGTCATATATATCTACATGTACGTATTAATAGATACATAAACATAGAGTCTTTTTACCTCTCAAAATCGGTAACATGTTTTGTTTTAGAAACTGCTTTTCTTCCTTATATTATGCACATTTTCTCTTGACATTGAACAGTCTTCATGAGAAATTTTAAATTGCTATATAATTACCCTATGCGGGCAAGTACTTGGTCACCCTTTTTTTTAAATCAGAGAGTTGCAAGGTATCATACTCTGGCATCATAAGCTTTGTCCGAACCTTCGTCTCTATGTCCATGCTTAGAGGCAGCCGTCCCGATATCCCCTGTCCAGAGTGGGCAGTCCAGTTCTATTAGCCCCGCCCTGGTTCCTCCAGACTGCACTTTGTAAAATGAAAGACATTTTGGTCCACCAAAAACCCCACAGGCCTCCCATTAACCGCATTTAATTAAGATTTCTACTGAGGCTTTATTTTTACCATCTGCATTTTCTAAACCTTCTGAGACCAGAGGGAGAAAAAGAAGTGTAGGCATCAGAGAGACCCACTTAGGCAGCCTCGCTCGTCAGCACCCACTGGCCCCCTCATCCTGTGCTGTCCAAATCCTGTACGGTGTCTAAGCAGCACACAGCGTTCCTGGCCACTGGAAGATCCGGCCACCGGCTCTGTGGGGCTGATGACAGGGCAGAGCCCTGGCGGGAATGATGGGAGCGTGGGTCAGGGGGATGGGTGGCTTCCTGCGGCCCTTGGTGACTCTATCGCTCCTCCTGAGCCTTTGAGAGCCAGCCTGTCACCAGGGAACCTCAGTCCAGCCTGGCTGGATCTGGACCTGGGTGACTTCAGTCTTCCCCTTCTCCCAGCTCCTCCTGTTAACTGGACAATGGCAGATGGATAGTCAAGGCCTTCATCCCCCCTTTGGGTAACAGGAGTGATAAAACTTTCAATAGAGTCCCAGATATATGGGTTTGGGTCATGTACCCTGGGGAGATGGAGGAGGCAAAAGTCAACTTGTCACTCCCTTTCCCTTTTTATGCTGTATTAAGCACACTGTCCCCCACCATAGTTCTTCATCTCTCCCTCTCTACTCCTGGGTCCTAGCGCCCATGAGGGATATATCTGAGCCCTTGACACCAGCTCACGGGATCCTCACGACCACCCTTTGAAGTAGGTAGTCTCTTCTTCATTTAGTAGATGAGAAAACAGAGAGGGTAAGTAAACTGCCCCAAGTCACACAGCTTTCAGGTAGAAGAAGAAAGATCAGAACCCAGCACTTTCTGGAGCCAAAGCCTTGTTATTTACAACAGAAGACATTGATTCTTAAAAGTTTATGCCTCTGACTTGCAGTTTAAGAAGAAAGCAGCACTGGTAAAGCAGAAACACCTGGGAATCAGACTGCCCAAATCCCAGCTCCACCAGTTACTGTGTGGCCTTGGGAGAGCCGTTAAATTTCTTTGTGCCTCAGTTTCTCATCTGTGAAATGTGGCTAATGATAGTACTCCTTCATGGTTGCAATGAGGAAAACAAAAGCTAGTAAAAGGGATGTGGCCAGCGGAGCACTCAGCAGCCGTTCGGTGTTATTACTATCTTTTTTTTTTTTTTT
>NW_012148619.1:1784265-1784627 GCF_000956105.1 Propithecus coquereli | reverse complement strand
GGTTTTGTTTATTTTTGCTGAATATCTCCCAGGATTAGCATTCCATGAAACCCATTTTGGGAAATGCCATGCTGAACCCTAAGTTCTCTCAGTAGATTGCAAGTGCCCTGAGGAAAGGACTTTGTCTTAGTCATCATGGCATCCCCAGCACCTAGAACCATGCCTGGCACCTGGTAGGTGCTTGATATGGATTGCCAAATAAATACACGAATATGGACATAGGAGGCACATGTGCTTCCCAAGGTAAAGGCTATTTGTGACAAAGACTGGTGTTAGAATCCTCTATCTTCTCTTGCTGTGACTTTTGCAGTCTCTATTGTCCGGAATGAGGAATCCACTGGGTCCATTACTGATTTTTTTTT
>NW_012148619.1:1783295-1783799 GCF_000956105.1 Propithecus coquereli | reverse complement strand
ATCATTTTTAAGTGCACAGCTCAGTGGCATAAGTACATTCACACTGTTGTGCAACCATCACCAACATCTATCTCCAGAACTTTTTCATCATCCCATACCGCAGCCTCCACTAATCTGCCTGGTGTCTTTTTTTTTTTAATTTATTTATTGTGGCCAAATATATGTAACATAAAATTACCTTTCTAATCGTTTTTAAGTGCACAGCTCAGTGGCATAAGTACATTCACACTGTTGTGCAACCATCACCAACATCTATCTCCAGAACGTTTTCATCATCCCAAACCGAAACTCTGTCCCCATCAAATAATAACTCCCCATTCCCTCCTCTCCCTGGCCCCTGGCAACCACCATCCTACTTTCCATCTATATGAATTTGACTATTCTAAGTACTTCATATAAGTGGAATCAGACACTATTTGTCTTTTTGTGCCTGGCTTATTTTACTCTCTCTTCGAGGTTCATCTATGTCAAAGCATGTATCAGAATTTCTTTCATTTTTATGGC
>NW_012148619.1:1774729-1783220 GCF_000956105.1 Propithecus coquereli | reverse complement strand
TTTTTTTTTTTTTTTTGGAGACAGGGTCCTGCTCTGTTGCCCTTAGGCTGGAGTACAGTGGTACAATCATAGCTCACTGCAACCCGGAACTCTTGGGCTCAAATGATCCTCCTACCTCAGCCTCCCCAGTAGGTAGGACTACAGGTGGAACCACCATTTTTTGTAGAGATGGAGGTCTTGTTATGTTGCCCAGGCTGGTCTTGAACTTCTGGCCTCAAGCGATCCTCTTACCTTAGCCTCCCAAAGTGCTGGGATTTCAGACATGAGCCACGGCAACCAGCCTACTGAATACTTTTGTTTATTGGAGTTTGTATCTCATTTCCATAAGGGCTTGAGATGTTCGCCCATTTTCTTCTCCCGGTGGGCTGGCCAGAGGAGCAGGCTTTCCCAGAAGGGAGGGTGAACACCATTTCAAAGCAGGCAGTCAACCTCGTGGGAAGCAGAAAGCCAGACCAAGAAATCCTACAACAAAGATTCTTTACCATCAGCCAAGTCCTCCCTTCTGCTTGCATCCAGGTAAGCCAAGGGTATGTTGGAAAATACAGGAAGACGTGATACCAACTGGAAACTAAGCGCAAGCAACTTGTCCTAAGGCATTTCAGGTGTTCTCTACCACCTCTGTTAACTCCTGAGGCGGGTTTGAAGAACATTGACATTTTAGTTTCTCAGCATCTCAAACAATTCATTTGATTTGAAGCAAACTGGGCCAACATCCCCTCTCCATCCAGTGGTTTGCCAGTAAGCTGGATGGAATTTTTTTTAAGCCTCCATAAATGCAGCTTATGAGGACAATTGTTATGTCTCCCCATGAGCTCGAGTTAGCTGAATGTGCTTCTCACTCCATCCTGGCAGTAGCAGTCCTGGTTTTCTAATCACCAAACCAACTGACCAGACTGCTACTTACACAGAAACTTGCTGCCAAACCACTAACTCAACCCTCTGAGACAGCCAGAACCTTAGAGAGGGCGGAGATAAAGACGCCCAGACTGCAGGAATAAAGGCATTTATCCAACTCCAGCAGCAGAAGGGTGGCAGAAATAGGTGTCTTCATTTGCTGCTTAGCCAAGAGGAGCACTTCTCTTAAATACTTGGCGTTAAGACCCAAGACGCTGGTGTCTGGTAGACAGTAGATCCTCATTCAAGGTTGATGTGAATTGGTTAAAACCCATCCTAGGATTAGAGGAAGGGGAGTGAGTCTCCATCCCCTGCACTATCCATCAATTATGTTATGCCAAAAAAGGGAGAAAAATGATTCCCCTTGTTCATTCCTGGCCTGCTCCTCCCATCCCATGGCTTAAGAGTTTATGCATTGATGATCTGGACAGAATGAATCCATAAAGGAGCAGGGATGCATAGTGTCAGGGCCAGGCATGAAATATGTCTCTTCCTTAATTCCGTTGCTCTGGAAACGGACACATGATTTGGATTATAAAAGTTGACCATGGGACAAAGAAATTCTCATTTCCCATGACTAGTCAGAGAGAGGTGCCTGACACCGTGGACAGCTATCCCAGAAGTCGGTTGGATTTTTGGTCTGCTCAGCGCTCCTGTTTCCTCTAGGAAATGACTCCTCTTGGGTTCCGGGTGGGCCCACTGGGGCTGTTGAGTGGGGGGAGGCATCACGTTGATTCAGAGAGTGGAACATCTCCAGCCAACTTCAATTCTCCACCTTCCTTTTCTGGTTTTGTTTACACGTATAAGGTCTGGTTTGTCCTACTTACTTTTTTTTTTTTTTTTTACTTCTTTCTCTCCATTATAAACCTAAAGTTTTGGCCCAGATCCTGTGATGACAAACAGAATTCCTTAAGCATAGACCAGGCTTGGGATCTGATAGACTGTCTGCCACTGATCTGGTAGCTTTCAATGTTCCAGCTGGCCTCTGTGTCCTCTGCCCTGGAATTCAGGAACTGGAAAATGTAAACACTGCATTTCTCTCCCCTTTAAAGAAAGGGGAGGAGGCATAACCTTCCCTCATTTATCATTCGAATGACACTTTTTCCAAATTGCACACATCCCAAATCAATTGCAGCTTCTAGAGCTGGTCTTAGGGGAGACAGGCAGAGAAGTTTTCTCTTTCATTGGGATTGGCCACCCCCAGTGGGGCAGACGGAAATAATTTTCTGACTTAAGGCCAGTCATTAGGTCCCCCAGACATCATTACCTCAGCCATTTCTGTCTAGCCAGTGTGACCCAGGTGTAGATAAGATTAAGTCAAACCCACAGTCCATGCCAGTGGCATTCCAAAGCTCTTTCCAAGAATTCTGGATATTTCTGAGGGACTTACATGCTCTAGGTCACCTCTGCTTCTGGGCTCCCTGGTCCAAACGTGCTTTGTCCACAGTTTACTGACCCAGGTATAACACTCAGCCTTGTCCTCAGTTTCCACCAAAAGCTCACATTCAAGGGCATGCATGAGAATAAAATCTTTTACCAAAGAGTCGGAGGTCACAGAAAGAAGTGAGATTATGTTCCATGAAACATGCAAGTTAAAATCTATGAGATGCCCATACAAGTCTAATATATCAGATGCTTTTCAAAGTCCTGTTACCAATTAATTCTCAGCAGTTTTACTCACTGGCATTTCTCCCGATTCAGCATCCAGCCTTCCATCTTCTTTCTCTCACTCCCCCTTCTTGTCCCGTCCCTCTCAGAAATGGAAGTCAAAAACTCAAATGCTAGTGGGGACCAGCAGGTATCAGACACATGGGTCGAGAAGGTTGCGTGTCAGACCCTAGAGAGGATCCAGCCTACCTCACGGCGTTCAGGTGCAAAACATTTTTAAGCACCGTGTCCTACAAAATACTTCTGCAGGGACTTTGGCCTGAGGGCTACCAGTTTGCTGTCCTTCCGCTCTACAATCCCTCTCTTTGGCACAGCCAGCCAAGACATTACAATGGTGCCACCAAAACAGGAGCTAGCGAGGGCTCTCTCTTGCTTCGTGTGTGTACTGAAACCTTACCGAAGTTGGATGTACATTGGCATAATTAACCCACATGCTAGATGTGTGAGTGGAAGTCAGCCGGGTAACAGGTGAACTTGGGCTCAGAAAGTAGACAGCCTGGGCTTACCGCAGCCTCCACTAATCTGCCTGGTGTCTTTTTTTTTTTAATTTATTTATTGTGGCCAAATATATGTAACATAAAATTACCTTTCTAATCATTTTTAAGTGCACAGCTCAGTGGCATAAGTACATTCACACTGTTGTGCAACCATCACCAACATCTATCTCCAGAACTTTTTCATCATCCCAAACCGAAACTCTGTCCCCATCAAATAATAACTCCCCATTCCTTCCTCTTCCTGGCCCCTGGCAACCACCATCCTACTTTCCATCTATATGAATTTGACTATTCTAAGTACTTCATATAAGTGGAATCATACACTATTTGTCTTTTTGTGCCTGGCTTATTTTACTCTCTCTTCGAGGTTCATCTATGTCAAAGCATGTATCAGAATTTCTTTCATTTTTATGGCTGAATAATATTCCATTGTATGTATAGACCATATTTTTTTTATCTATCAATGGATATTGGGTTGTTTCCACCCTTTGGCCATTGAGAATAATGCTGCTATGAACATTGGGGTACAAATATCTGATCAAGACCCTTCTTTCAATTTTTTGTGTATATACCCAGAGGTGAAATTGCTAGGTCGAATGGCAATTCTATATTTAATTTTTTGAGGAACCATGCCTGGATATCCTCAGAGCCTCTCTGAACCTCGTCTGTACAACAGGGATAATAATAGCACACATCTTATCAGGGCGGTCTGAGAATTAATGCACACAGATTATTTGGCTCAAAGACTGGGCACATCATAAATGCTTACTAAATGTTAGCTAGATGTTTGATTTCAATGTCCTCTGAAACTGAAGAACTCAAACTAAAATAATCTCTAAAGTCACTCTCAGCTCCCAAACTCCATGATCCAATCATTAAATTATTTTCCTACTGGGGAAGCCAGGAGCTCTCAGAGTATATATTAGGGGAACACCCTCTTCATGATCCCCTACATAAGCCCACCCCTGCCAAGAAGGCCCAATTGTCATAGCTCTCTCCTAGGAATTTGCTAACACATCCCAGTGTAAACTAAAATCTAATTTTTCTTGCCACTCCTTCTCCCTTGCTTTCTTTCCACATTTCCTTTCTCAGCCGGCTGCTCTTGCCCACTGAATATCTGCACTTCGAATTATCTTTCCCAGTTGTATTTATGTTCATTCCCCATAAGCTAATGTCTGTTGGAAGCAACACTTGTGAAGTTTTCCAGATTAAGGTTTCATTCCCAAGAGTCCCATATTTTAAATGAGGTTTTCCTCTTTAGGCAAAATCGCCCTGGCAGAGCTACTGCTATTTGGTGAAGTCAGTGGAGTTGGGTTTCTCCCCAAACATTCTGTTTATGTTGGGTTATCGCTTGGCTTAATGTTTGGATTCTCATCCTCCCAACACGGGTCACATGCCAATGAGCAACAACAATCTTCCGTACTATCCAGTGGATGTTTACATTTCATCACATACTCTTTTTAGAAAAGCAATTAGAGGAAATATGCTTCCAGGCTTTTCTCAATAGGGCCAGATTCAGAATTCCAGAAGGGAGTGGACTCCTTCACTATTTGAAGAAATATTTTCCTTCTTCACTCTATTCCTCCGTCTTCCCTCTAAGTGTGAATAAAACATTCAGTAACTGAAATATCCTTGTTAGACACGTGACTCTGTTCTCTGGTTCAGTCAGCAGCTTGGCTGCCAAGAAACTGCACGCCCTCCCTGAAGCTTTCTCATAGCAAAAGGTAAAAGAGATTCTTGGGTCAGAAATAAATGGGTTTTTCAGATCCTAGGCTAGAAAAAAGGGGCAGCTGAGCTTTGATTTTTAACTTGTATGGGTCTGACCCATCTTACCTGCCACATTATCTAAAAAAACAAAGCGGGAGAATGTGGATACAACCATGAGGAATCTAATCCACTGCGCCCTGGTACTCTGAGAAGAACCAGGGGCCTCTGGAATTGGTCTAAGGACACCACACCCCGCAGGTTTGGTTCCAAAAGGCAGAGATGGAGCAGGGAGGAGTCCTCATGCAAAGTTGCAGCTTCCCCCTGGGTCAGTGTTTAGGCTTGTGGATTATCAGACCCTCAGGAAGGGATCCTTCTTCCTTCATTAATGTCTTCAGGCTGTTCCAGATGCCAATCCAGACAAAATCCAAATGAAACACTCTGGCCATCTTGACAGGAAATCACTAAGGAAGATTTTACCTGGGCACGCAGGCTCTGGGTAGATGGAAAGTATTGACCAAGATGGGGGAGAGGGGGTTTTCGTGCATGTCAGCTTTTTGTTTACCACGAAGGGATAGGCTTGTGTTCCCCTTCTATGCGGTAGGCTATTGCGTTTGGCTTCCTCGCCACCCCACTTGTCCTGTTTCATTCTCAGCAGCAGAGCACCACCTCCCAGGTAGAGCCCGGGGGACACGTAGCCAGAGCAGAAGGGAAGCAGCAGAGGCTGACACGTAGCCTGCCCTACGCAGAGCTGTCTCTGTACATCCCAGCCTGCCTTCACTCCATGAGATCTAGCCCTACCCTCCGACACCTCATCCTCGAGCTACAGAAGGACAGATGCTCCTAAGAAGTCCCCATTTCCCTGTCTGCCAGCGAGAGGTTACAGGACAAGCTTGCCATTCCCTTGCTTCTGTCTTGGCTGGGCCCAGAGGCTCCCAGAAGCTCTGTGTCGGGTCCCAGCCTCATTGGCCCCCTGCAGCCCATTTGATCTGAGATTGTGGCTCAGAAGATGACATGTGAAAAACAAAGAAGCCAGGACTCTTTCAAAACAAACTCTGTGCATTGCCCAGAAACAACTTGCACTTTTAACCTCTGCTTCTTCTTCTTCTCTCTCATTCCTATGGGGAAGGAAATGTGTGTGTATAGGCTGGGTTAGTACACCTCCTTCGTCGGGGGTCTGTTCAGAATGTCAGGTCTGTAAGATTTCATCAAGCAAGATTCACCAGGAAGAACACCAGGTGAGCCCTGCTCTCTATTCCTGTCTTTCCTTTGCTCTCTTCTTTCTTTCCTGCTCACCTCTGAGTGAGCTGGTTCCAGGGGAAACTTTGTTTTGGGAAGTCAAAGCTGGTAACGGCAGACAGAAGTGACTCCCCAAGGTAATTCGGTACTTTTAAAAAAATAAAAAGAACTAATAAAACTGGAGCTGGTCCCCCATCCTGAGATAGTTCAGTCTCACAATCAGGGATGAGAAAACCGTGTCACATTCCCAGGGAGGGCGACAGGAGCTCCGGCGCCACCAGCCAAGCCCCCTGCCCCCACCACCACCTCCTCTTGAAACTTCCCGGGTCCTGCCCCTTCCCGGGGTGTCACTACTCACAGTACCTCTGGGCAAGGACGAGATGAGAAGGAGCTGCAGAAAAGTGAGCCCCAGCTGCGCCCACCAGCCCAGCTCCATCCTTCCCGCGGCGGGTGCCCGAGTGTCTGCGGGGGAGGGAGAGGAGGGACCGAGGGAGGCCGGCGGGCAGGCGGCTCTTACAGGGACCTCCCCAAGCCCCAGCTGAGCCGGAGCTCGGGTTTCAGCTCGCCAGGCTCTCCCGTCCTCATCAGAGGGGAACCACCTTCAGCCAGAGCGACGTCAGCCCAAACCTCCAGCTGCCTTAACCCTTGCGCCGCCCGGGGAGGTGTGGCTGGAAGGGAAGCTGCAGCCCGAGGCCAGCCCAGGTCCTGGGGGCTCCCTCTCTTGGGTGCTGGGGCGGGGAAGGGAGCACACCGGGTGGGAGCGGAGGTGGGCGGGCTGTGGAGCGCTCAGGTGAGGACGGGAGCTGGCTGTGCACGCCAAGCCTGATTCAAAGCATGGCCCCCGGAGAGCGGGGAGTTGGTGACTGGAGGGGAGCCCGCCCCGCCCCCACTCCCAGCACTCTCGTCTACCCCCAAGCTCTCCTTTTCCCTCTGTTTGCTCCAGGCGACACCGTTTGGAAACCTTATCCTTTGCAACTATATCCTACTGGAAAAATTCTTTATCTTCCCATGATATTTAGCAACATAAATAGCTCCTGCGCCACACCACACAAGGCATTAGGCTCAAGAACAGAAGAACATAGAGAGCAGGACACTACCTCCACTGTGAGGGGGCTCAGTTTAGGTACAAGACAGCAAATGACATCTTGAAGTGAGCAAGAAGGATGCCCTGTAACTGCGGTCCCCAACCCCCCAACCTCAGACGTGTACCTGTCTGTGGCCTGTTAGGAACGGGCTGCACAGCAGGAGATGAGTGGCTGGCCAAGCTTCATCTGTATTTACAGCCCCTCCTCATTACCCCCTGAGCTGCACCTCCTGTCAGATCAGCAGCGGCATTAGATTCTCATAGGAACACGAGCCCTACCGTAAACTGCGCACATGAGGGATCCAGGTTGCACTCCTTAGGAGAATCTAATGCCTGATGAACTGAGGTGGAGCTGAGGCGGTGATGCTAGCACTGGGGAGCGGCTGCAAATACAGATTATCGTTAGCAGAGAGGTTTGACTGCACAGTAAATGTAATGTGCTTGAATCCTCCTAAAACAATCAGCACCCCTAATCCATGGAAAAATTGTCTTCCACAAAACCAGCCCCTGGTGCCAAAAAGGCTGGGGAATCTTTTTGCTTCATAAGATAATAGGTGACATTTTTTATCAAGTCTGCGCCAGGTCCAGGTACCTTGTATGCATTAACTCAGTTATTCCTCGCAGTAAAACGATCCTCTCCATTTTACAGATAGGAAATGGAGCACTGAGAGTTCAATAAGTCATCCAAGGTCACATAGTTAATGATGGACAAAGCTAGGATTCGAACCCCAGCGGCTTGGTTCCGGAGACTATATCCCTGGCCACTTGGTAATACGGCTTCTTAGGATGCTGAGTATGCAAATCTTATTCAACTGTTACAGTCACAAAGTACACTAGGTGGTATTGTCCACATGTTATGGATGCAGAAACAAAGACTCAGAGATTAAGTGACCAGCTCACGATCATTTATGGGAGTGGGAGAGCAAGACTCACACCCAGCTCTGGGGAGCTGGGGCTTTGGGCCACACTTAGACCCATTTTGGACTGTCAGATTAAGAACCAAAGTTGGAAGAAGCCGGGGATCATACAGGATCAGGGCTGGTGGGGAGGCTTCCAAAACTGAAGGCTTGACCTGCGGTCTGAGAAGTGGGTTCTCAATCCATGGAGGGGAATAGGGAGGCCTTTCTGGGAGGAAGGACTGAATTTGACCAGTGTCACTGGGAAATAATGAATATTTATATGTTTATAGCATAATTTATGTTTATGCTTTTCCCCAAAGCATCCATGGCAATGTATACCATTAAAATGCATTTTTTTTTGAGACAGAGTCTCACTCTGTTGCCCTGGCTAGAGTGAGTGCTGTGGCATTAGCCTAGCACACAGCAACCTCAAACTCCTGGACTCAAGTGATCCTACTGCCTCAGCCTCCCGAGTAGCTGGGACTACAGGCATGTGCCACCATGCC
>NW_012148619.1:1768384-1774019 GCF_000956105.1 Propithecus coquereli | reverse complement strand
TTTTTTTTAATTTCAGCATCTTACAGGGTACAAATGTTTAGGTTACATATATTGTCTTTGCTCCACCTGAGTCAGAGCTTCAGACATATCCATCCCCCAGACAGCGTGCACCACACCCATTAGGTGTGAATATATCCATTCCCTTCTCCCCCTCCCACCTGCCCAACACCCGATCAATGTTACGACTATATATGTGCATAAGTGTTTATCGGTTAATACCAATTTGATGGTAAGTACATGTAGTGCTTGTTTTTCCATTCTTGTGATACTTCACTTAGTAGAATGGGCTCCAGCTCCATCCAGGATAATACAGAGGTGCTAGATCACCATTGTTTTTTGTGGCTGAGAAGTACTCCATGGTATACATATACCACATTTTACTAATCCACTCATGTATTGATGGGCACTTGGGTTGTTTCCACATATTTGCAGTTGTGAATTGTGCTGCTATAAACATTCGAGTGCAGATGTCTTTCTTACAGAATGTCTTTTTTTCTTTTCAGTAGATGCCCAGTAATGGGATTGCTGGATCAAATGGTAGTTCTACTTGTAGCTCTTTGAGGTATCTCCATATTGCTTTCCATAGAGGCTGCACTAGCTTGCAGTCAGTCCCACCAGCAATGTATGAGTGTTCCTATCTCTCCGTATCCACACCAACATTTATTGTTTTGGGACTTTTTGATAAAAGCCATTCTCACTGGAGTTAAGTGATATCTCATTGTGGTTTTGATTTGCATATCCCTGATGATTAGAGATGTTGAGCATTTTTTCATATGTTTGTTGGCCATTAGTCTATCTTCTTTTGAAAAGTTTCTGTTCATGTCCTTTGCCCACTTTTTAATGGGGTTGTTTGAATTTTTTCTTGCTCATTTTCCTGATTTCTATTTTTGAGACAAGGTCTTGCTCTGTCACCCAGGCTGGAATCCAGTGGCGTGATCATAGCTCACTACAACCTCAAACTCCTAGGCTCAAGCAATCCTCTCGCCTCAGCTTCCCTAGTGGATGGGACATGCCAGCATGCCTGGCTAATTTTTCTATTTTTTGTAGAGACGGAGCCTCACTCTTGCTCAGGCTGGTCTCAAACTCCTGATTTCAAGTGATCTTCCTGCCTCTGCCTCCCAAGGTGCTGGGATCACAGACGTGAGCCACTGTACCTGGCCACCCTGGACTATTGATAAAGGCCTAGAGTAAGGATAAGCAATGGAAGTGGAAGGGAAAAGATGGTGGAAACTTAAAGAAGGTAGAATCCCAGGACTCAGGACAGGTTGGAAGAGCAGGAGCCCGACATAGGCGCTCCACTAGGGGAGAATTTCTAAATTCCAGCCCTCCTTCTGGGGCCCATTGCAGTGAAGTGCCTGGAAGCAAGAACTCAGCATTCAGAGATTTGTGTTCCAATCCTTGATTCACCACTTTCTGACTATATGACCTTAAGCAAGTTCACTAACTCACTGAATCTCAGTCTTCTCATCTGTAAAATGGAAATAATAATCGAACCTACTTTGTAGACTATTGCAAGAATTTAATGAGATTATGCACATGAGGCCCATAACAGTGCCTGGCACATACTAAATGCACAATAAATATTAATCATTCTCTGTATTATCTGTCCTGAGACTGACCCCAAGAAAACCACATCATATAAGCCTTCTTCCTCACCCTCAACTTCCCTATTTGAGGTGAACTCTGTTAAAAACAAGCACCACAAGTAGCATTAAAGAGGAGAAAAATACCAAAGGACAGAATCTAAGGGGTGGAGGGCAGAGGTTAGAAGAGGGAGGTTTACTTTGTTGCAGGCCAACCAGTCCTTGCCCTATGGGGATGAGAGTGATGAGGAGGTGACTTAGTTTCCAAATGACTATAAGTGTAAGAGCTTCTCAGGAGTCTGTTTCTACAATCAGCTGACAGTACCACTCCCGTCTTCCCTTCACACATACACACATGCACACACACACACACACAAACTCCCTGAGCTAATACCTAAGAGCCTCATTCCTACAGCAATAGTACCCCACACACACAGGGTGGGGATCCAGGGAATAAACCTGAAGGATAGCAGAATGTGCCACCCCAAAACATGCCACTTTGGCATAAGGATTATTTTGAGCTGAAGGCAGTTGAGAAGAAGCCATTACAAGAAGAGCTCTCTGCCCTCTTTATATTTGCCTAAAAGCAGGACATAAATTTATAAAGGCATCTCCACCTCCTCTCTCTACCAGGAAGGATAGAAGTTAATCACTGGAGACAGCCCTAGACTCTCATCAGCCCAGAAAAATCTACACGTCGAACCTTCCTAACTAGCCCTTATCTTCCATTAGTTCCCCCATAGATCTGCCTTCCTATAATTAGCTGCTCCTAGAAGCTCAAAGTCCTTTTCCTTTGTCTTGCCACTTCTTTATAAATGCTTTGTTCCTTTGTTAAGATGCTATATAAGTCCAAGTTCTAACCACTCCTTTGAGTTACTCATCACTAGGTACTCCCACATGCACAGGGCAACAAACTGTTGTTTATTTTTCTCTTGTTAATCTGTCTTTCGTCAAATTTACAGGGCTCCAACCAAGGAACCTAAGATGGGTAAAGAACAAAGACTTTTCTTTCTCCCCTACAAAAAAACTGATTGGCTGCTTGCCAAGGAAGTCCCTGGGACCAGATTTTTGCTTCTGCAGGTTTGGGGGCCTGAAAATAGAGGCCCTTACTTCTGTTTCTGGAATCTCCACAAGAGTTTATTTGCTGGTTTGTTGTCACTTATTTGGGTTTGCCAGTTTCCTAAGGCTAGAGAAACTGGAAAGGAACCCTCAGAAAGATGCTTTGCAAAGGAGGAAAACACACGGTTCCGGAGAACTCAAAGCAGTGATCAGATAGTACCTTGTTGAACTTCACAGTGAACCCAGGGCTGGGAGATTGAGAGGGGAGCTGTGACTATGATATGGAAAAGTCAGTAGTTTACCCGAGGCCATACAGCTCTACACAAATTTTGATTTCCCTACCCAAGTTTAGCTCCCTTTGTCCCCATTACGGTCAACTCAATTTTTCATACTGATGGAGTTTAGTATTGTTCTAAATCAGGGCTTCTCAATTTGGGAGTTCCCTATTAGGAAGGGGTTTTTAGAGGGAGTTTGAACCTCTCAAAATTATATACAAAATTTTGCATGCAGTTTTTAGAGTAAGAGAGAGCCAGGACCTTCTTCGAAATCTGATCTGCAAATTCCCAAATTTTTTAGAATCACTGATCTTTATAAGTTGAAATTGAAAAATTGACCAAATATTGCTTGGGTTTGGGGAAAGTGATTTTGTACATACATAAAATTGTTGAGTCTAGACTATCAACTGCATAGTTGACACTTGGAGGACCCGTGTTCTTTTTTATACTCCTAACTTGCTCTGGACCATACTGCCTAGTGTTGAATCCAAATGAACCACTTACTACCTATGTACACCTGGGCATATTTCACCTATGATGGCCTTAGTTTCCTCATCTGTTAAATGGGAAGAATAATGGTACCTCCTCCCATAGGGTTGGAGTAAAGAGCTCAGAATGGCACCTACAATATACTAAGTATTCAGTAAACTTTAGCTATGTCTACCGTACTTCTCTCCCCCTCCAACCCTTACCACCCACAGCTGCTTGCTTCAGGGAGAAATAAATCACAAGAAAGGCTGTGGATGAAAAAAGGCAAAGTGGCATGCTGGGAAGTAGTGAATGATACCTGGAATTAAGAATTATCTACTAATAATCAGCATTCAGAAATCAACAATTGGCTCTGGTAGAGTCAGGCCACCCATTTAATTACAAGTCATAATACACACTAATTTTCACATGAAAGGACGAGGCATTCTCACAAAAGCTGTACCTTTTTTAGTGCCACCAGGGAAGCCAGTTGCATGTGAATCCACAGGGAGAAAGAGCAGGAAGGCTGTCTTTGTGAGTGCCTACAGTTCCCAGATCTCTGAAGGAGCTGTAACCTCTGCAGACCAGCAATGGAGCAGCAACCACGCACTGGGAGAGCTGGAGGACAGAGGGCAGAGCGGAACTGGTCTGCACACTTACCAGAGGGATCCCAGACTTCTGGCAATTAAGTTTGACCTTCATCAGCTGTGCACAACACAAAGTTCAAGTCAGCCAGGGCCAGAGATGAAGAAGGGCAGACTGTGGAAAAGACAAAGGGCCCTTCCACCTGAGCCTGCTGTAGCCGGCCCCACCAGGGGAGTCTCCAGCCCTAATGAATCCCGGCTGTTCACCTACACAATGAGCAGTCATGTTCTGCCTCCAGGTCTGGCTCAGCTCCACTCCCTTCCAGCGGGAGCCAGGCAAGGGGGCAGGTACAGCTGTGGTTGTTTCTCTGGCCACATTCTTCTGGCCGTATGTCATTCTTCACTCAAATTGCTGAAAGCCGGCAAGCTTCTCTCCTTCATCGTCAATGTGCTCCGAATCACTTGGGGAAACCTACTCTTGACTTCCATATGTATATTTATAAACTTCAGTAAAAAAAACTTCACTAAAAAGAAAAAAAGTTGTCTGCTACGCAGCTGAACTGCAAAGCTTTACGAAGAATACTGGTAAAAATTTTGACCACCATCCAAGTGACTAGCTCAAGAGTTAAAAGCAGTTGAGCCATTTTGGGTGAGGAAAGAAATAAAAACTACAATAATTCCAAAGGAAGGCAGTGGGGCACAGTGGCACTACTTACACAGTGGCCCATAGGAACTTGGGCAAGTTTAATGGCCCCTGTGAGCCTCAGTTTCCTCATCTGTAAAAAGGAGGTAATAGCTATCTTTAACTGGGGTAACAAAATCAAAATGACGCTGTTATACATAATGGAAGCTCCAACATTGTTAACTATTATTATAACAATCTGTTAACTATTATAACTATCTATCTATCTATGAACATCTCATCTTGAAGTTTGCAAAAAAACCCTCCCTTCAGGTATTTAAATAAAATTTAAATTAAAGTAGGAACTGTTTTCTTCAGGTCTGGTGATGTAAGTCAGGTTATGTTTCTATGTTGATTTGATGCAAATGCACATCTGAAAAATATATTGCCTTGTACATTTTTGCTTCTAGTTGGAGGTCTAGACACACAGTGTGCATTTGCTCAAAGACAAAACTGAGAGGCTTGTTCCCTTGGAGGGTCCTTGCGTTGAATATCTGGTTCAACCTTGCCACATTGTTCACTAGGGTAAAATGGGATGGACATAAAGCGACTTGTCTCCTTTCATGGAAGGAAGCCAAGGACAAAGCCCAAGTAAACATCACTCATTCACTTATTCAACACAATCTATTACATGTCTACTATCTGCATCATTTCAGGTCCTGGGAATATGGCTGTGAACAGACCTGTGTGGTCCGTCACCTTGTGGATTTGCAGACCAGATCTCAATGAGACATTGAACAAATGTGATGAGCAACACAATGAGTAAGGACAGAATGTTCTGGAACATTGTAACAAGGTGGCAGGGTATATCTTGTCTGAGGGTCAGAACAGCTTCCCTGAAGAAGTGACATTGAACTTCAGACCTAAAGACAAACTGAGGGAAGGGAGGGTAGAGGGCACTTATTATGCAGATGGACCATGCAGTCAGGAGGCTGGAGATACAGGCAGACCTTGGAAACCATGAACTTCATTCTAAGGGCAATG
>NW_012148619.1:1767714-1768334 GCF_000956105.1 Propithecus coquereli | reverse complement strand
CCTCCCTTCAGGTATTTAAATAAAATTTAAATTAAAGTAGGAACTGTTTTCTTCAGGTCTGGTGATGTAAGTCAGGTTATGTTTCTATGTTGATCTGATGCAAATGCACATCTGAAAAATATATTGCCTTGTACATTTTTGCTTCTAGTTGGAGGTCTAGACGCACAGTGTCCATTTGCTCAAAGACAAAACTGAGAGGCCTGTTCCCTTGGAGGGTCCTTGCGTTGAATGTCTGGTTCAACCTTGCCACATTGTTCACTAGAGTAAAATGGGATGGACATAAAGCGACTTGTCTCCTTCCATGGAAGGAAGCCAAGGACAAAGCCCAAGTAAACATCACTCATTCACTTATTCAACACGATCTATTGCATGTCTACTATCTGCATCATTTCAGGTCCTGGGAGTACGGCTGTGAACAGACCTGTGTGGTCAGTCACCTTGTGGATTTGCAGACCAGATCTCAATGAGACATTGAACAAATGTGATGAGCAACACAATGAGTAAGGACAGAATGTTCTGGAACACTGTAACAAGGTGGCAGGGTATATCTTGTCTGAGGGTCAGAACAGCTTCCCTGAAGAAGTGACATTGAACTTCAGACCTAAAGACAAACTGAGGGA
>NW_012148619.1:1757416-1767664 GCF_000956105.1 Propithecus coquereli | reverse complement strand
GACAAAGGGCCCTTCCACCTGAGCCTGCTGTAGCCGGCCCCACCAGGGGAGTCTCCAGCCCTAATGAATCCCGGCTGTTCACCTACACAATGAGCAGTCATGTTCTGCCTCCAGGTCTGGCTCAGCTCCACTCCCTTCCAGCGGGAGCCAGGCAAGGGGGCAGGTACAGCTGTGGTTGTTTCTCTGGACACATTCTTCTGGCCGTATGTCATTCTTCACTCAAATTGCTGAAAGCCGGCAAGCTTCTCTCCTTCATCGTCAATGTGCTCCTGAATCACTTGGGGAAACCTGCTCTTGACTTCCATATGTATATTTATAAACTTCAGTGAAAAAAAAAAAAGGTTGTCTGCTATGCAACTGAACTGCAAAGCTTTACAAAGAATACTAGTAAAAATTTTGACCACCATCCAAGTGACTAGCTCAAGAGTTAAAAGTAGTTGAGCCATTTTGGATGAGGAAAGAAATAAAAACTACAATAACTCCAAGGGAAGGCAGTGGGGCACAGTGGCACTACTTACACAGTGGCCCATAGGAACTTGGGCAAGTTTAATGGCCCCTGTGAGCCTCAGTTTCCTCATCTGTAAAAAGGAGGTAATAGCTATCTTTAACTGGGGTAACAAAATCAAAATGACGCTGTTATACATAATGGAAGCTCCAACATTGTTAACTATTATTATAACAATCTGTTAACTATTATAACTATCTATCTATCTATGAACATCTCATCTTGAAGTTTGCAAAAAAACCCTCCTTTCAGGTATTTAAATAAAATTTAAATTAAAGTAGGAACTGTTTTCTTCAGGTCTGGTGATGTAAGTCAGGTTATGTTTCTATGTTGATTTGATGCAAATGCACATCTGAAAAATATATTGCCTTGTACATTTTTGCTTCTAGTTGGAGGTCTAGACACACAGTGTGCATTTGCTCAAAGACAAAACTGAGAGGCTTGTTCCCTTGGAGGGTCCTTGCGTTGAATATCTGGTTCAACCTTGCCACATTGTTCACTAGGGTAAAATGGGATGGACATAAAGCGACTTGTCTCCTTTCATGGAAGGAAGCCAAGGACAAAGCCCAAGTAAACATCACTCATTCACTTATTCAACACAATCTATTACATGTCTACTATCTGCATCATTTCAGGTCCTGGGAATATGGCTGTGAACAGACCTGTGTGGTCCGTCACCTTGTGGATTTGCAGACCAGATCTCAATGAGACATTGAACAAATGTGATGAGCAACACAATGAGTAAGGACAGAATGTTCTGGAACATTGTAACAAGGTGGCAGGGTATATCTTGTCTGAGGGTCAGAACAGCTTCCCTGAAGAAGTGACATTGAACTTCAGACCTAAAGACAAACTGAGGGAAGGGAGGGTAGAGGGCACTTATTATGCAGATGGACCATGCAGTCAGGAGGCTGGAAATACAGGCAGACCTTGGAAACCATGAACTTCATTCTAAGGGCAATGGGAAAAATTTTGAGGGCCAACAGTGACTAGACCAGATTTGTACCTCAGGCTTGGCGGTCTCTGGTCCCTGCAGTCAACAGGATGGAGAGAAGTGGCTTGATCTGAGAGGCACTAAAAAGATTAAAAGGATGGAGTCTGTGATTGATTATATGTGGAGGAGGGTCAGCGAGAGAGTAGTCAAGGAGGACTCCCAGTTTGATGAGCACGTGGTGGTTGGTTGGTGCATGGTGGCGTGCTGGAGGAGCCCCCTCATTCTCTCTCTCTGTCTCTCTGTCTCTCTCTCTCTCTCTCTCTCTCTTTCTCTGGAAGGATGTCTCTCTCTTTCTCTGATGTTGTGTGAGCAGCCCCGGGGAGAGTCTCACGTGGAGAGGAACTGAAGTCCCTTGACAGGTGATGTAAATGAGCTTGGGAGCAGATTCTCCAGTCCCTCAGGTGACTGCAGCCTGAGACAGCAACTTGACTGCAGCTTTATGCAAGACCCCTGGCCAGAACCACCCAGAGATGCTGCTCCCGGTTTTCTGACTGCCAGAAACTGGGTGAGATGACAAAGTTTGTTGCTGTAAGCTGCTAAATTTGTTTCACAGTGTCTTAGTCCGTTCAGGCTGCTATAAGAAAATACCATAAACTATGTGGCTTATAACAACAGAAATTTATGGACATAGAACATTTGCCCCTGGGGCATCAAGTGATCGTGAGTATGGAACTGCCCACGATGAGCTGAGTTCTAGCAGACTCTCCAGATCAAAAAGTCACACAAGCCCAACACAGTCCTTCCTAAGATGGAAATGGTCCATCCAGAATCGAGCCCAGGCAGGACTCGAGGGCCCAGTGAAAATGAAGCTTCATGGGCAGAAATCCCAGGCCCCCTGCCATCCTCCATGGCTGTTGAGTGCCCCTCTCTGAGCTTGCACCTGTGGCCGTATGGTTGGCCATTCCAGTACAACTGGGAACCCCCCAGCTTGGTTTACACCTTGGCATGTGAGTGCAAGCTAAGGTGGATGGTGAATGCACTGTGGCCACTGTCAGGAGTGGCCTTGAAAGCCAGTGCTGAGGGCAGATCTTCCCAATGGGTAGAGCTTTGAGTAGTGCACCTGGTCATCTGCTCTGTGCGGAGGAGAAGTGGCCTGAGGTGAGAATATATGTGCAGACTCATGGGCAGTGGCGAATGAATGGCCTTGCTGACCGATCAGGAATCTAAAATGAAAATGGACTGAATGGTCAGAGGCAGGAGGGCCTGGAGCAGAGGCACGTGGACAGGCATGTGGGAGTGGGCACCACGTGTGACCAGAAAGTGTGACAATGGTGGACAAGAAAGCCTCCACCATGGAAGAGGCATGGAACAACCAAGTGGACAAAAATGGCTCGGCCGGTGGACATTAACCAGGGTCTGTCATCAGCCACCCAGGCCTAGCACGATGGGTAGGTGAACAGGGGCCGGGGTGGCAGAGGTGGAGGTTACACAGGGCACAGCAGCCTGGACTGCGGCTCACCAAAGCCGGTCCAACCACCACGACCTGCATATCCAGCCTGTCAGCAGCAGGGCCCAACGCCTGCCCCTGCCCCTGAGCAGGCACTATTCTGACCCAGTAGGACTGGGACAGGAACAGACATTGTGCATCTCTAACAAGGTCTCAAATGGTGCCAATGACGCTGGTCCACAGATCACAGTTTGAGGAGCAGGGGCTTGAAGAAGGAGTAGAAGTTACCTCCTCTTCGGTCTTAGGCTGGAATGCTGACGGAGAGGAAAGCTCTTTCCATGGGCTCTACAGGAGCGTCACGAAGATTTTTAGCAGGAACCACTTCTTCCTTTGAGCAGAAGCAGCCACAGGGGACCGCTGGCCCTTGAGAGCTGGCGCCCACAGACTGGAGGAACTTGCAAGGCGTGCTCCCCGGGGAAGAAAGGTTACTCTTTGCTAAGCAGCTCATACGTGAGCAGCAAGAGTTGTGTTGCACCTAAAGGGAATCAGGATTTGTAACGAAGTCTTCTCCTTCCCCTCCACACTTCTGCCTCCACCACGGGCCTGAAACTTTCAGTCTTGAGTTTCCACGAGCTGCAACAGCACTGTTACCGCAGGCAGTGAGCTGCTCTCTGAAGGGGCCCCCCATAAATCCAAGCCCGCGCTGTGCCTCCCTCAGGCCTGAAAACCTGCTTCACGCCTTCATCCCAGTGGGCTTCCCAGGGCCTCTGCACAACCATCAGTCAGGCTGGACCAGGGTGACATTGACACCCGGCTTGTTATGACCGTCCCTCTGGTGGACTGGGCCCATTTACCTGTGATTTGGCTCCGACTCTTTTTTTCTTATCATATTTCATTGGAAAATCTGACCTCATTGAAGGTTTGTGTTTCCAGTTCTGTTTTTGGGCAGGTGACCAGTGAAATGCAGCCAGGGAAATGTAAACAGTTAATGAAATCGGACAAGGCCCACACTCGCTGTGATATTTCATGCCTCCAACAAGTCTGTCTCTCGCGTTTCCTCCACTGGGCGCTTCCCCCTGGGTGTGGCCTGGATCTGTTCTCCATCACCATGGCAAGTGCTGCAGGTGTCTGCAGTCATTAGAAACTCAAATCCACCTGCTGGACACATGCGCAAGGGAGGGCAACTCGGGGTCAACCCATGTGCGGTGGGTGGGGGGCTGTCTGGCCGCAAGCCCAGAGGGGCCCATAAATCATGCGGGTTTCGAGGCACGGAGCTCTAATGGGAGGCAGGTGAGAGGCCCACCTGTGGCCAGGCGGCTGGTTGCTATTAAACGATGGCCCTAGAAGCGCTTGAAAGTGGGCGTATTTGGTTCCTTCCACCCTGGAAGCAATTTACTGCTCGTGTCTGCTCTTTCTCTCCGTGTGTGTCTCTGTACATCTCTTTCTGTGCGTGTGTTTGTTTCTCATTTTCTTTGACGTATTTGTCTCTCTCCCGCTTTCTTTTCCTTTGTTTGCACACCCCCTCCTCCTCCCCCTCCTGACTTGCAGGGAAGCAAGACTCAAGACCCTAAATACAAGGCAGAAGGAACATCACTTAAACAGGGAAAGAGGATTTCTGAGCGTGTGGCCAATGAGTATCAGACCATTTGAAACCAAGGAATCCTGCCTGGAGGAGGCATGTGAGATGGGCAGGGGGCCTCCAGGTAACATTGGGAAGTGGTCCTTTTGGTCACTGTTCTCCATTTCTGCTCCTCCATTCTAGTGTCTGCTCACCAGTCTTGGCCTCCCGGGGTCCTCCCCTCCAGCCTCCCCAGGCTGCCATCGTTCATGGCTGCCTCTGTCTCTGCAGTGCTGCGGACTCCACCCCTCTTCTCCAGCCCCTCTCCCACGCTTACTTGTGGAGCCCAGTTCCTCACTGATTGTCCCTCTTGACTAGGGACAATTCCTCTAATAAAAGCATCTTTTCTAAGTACCCAGCTTCAGCCCGAAGGAATGACCTTGGGGGAGGACATTGCCGAGTCCAGGGAGTGCCATCAGGGGAGGCATCTCAGGCAAGCCAGCTTTCTTCTGTCCCTCCAGTCACACCACACAGAGTCACCCTACCTGCTGAGTACCCGCCTGTCTCCAAGCCTCAGGCACCCCCCCCTCCAAGACTCAGTGGTTTCAAGGAAATATCAGTGATATACGTAAGTTTCCCGAACTCCCTTAGGTACCACGAGAACCAAGGCTAGAACTCAGATCTCCATCTTGCCTGTCTGCCCTGGGAACACTGGCCTTTCCCTCTGGGTTTCAGCTTCCTCCTCTGGAAAGTGAAGGTTTGGACTACATGATCTCAAAAGTCCCCTGAGCCTCTAACGTCAGTGGGTTTATTCTACGTGAACCTGAGTTTCTCAGGTCTCTCTGATCTATCGGCGGCACCAGGTCACCTAACACAGCCATTCTGACACATCGCTGGCTCTTTCTCCCATAGCATCCTAGAGAACATCAGCGCCCCATGAGATCTCAGACTCTTGTATCCTGGCGTCCCCTGGAGGTGTCTCCCAGGTGCTCACAAGACAGTCAGTCACCATAGACACAATGCACCCAGTTGCAGCCACTGGGATTTTCTCTTCTCCCAACCCAGTCGCCTATGCTGCCTGCATCTAAGTCTCCCTGAGAGCTCACGTGTGTGCCTCCCAGCAGCCGCCGATGCCAGTCCGTCATGAGAATGCTGACGTCCACTGCAAGGATGCTGCTACCTACCACTGCTCCCACAGCTGCTGGGCCTCCAGGTGCCAACAGGCTGCTCTGGCCCATTTAGAAGTGAGGATGTTGTCCCTCTCCCACTTAGCAGCACAGTGGCCACCCAGACCTTCCAAAGGGCCCGCTTGTGCCCTCAGGACTCCCCCATCCTCTGGCTCCTCCCAGGTAAGGGTGGGAGAGCCGTCTGCAAATGCCCTCCTGGTGCCCCCACCCCCACTGCTGCGGACATGAATTCCACTGTGGGCTCAAGCTGAGGCATCCCCACTGCCCCAGGTGGCCCATTCACTGTGCCCAACCACAGTCCCAGGTAAAATAAAGAATTCTCTTATCCAACTGCGCCCCCCAATGTATTCTAGAAGCAGGACCTGGTCTCCAAAGAATACCTGTGATAAGGAGCGTGGCTGGTGACTTTTAGACTCTGTACCGGCTATCAGAGAAGAATCAAACTGATGAGGAAACGAAATAATATACTGTAAAGAAAGTGCTTTCTAGTGGTCAACGTAGGGGGCTTGAAAGCAAAAATAGAGGCTAAATGCTCAGTCTGGAAAATCCATGACTCTATTTTAGAACTAATGAAAATAGGCTTATATAAGGACAAGGCATAATAACAGCTATTTTCCTCCCTCTAGGAATAAGGATTAAAAAGTGGTTAATAAGAATCTGGACCCAGGATTTGGAGTGAAGAAAACTGGAATCTGAGCCTGATTTTGTGATCTGTGCTGCCTGCTGGTGACCCAGAGAGAGTACGTGTTCCTGCGAGGGGGACATCCATTCAGTAACTGATGACTCCATCACTGCCAATACGGAGCATGTGACCAGAAGACCAGACCTAGTCTAGGGGATCCGGGAAGGCTTCCTGGAGGCAGTGCTGGCAGAGCGAGCTGAGCTTTGAAAGCTGAAGAGGGACTGATGAGACAGACAGAGTGATGCCCGAGTGTTCTAGGTAGAGGGAACAACATGGCAATGGCAGGCTGGGAAGGAAAGTGGTGTACGTGAGGAACTGAAAAAAGGCCGGTGTAAACTGAAGCCCAGAGATCAAAAAGGAGTATTTTATGAGTGCAGCTGGCAAGGTCAGCAGGTCTCTGGGGGCATGTCAAGGACTTGGTCTTTAACTTAAGAAGATGTGGTCGCCAGCCTCCACAATGGTGTCCGATGACCTTGGGCAGTCACAGACCCTGCACAATCCCCTCCCACGTAGTACCAGAGTTGGTGCGTGTGAGCCATCACAGGTGGGAGTGGTCACAGCACACCGCTTCTGAGATCGGACTACGAAAGACGCCGATGCTTCCATCTGCACTCCCTCTGGGGTCGCGCTCTCGGGGGGCGGGGGGTGATGGCCTGAGAAAGGCTCCTGCGGCGAGGAACTGAAGCCTCCTGACACAGCCATGGGAGTAAGCTGTTGAGGAGGAAAACACTGTTTTCCCTCTACCCATCTTAGATTCCGGGCCCTGCAAGTTAGACTGATAAAAGTCAGGTTAACGAGAGAAGCAAGCAGGACTTTATTAACACATGCATGACGCGTACCATACACATGGAAGCACCCAGGGAATAACTCAAAGAGGTGGTTAGAATTTAGCTTATAGAGCATTTTAACAAAAGAACAATAAAGTTGTAGAGAAATGGTAAGACAAAGGGAAAGGACTTCAAGCTTCCAGGGGTGGCAAATTACAGGGAGGCAAATCCGCGGGGGAACGAATGGAAGACATGGGCTGGTTGGTGAGGTTTGTCGTGTAGATGCCTCCGGCGCCCTCTCTGGGCTAAGAAGGGTCTAGAGTTGTCTCCGGGGATTAACCTCTGTCCTTCTTGGTAGAGAGAGGAGGGCGACAGCCTTACAGATTTATGCCCTGTATTAGGCAAATAGGAGGAGGGCAGAGAGTTCTTCTTGTATCAGCTTTTTCTCATTTGCCTTCAGCTCAAAATAATTCTTATGCCCAAGTGGCACATGTTGGGGTGGCACATTCTGGTACCCTTCAGGGTCATCTTGGAAATGAATCCTCCAGCCCCAGTCAATTCTTCAGAAACCACAGCCCCAGCTGATACCTTGACCACACGTCATGAGCAGCCCGGAGCCAGAACCACACACCTAAGCTGCTCCCAGATCCCTGACCCTCAGAACCCGTGTGAGATAACACGTTTGTTGTTTCAAGCTGCTATATTTTAGGGTAATTTGCTATTCAGCAATAGATTAAGTAATACATAAGAGTGGCAACAGAATTAAGTTTGCCTACTGTGTGACTCTGAACAAGTCACTTAACCTCTCTGAGCATCAGTTTCTTTCTTCACCTATAAATGAGAGGAATGGACTTAGGTAAAGAACGTTAGTCCAGAAAGGGATTCAGAGATCATCTGAGTAGGCCATAAGCCCCTGAAGGCAGACCACTGGGCACAGATGGGGACTCAGAATGATTGAGCTTGGAAGCCACCAGGAGTGGGGTAACGATAATGAGAGCTCACCATCATTGCTCCTGTCCCCTATGCTAGGCATGCATTATCACATGGGATCCGCCCATCTAGCCTGAGTTAGGCACCAGATTGCCCCATTCTACAGGAGAGAATATTAGGCACAGAGATATTGAGACAATGAGTCAATGACAATTCCATCCTTCCATTCATCTGAAAGCTGTGAGGAAATTGTTTTGGTTTAGAAGTAACTGCTCCAGAAAGCAAAGCAGAAATTCTTTGCTGTTCTGCCATCACCTTGATTGCTCCCTGCACACCCACCCCACCATCAGCATCTTCTAGAAAATCATCACAACCGGATAATCTCTTAAAATGGCCTGATTCTGCCTCCTGGGCACAAATTCCAAATTTTCAACCTGACTTGTCCTGGGAGTGTGGAGGTGGGGGCTGTGAATGCTGGCGGGATTTGGTGGTGGTCTGGGGAGCCAAACAGCAGCCACACAAGTGCCTTCCAATCATTCATTTCCTGACAAAGCCCTAAAAATAGGGCCGCTGAAAGTCTCCTCAGACTCATCGGAATCCGGGGTCTTTGTTCCCGCATCTGGAAACTCATCAACCTGCCAATTGTGGTAACAGGGTCTATGACTATGCTCTGGGCCTTCATTGTTGTTGGTGCAAGCATTACTAAGTGCTGCTTTGTTTTTTAGTTTTTAAAGTCTCACTTTTCAGAGAAGATAAATCAAGTGTCAAACTATGTTATGAAAACCAACTTGGCAAGCAAGTTTTCCTGGAGAGGAGTAGGGATAGCTTTATTTTCCATTATCTCAGTGTAAAACAAATAGATTTATCCTTTTAAGATGTTCCTGTAAGGTCATCAGGAGCACGTGATTTAAACCATGGCCCTTGGCCGACTCTAGTCCAGAGCATGATCTAATCAGGCCTGGAATTCTCAAACAAGAAAGGGAGGGGGAACAACTGGCCTTGATCTGAGGGTTTCAAAGTTATCTCGGCACAAGGAAGTTTTCCCTTTCTGCAGAAGCCTCCTGGAAATCCTTCAAAGGAAGCTTAATTCGCAGCATCTTTTAAAGGTCCTTTTGTTCTGCTAACAGTGAGTGAGGTTAGGTTTGGGCAGACCAGACCCCGTCTTCCTCATTCTCCTGATAGGCTCAGGCCCTTCTCGGCTTGATGGCTTTGCTTAGAACGTGAGCACTGAGTAACCTCGCACAAAGCCTTTACCCCGCCCGAGCCCCTGTTTCCCTGTCTGTAGAGCTGCAACTGGAACACACACTGAAACTGAATCCTTGCTGTGAAAATTAGCGGTAGCTGATGTGACGTGATCAGCACATTTCCTGGCACATCCCACTGAGTCATTCAGTAGAGAAGCAGTTGTAAGATCAAGTGTGTAAGAACCACAGCCGGACACGCCACGTTTGCATCTTGACTCCATCACTTACCAGCTACAGGCAAGTTACTTGATCTCTCGAAGCCACGGTTTTCTCATCTGCAAAAGGGGGTGATAACGGTGTCTGCCATCCCACAGTGCTGTTGGGAGAATGCAATGAGATAACGTTTAGAATGTGCCTAAAACATAATAAATAGTAAGTATACGGTAGTTATTACTACTGTGACTTGGAAAATGATGACAATGACAATCAGAGCTATTATTAATGTCACCTCCCAAGTATTATTTAGGGTTCTTTGATTACAAAGCAAGGCAAATCACCTTTGGTGAACTTAAGAAAAAGGAAAAGAAAACTTATTGAGCGACTCTGAGATAGCTGACATAATTGAAGGATAAATTGAATGGCCAAGCTTTGGAAAGTGTCAGGGAGCGGGAGAGCCCCCAGTATGTAAGCCACAGGGACTTCCAATGGTGTTTTCCAGGTGTGGCTATCAGGACAAATCGGCTCCACTAGGGTAGCACCTTTGAGCCACCGGCCCCATGGGGAGGGGTAATTTCCAAAGGAAAACCACCTAGTTGTTACCAAAAGCAGGGGGCCAAGGTACAAGCAAAAACAACTGATGCCAACTATGATTATGACCACCCCTACCACTGTTCCTACTAATATTAATATTTATTATAATAATAGTTACAGTAGTTGCTGCTAATATTACACAGTAGTCCTCCCTTTATCTGTGGGGATATGTTCCAAGACCCCCAGTGGATGTCTGAAACTGCAGATAGTAGCAATCTCTCTATATATGTATATACTAAGTTTT
>NW_012148619.1:1743721-1756671 GCF_000956105.1 Propithecus coquereli | reverse complement strand
TTCCATGCAGCTCCCCACCCTGTTTCCTGCTCATGCAGTTACTTCCCCGTGTGAGGAGCAGGGCGGTCACCAGTCAATGCCTGCAGTTTCGAAGGCCTGTCCTCGTGATGTACTAATGGTGAAACAGGAGAAACAGATGCTCTTTAGGGCAACTCATGTTTGTTGGATTATTAAGTGATTTCAATGCACAGGACTTCCGGGTGCTGTCACAGAATTTAAAACTTCTTTAGGATAATTGTACGGATTCTTCTTAAAACAGTGTCAACTTTTAGAAATTCAATTGCTATTAGCGTCTTTAGCCAAATCCTTTTAAGGCTCCTGTTGAACCCATTGTTCGTTTTCTGTCTTAATAGAGAGCTGGTTTGTATGGAAAGGCAATGCAATCTCCTTGGGGCTAGAAATCCATCACTAGTGCTGTGAAGGCCTGGGCTTCTCCTATCAGCTGTCACTTGGTTCTCTGAGCCTCTCTCTCTCAGTTCCAGCTGTCCCAGAGCACCACAGCCTATTTCTTTGAGTCCCTAACCTTTTGAGAGGGACACATCATTCTTTTCATTCTGAAGAGGTGTTTTTCCTGCAGTGGTGATGAGTTTGCACTGATCTCTCCATCCTTCGCTGACATTTCTGCTGTGCCCAGCAAAACACATTTGTGATATCAGGAGAAAGGGGACAGAGTTCTTTGCAGCGCTGTGACTAGAGGACCCATTCATCCCCAGCAAGCCGTGCCATCTGGATATCTCTAGCCCCCTTAGTCACACCCAAAGGAAGTTAGAAGAGCGGTGGAAAGTGACTCTAAGAGTCTACTCATAGGAAAAGACCACACAGGCCATAGAGAGGAATGCAACCATCCAGGGACCAATGGAACATACTTCAGCAAGAAAGCTATGGAAAGTCTTATTTCAGAATGGCATTGAAACCACTTATTAAAGGAAAAATTTCCAGAGGAATTCTCTCTCCACCCTCGCTGGCGCTGCGTGCTGGGTACCGAAGTACTTCCATTGGCCTCAAATCCTGTCTATAAACCTCAGGGCATAGGAAGAGGAAATGAGGGTGGGGCCCTAGAGACAAACTTATTCTATTTAATCATTTTGTAAGAGTTTAAATCCTGTGCCTTTCCCTGCTCATTTTGTACATCTCCCACAGGTGAGCGTTAGAAATCTGATCATCTAACTCACACTAAAGTGGCTGGGCATGAAGAAAGAACCGGCAGGATAAGGCAATGCCCAACTCGAGGTCATATTAATAAGAAAAATAACCAGTCCGTGCTTCTAGTTGGACACTATGTACCAGGCAACGCGATTACGTGACTTGGCTAGCCCGTTAACCATCTTAAGAGGTATGAGCTATTAAATTCCACATTTTACAGAGGAGGAAATAGATGAGGCTCAAAGAAGCTATGATTTGTCCAAGGTAAACCCAGCAAAAAACGGCCAGAGCTGAGACTCCTACCTGGACACCCCCACCTAGCGTCAGCTGCTCTCTGAATCGCGTTAATAGAGCTGTGGTTCTCCATCTTGGCTACACATCAGAACCACCTGGGCAGCTTTTAAAACTACAGAGGGCTGGATTCTTCCCATGAAAATTAAATCCGAATCTCTGGTGGGAAGTAGGCATTTTAAGAGAAAAGATCTCCAAGGTGATTCTGTGTGCAGCCAGGGTCGAGGACCACTGAGACAGGGTGCGCTACTGATGCAGGAGATCAGAACTAGCTCGTCTTTCCTTCCTCGTGTCCACAGCCAGAACTCCAATAACCAGGGCTCCTTCTCTACTCCTGTGCCCCGTTCCAGACCAGAGTGAAGCCCATGCCTCTGCCCCGCTGAGCTAAGGGAGAGTGTTGGGCCAGAGCTAGAAACAAGGCCTGCTTCCCCAGCCAAGAAGCCAACAAATTTATCTCTGCGTCTGCCACAGGGAGGTCGAGAGAAGATCCAAGAGGAGTCAGAAGGGAATGAAAGGGCGCAGGATAAAATATTTGGTGATCAGTCTGGAGGCCATTGGGATGCTGCAGGAAAGATTAACTGGAGCGGGAGGGACTGATACTTGAGAGGGGAAGGGCGGGCCAGGGTGCTCTGGGGGCTGGGAGAGCAGGGTTTCCCCCACCATGGGGGTAGACAGGCTCAGTCCAGCTACTCCAGGGTGGGAGGAGAGAGGCTTCCCTCCCGATGGGCACATCTAGACTGGTTTTCAGGTTTCCTTAAATAATCCCACATCTGGGCCGTTACCACAGCCTTCTAACTGGTCTCCTGCCTGCGTCCATGCCTCCACCCCGCTTCCTTTCTCCACAGGGCCAGAGTGATCTTTCTTCCTCAACTGCAGAGCAGCTTAATCCTCTGTTCAGAATCCATCCTGCCCTCCTATTGTCCCCAGAGTCCAAAGGCATCAAGGTGGCTAAAACACCATGCGGGGTCTTTCCTCTCCCCGCCTTTCTTCTCCCCAAACAAGCTGGCTTTGTCTTGCTCTGGGCCTCTTTGCACACTGCTGCTTCCTCCTGAAATTCTCCCCACTCCACTTTTTACTCATCCTTTAGGGCTCAAGTTAGACATCACTTCCTCCAGGAAGTTTTCTCTGATTCCTCCAGAGTGTGTAAGGGCATGTTTTAGCTCTTATTATACTGGATTATAAATGCTTGTTTCTAGACTAGGCAACAAAGCAAAATCCCATCCCTATAAAAAATAAAAACAAAAAACGTAGCCAGGTGCAGTGGCGCATGCCTGTAGTCCCAGCTACTCGGGAGGCTGAGGTGGGAGGATTGCTTGAGCTCAGGAGGTTGAGGCTACAGTGAGCTATGATTGCAGCAGCGTGCTCCAGCCTGGGCAGCAGAGTGAGACTCTGTCTCTAAAAAATATATAAATAAATAAATAAATACTTGTTTCTTAGTCTACCTCCCATTAGATGTAAACTCTCTCAAGTAGAAAATATTATAATGATATTTCTAACACCTGGCACAGTTGTTTGAGGGAAAAATGTCCCCAGCATTAGAAGGAAGGAAATATCTATGAAGAGTAGATTGAGAATAGCCCATCAAAACAGACATCTTCTTCACTGGCAAAAAAAAAAAAAAAAAACTCCCAGTGTTTTAGAGCAACACTCTAGAATCAGAGGTCCTGATTTGACTTTGGGACTTTTCAGGGAGATCATAAACTCAGTCTCCAAAGGACTAGAAAAGTCACAGAAGAATGAGGGAGGAGCTGAGGAAACCAAGGCTCTAAGAGGTTTGCTAGTAAGTGCCCAGGCAGATGGCAGCCCCGGTCTGGCTTTCTCTGGAGCCCACATCTTAACCACAGCACCCAGCAGTCTGTCCCCTCCACTCAGACACTGTCAGGATCTCCTGGCTCTCGCCTGAGCACGTGCCGCTCCGTAAAGGTGGGTGTGTTTTCTAGTCCCCCGCAAGGAAATCACAGGATATGCACCGAAACCTGAAACGCTGCCTATTCCAGTTTATAATATCCTTCCAGCACCCGCATTCCACTGCCCCACGCTCTCACCAGAGGGCTTCAGCCTGCCTGCAACTTTGTCTCCTCTGCAGTGCTGATGAGGGACCACCTCCTTCACTCCCCAGGGAGGTGACTGCCTGAAAGCAAGAGGGTCCTAAGAGTAGCAGTTGTCAAATTGGCCAGGTTCTACTCAATGACTCCTGAATTCCAGACCAGTCTTTCCTCCAAGGTGACCCCGCTAAATCACTCTGCTTTGTATTTAATCAGTCTCTGGATTCGAAGTCAAAGGACTCAAATTTGTTTTTTTTGTTTTGCTTTGTTTTGTTTTGTTTTAAACAAAGTCTTGCTCCGTGGCCCAGGCTAGAGTGCCGTGGCATCAGCCTAGCTCACAGCAACCTCAAACTCCTGGGCTCTAACAATCCTTTTGCCACAGCCTCCCGGATAGCTGGGACTACAGGTGCGTGCCACCACGCCCGGCTGATTTTTTCTATTTTTAGTAGAAATGGGGTCTCACTTTTGCTCAGGCTGGTCTTGAACTCCTGACTTCAAGTGATCCTCCTGCCTTGGTCTCCCAGAGTGCTAGGATTATAGGCGTGAGCCACCACGCCCAGCCTCCAACTTGAACATTGGATCTGCACTTTGAGACCTGTGTAACCTTGGAAATGTCACAACCCTGAACCTCAGTCTCTTCATCTGCGAGGTGGCATCATACTTGCCCCATAGGACTAATATGGATAAATAGATTCGATGATACGACTAGTTCCCAGGGCACTGAATACACCTGGGCCATTTGGGTGCTGCATACAGGTGCCCAGGCTAGGGGATAAGCGAAGGCCAGAATCCAGCCCAGCTTCTGCTGACCAAGCCTGTGCTCATAGTTGCATCTACCCAAAGGGGGCTTTTTTTAGTAGCTTGCACAAATTTACCCCAAACATGGTCCTGGCGGACCTAGTATATGTTAGGTCTCAGGAAAGGTTAATTGGATCTTAAATTCTTTATTATCCACACAGAGAGAAAATAAAAATCATTGTTGCTGAAACAATAATAATCCAGCCTACTTTCCTGGGGTAGCAAGGGAGCAGAATAGTTAAAAACAAAAGCCTTGGAATTAGTCCAGGGTTTGAGCCCCCATCCTGCCACAGCTATGCTGAATGATCATAAGCAAGATGCATAACCTCTCTGAGTTTCGGCTTCATCATCTGTGAAAGGGGAATAATTTGGGAGGATTAATGGCGACTATCATAATTACCATCTCCTGAATACCTCATGTTTTAAGTGTTCCGGGACCTGGCTTTATTGGCAAGTAGACCCAGATCACCAGCGGTAATCAAATATTCATTATTGTAATTGGTATTTATTAAAGTCTTAATGTGTTCCAGGCTCTTCAGGGCTTAAACCATCTATGGAGAATTTTCTGTTTACCATATAATGTGCTAAGCACTTCATACACGTGATCTCATTTGCACCCTTAACCACCCTGTGAAGCAAATACTGTTATTACCTGCTTGGAGCGAAACTTACAAACTAGTTAGGAAAGCAGTGGATTAATACTTGAAACCATCTGAGTAAGCACAAAACAAGTAAGGACAGATTGCATTTCTGAAGACAAGTACAAGGATGTACTTTGAGCAAGGTGGAAGCTAGGAATTGGAGTTCGGTATTGGAGGCAACCTATAAGATAGTTATCACTAAGGAGCTGGTATAAAAATATAATGAAATATTATAAAGCAGTCTGAAATAGTAATTTATATCTAGGAATAGAAATCAATCTCAAAAACCCTGTGAAATGAAGAGGGTAAGAAACAAGGTGAGATTTAGAGTATAACAAAATTGGATAGCATGTGCCAAATTTTGGGGTGATCTTAGGGGCTCCCCTGATCTAGGGTGGCTTCTTAGCCCTGGGAGCATCCACCATGGATATTGGGGGGCAGCCCCAGACTCACGCATTCATTCCAGATGCTGTCACTCAACAGGGACCAAAAGCAATGGTGATGGCTGGTCAGAGTGCAGTGGTGTTTACAACTAATTGATCACAAACAGTTACAGATTTCTTTGTTCCATCTCAATTCCCACTGCTTTACTCAATTAGCCTTAAAAAAAAATAAGAGTGGTGGTACTAATTGATCAACTCTAACATGCACAAATGGGAAGTAACATTCATAGGGTGTCGGGCAGGTGGGAGTGGGGAGTAGGTGATGGGTAAATCCACACCTAACGGATGCCGTGCGTGCCGTCTGGGGTTTGGGCACACTTGTCAGGTGGTGCAAAGGGAATTTACGTAACCAAAACATTTGTACCCCAGTAATACTCTGAAATAATAAATAAATAAACAAACAATAGTGAGCAAAACATGGATCCTTCCTCAAGCTGCCACAGCCTAGGGTGGGTTCCCTAAATGAAAAAGTTCTGCTAGAAAATTATCTCTGCCACATGTGAGCTTCTCTCCCACAATTATCCTGGGTTGGTGGACTTATTTTTCTCTACCAGATGGCTCTGTATAAAATGGAAGAAATAAAGACCCAATCAAAGTAGGGAGTGATATCATCTGGGAACTGTGCAGGCCATTCTGAAGAAGCTCGTTAACTAGTATAACACTTCCTTCAACGACGACTGCCCTGTCCTGCTTGTTGAGTTAGAAGGGACCATGCGAGGTAAGGAAAAATAGGTTCAGCATTCTGTTCAAGCCTCTTGACCACCCTCAGCTCTATATAAGGCCTTCAACAGTGCAGCCTGGTTTTTTGGTAATGACAGGCATATCTTAGACCTGCAAATACTGGGAGACCAGGACCTCTTCCAGCCCCTGCACAGTTCCAAGACCCTGTTGGCTGCTACCAATGTATATTTGATTGTCAGACTCCTCATATCTTAGCAATACTTGTGGCAAATGCATCCTCCAAGATAGCCCCAGGACCCGCCATGTGCACGTTCTATAATACCTCTTCCAAATCTCCAGCCAGTAAAAAGGCCACTTCTCAGAACTGATTCTTGGTCGTGAGAGCTAAAGGCCACTTGGCCATCATCTGCCACCCTCCAAAGTTTGGTCACCCAGAAAAACAAAGACTAGTGCTGTGGTGCACAGCAACTCTCCAATATCTCTCTTCATAGGACTCCTAGGACTCTGAGCAGGACTGCATAGGATGTAACCATGAGCCTTGGTTGGTGTGCAATTTAAGAGAGAATGAAAGACTCAGTGATATGGAGAGAAACCAAAACTTGAAGCCAGGGGACCATCTGTATGGATTTATTTAAAAGGAGGAAGCAAACAGGGAGTGGCAACAAAACAGAACTCAGAGATGTGGCTCGGGCTGGTGTGCAGAGGGGTGGTAGGCACTGAAGCCACCAGATCAGAGCAGGAAGCGCTCTCCTTGGACATCCTAGGGCTCAGCTTGAGTGATGAGGAAGCCATTAAAGTCTTTGAGACTAAAGAGCATAAAGACCACTGCGTGTTACTCAAACTCAGTAATGAGAAGACTACCCTGATTGTGTAATGACAGAATCCACCTTTTTCTGCTAACTTGGGTTTTCACAAACTGGATTTAGATTCCTAGGAAGTCAGATATAGAAGGGCAAATCACCCCACTGACTCCACCCTATTTTTCAGGTGGGTAAACAGTCCCAGGGAGAGAAAGTGATTTGCCCAAGCCCAGGGACATCACTAGAGCCTAAGGGGCTTGGGAGAAGTTGCTGTCTTTCTTTGCTTGGTCCTGGAACTAATTACCCCTTGTAAAAGATCAGGTCATGACTCTTGCTGGCCTCAACATCCCATCTAATGGAATGTGAACATTGGATAAAACTTCCGAGCTCATTCAGACTGGTCCTTTGATTTCACAAATGGGAAAACCATCATTCTAGTTACAAATGCCTGTGAGTCACTCCTCCAACTAGCTAAATACCTTCAGGGCCCCAACACCAAACAGTAGGCCCCACAATAACACCTGCAGGTGGTTGGCCACCCAGATGGTGAAGCACTGCTTCCTAATGACACTAGGGCTTGGGTTTAGAGAAAATCTCAATGGCCAAGGTGTGGAAGGACCAAGGTCTAGGGTCTGGGCTGCTGAAGATAACCATATAAAATGTCTGGAAACCCACATGCCCTCTTTAGGGAGCAATTCTGGTTGCTGTTTCTATCACCAGCCTGGGTTTTTACCTCTCTCTCCCTCCCATTTTGGACACAGGTTAGAAATTCAAGCTCCAGTCTTTCCTTGTCTTTTTCTTCCCTATGCCTTAATCTAACTGTTATTCGGGCCACCCCTTAGAAGAGCTACATTCCCAAGGCTCATCCTTCAATCTCCCCATAATGATTTCCCAACCCAGCCACCGATTGATTTCATTTGACCCCGGATCCTGCTTGGCCTGTGGCTTTCGGCCAACAACCTCCCATCTTTATTACCCCAAGCCCCAGACCTCACAGGGACCGCCCAATCATGATCCTTCCATGCAGTCACTCTACTCCCAACACCTCTGAGTATGAGAAGGGCAGAAAGACCTCCAGGATTCTTTTAGAACTGAGAGATCATCTTTCACTCTTGTAAAAGAGTTCAGAAGAAGCTCTTGTCTCCGAAGACAACTTTAAATCTTGTCCCACAAGGAACAGAGGTAATCAGGACTTCAGACCAATAGAATCATGATTCTTAAGAATTCAGTTAGGTCTGTTTTGAAAATTCTTCAACAGGGATTGTCCTATGCACTCTTCACAAGAGCCACTAGGCTTCCTTCAATAACACAACGAGACCTGGAGAAGGTAAGTCTATTTGCTCGGATGTTTATCTGCTCATCTTACTCTATCAGGGTCTGTTGTGTGTTCACTTTCTCCTGCAAGCTCCTAGGTGGACTTCATCCAAATGATTGTGCTCTGGTGAAAGGAATATGGGGGAAGTCATGCATGCCACTTCCAAGCCTCGCCCATAACACGACAAAGAGACTCTGCTATCTCTCTCTTTCCTCATCTGCCAGCTGGAGAAGACTTCAAAAATCTAGAAAAGGGCAGAGCCGAGAAAGAAGGATTCTGAGTCCATAAGTCACCACTTGTAAAAGAGCCAATCACGAACACCCATGTCTGACTGTTGCAAAAGTGAAAAACAAATTTTACTGAGTTAAGCTCCAGAAATGTGGGGATAATTTGTTGTAGCAGCTAGGCTACTTTGACTAATACTATTGATGACTCTATTTTCCAGGGACAATAACCTAAAGTCAATGACCTAAAGTCAATTCAAGACAGAATAACCTTCAAGAATCTGTCTATTTATGATGAAAGCATCTTGAGAATAACAGATGGTGAGAAAATATTTGCAACATATTTTATATTCAAGTAGTTATTATGACTAAAGAACAAAGAGTTCTAAATATATCAAAGGATATAAACATAATTCATGGAATTACAAATGATGTGTAAATATATGAAAAGATGTCCAACTTCGTTAGCAATCTGGGGAATGTGAATTAAAATAGAATGAGATACAATTTTTCACCAATTAGATTAGAATAGATCAGATTAGGTTAGCTTGATAATATTCAGTGTAGGCAAGAGTTTGGGAAAAAGAGCATTCCCGGATACTTTAAATAGGATTATAAATTGCTACAATTTTTTGAACATGTGGCTCTATCTATCAAAACACAAAATGTGCTTTCTATCAAAATGTGCAATGCATGTACCCTTTGGCTGAGCAATCACACTTCTAAAATATTTGCATAAAGGCACAATGATTATGTGAAAGGATTACTCATTGCGGCATTACTTGGAACACCAAAAACCCACCTACATAATTATCAACATGAAAATAGTTAAATACATTATGGTATGTCCACACACACCATATGAGACATTATGTGGCTGTTGAAGAACTGCAGAAACTGTCATGCAAATAAATAAGGTAAGTTTAGGACTATAAATGAGTATACGTGTATGTGTAACAGATTACTAGACGGGACTTTCCCTATTGCCTTTGAATTCTGCTAATGCCCCAAACTGAAAACGATAAGTGACAAGTACTTATGGATTCTAAGGAAAAGTTTTAGACTTACCCACTCACAGAGGTCCCCCACAATCAAGTTCCTTCGCCCACTGAAGGGGTCATAGAAGAATAGGTTGAGATCCCATAGAGAAGATTTCTCTTGAAGGAAATTCACAGGCATCGGGGGCACAATTATGTTTCTCCTCCCTTCCCCTTCAAAGTAAGGGCGTGCTCCCCAAGAGAACTACTCGTGGAGTATGAGTTTGTCTGCCAGAAGAGGTGGCTACATCTCAGCCTTCAGCTTAATGTGTCCTGGGAACAACATACAAGCCCACCACCTGGTGCTGCTACCTGAGTAGAGCACTAAGGAGCTCTACAACAATCTGAACTGTAGCCCCAAGAGTTTGAGAGGTCTGGACAGGGAGACAGAAATGCCTATCTCTAGCCTAGAGAATATAAAGATAGGAGGTTGGCTGGAGCGACCTGTGATGTTGGGGAGGGGAGAGAGGGCAGTGGCGGAACCCACCTGCAAGGTTGGGTGTCAAGGAGGCACCGGTTTTCCTCCAGGCTCGGTCGTGCTCATCCTTAATATTTCCAGGGCCCACGAGAAGAGTATAAATGGAGGCCCACATACCCTATGTCTAAAGAGTTTAAAGTATAACTCAAGCTAAATAAAACATATTCTATCATTCTACCTTGACAAATACATCCTTAGAATGGCCTGGAAAGCCAGATTCAAATAGAAGATTTTCATAATCCTTGGAGTTCACTCCTGAGGGCAGAAGCACAATGAGAGCTGGCCCTGCCAAGCTTCCCAGCAGGCAGCACCCCTTGGCCGCCCCTTGGCCTAGTGGTGTACACACCTGGAATGAGCCCAGGTGATCCTGGGGAGGAAAACCACAGGGGCCTTGGAAGCGGGCCTGAGGCCATTAAGGCAGGGAATTCTGGAGTTTCATTACCCAAAATGAGGTCTAGAAGAGCTGTTTGTGCTCCAGGTGGGAACATGCTTGTGGAGAACAGACTGAGTTGTCGCCCAGTCAAAGAGCTGCAGGCAAGAGAAGGAAAGAGCAGGGGCCGGAATGCGTGGGGTCCAAGGCTGGTGCCATCTTGCACAAATCTGAGGGAGGACTGGACAAATGAACTCTTTGGAAGGTGAGTGGGGCCCAGAGGCGAGTAGACCTCAGGGTGTACCCTCAGAGGTGGGGCTCAGGTTTGGGGAGAAATAAGCTTATCAAATGGTATAGAGGAGATTTTCCTGAAGAGCCAGCATTTGGGGACCTGGCACACAGATGACAACAGTGCAAGTCCAGCAAGATGTTGCTTTTTCCTTCTGATTCCCTCTTCCCCACCCTGGGGGGGCAGGGGGGGCCAAAAGCCACAAAGGACAACAGGGTGCAAGTAGTTTAAAAGACCAGATCATGCCACCACGGTCCCCCTTCCCCAACAGGTCAGGACTGAGCTGGGGTCAGAGGTTGGGGTGGGGGCAAGGAAAGAAACTGTGAATTCGATGAGAGATTGAAGACTTACTTTACACTGGACTGGATGTTTTAATACCTGACAGTGATCAGAAAGCTCTGAGACCATCCGAAATGCTTTCAAGCAATTGAAAAGGGAAATCACTAGAGCACATTTAAAGTAAGCATTGGGGGAAAACCCTGTATGAATTACTGACTGCAGACTACCAAGTCCCACCCACTCAGTAACAAACTAAGAAACCCAAACCAGTTAGTAACACATTTGTATGTGGTGTGGAGGAATTTTATGATGGTTCCTGTAGTAGTGGTTACCCCAGAAGACTAAGTATGAGAAGGGGGAGAAGTGATTTTAATGTTTCAGTGCACACATTCTGAATTACTTTTGTTTAAAGAAAATGTCTAGAAAGGTGTATGAGGTTTTGAATAATGTATAGTGGCTTCCGTTTGCCCCATGAAACACTTAGCAAAGCTCTTTGACCCAAGAGAGAGGGAAAAAAAAAAAAAACCCAAACACAAGATCTAACTTGCATATTACATATTTCCCTTCCAAATGTTGCCACAAGGCCAAACTCTATGATTTTCCTAGGGAAAAAGAAGTTGTTTATTATTCCAGTGGTTGCCATGGCAGTCAGTGTTTCCATGTTTTCGTCCTTTTCTCTCCAGACGTTACTCCACTAATACATGTTCCAGACCTGCAATCCCAGGCCCTTCAGCCAGAAGGAAACGTCCTGGTGCTGTTGTAAAATGAACGGAGAAGGCCAGGCCTGCGGTTGGAGTCGCAGTCCCAGCCTTTTCAATCCCTGCATCAGCAAGGAAGAGAAGTGGAGCCTGTGTCTGCACCCGGCAGGGCAGGAGCCTGAAGAATTTCATCCAACTCCACCATCTCCCACCCTCCTCCACGTTTGGACACCTTTGGTTTCAGCCATCAGAACGGAGAGACCTGAGATCGTCTCCTTAAGAATGACAAAAAGCAAAAGAAGAAGAAGAAGAAAATAGAAATCTAGAAACCAGTTATTTGAGAGCTTGACCCCGGTCATATTTATATCGGCGTAATGAGATGAATCAGGGCAATTCTTTGAATCTCAGCAAGACATCTGGTGTCTAAATATACCAAGTCTCCCAGCCTTGGTGGGATGGTGTGGCCCTTTCATTTAGCGTTCAGATAGAATAGTAAGTGAACAGGCAACCAGATTCAATATCATTGCCCAGATAACTCTGAGGATTCTCCCCAAATCTATCCCATTTGTTCCGGTCACCTCGTACCCTGATTTTGTGTTTCTGTTGAATTATTTCTCTCCATTCCATGACATTTCCTCTGATTCTTGTCTCCTCTCCCTGGTCCCTCTTGTCACACACCAAACACCACCCCACAACCTCAGCCCTTCCAAGTACCCTAAAGTTGTGTGCAGCAAACTTTTACTGAAGCTTATAAGCAGCAAAGTTACAGCATAGCAAAATATAAGAACTGGACTCAATTGTAAACTCATATGCTTGTATATGCATAGAACATCCCTGGAAGCATATGCTACAGAGAAGAACACGGAGGCGGGGTGGTAAAGAGAATTGAATTCATCCAGCAAATACTGATTGAATGTATGATGTACGCTAAGCATCGTCTAAATACTTGGGATGCGTCAGTGAACAAAACACACAAAAGCTGCTGCCCTCGCAGATTTTATTTCATCAAGGGGAGAAAAAATAAACAACAAATAAGTAAGTAGACTCTATAGTATCCTAAACTCAAGAGTGCATAGTGTGGGAGAGGTAAAGTTTTACGAAAGTGGACCAAAAGGCCTCATCGAGAAGGTAGCATTTGAGCAAAGGCTTGAAGGAGAGGAGAGGAGCCATGAGGATACATGGAGGAAGAGCATTCCAGGAGCAAAGAACAGCCAGTGCAAAGGCCATGAGGAAGGAGTACACATGCAGTGTTGGAGGAGCAGCCAAGAGGTAGGTGTGATAGAAGAGGGACAGGAAGCGTGCAGGAGGTCAGAAAGATAAGGCCAAGGGGCCAGGCATGGTGGCTAACGCCTATAATCCTAGCACTCTGGGAGGCCGAGGCGGGTGGATCGCTCAAGGTCAGGAGTTCGAGACCAGCC
>NW_012148619.1:1740968-1743473 GCF_000956105.1 Propithecus coquereli | reverse complement strand
GATAAGGCCAAGGAAAGCCACTGTCAGGACTTTGAGGTTTTTTTCAGAGTACACCAAGCTGGCAGCAGATTCTGGATTTACTTTGGCATCAGAATTTCCTAATGGGTTGTCGGCTCCCCCAACCCCAAGTCTTAAGACTTTATATCGAAACCAACTTATGCTTGCCTGAGCAGACTCAGCCAAGGGGATCATCCCTTTCTCAATCCAAAAAGTCCGTCAAGGCTAATCCACGTGATATTCTTCACAAGAGAACCACCTGCTTCGAAAACTAAATTAAATATAAATATGGTGAAATGAAAAATATTGAATTAGCCCTTCCCCTGGAATGTAGAAATGCAGCTAGCCATTCTATTTATTAAATTACAATTTTTCCCACTACACAAAAATCCTGACACCCCCACCTCCCCAGTAGTATTTCCTCCCACAAGCGATGGCTTAATTAACATAACCCAAAAGCAGTTTGGAGAAAATGCAAGTGGAAAAAGTTATTTGCCTTAATTGGATGAATTTTTCAAGGAAAACTATATTCGAAGGCTAAATTATTTGCATAATTGTCTTAATTCTTCACTTAATTTAACAGGTTTACAACAAGTCAGAGGCAAAATGGTTTAATTCTGGGAGATGAGTCCTAACTGGCAGTTAGGATGTATGTGTCCATGGCAAATTACTTTAATTAAGGTTCAATTTAGAAGCCAGGAACATTCTTCCCTCATCTACAAGAGGCAAATGTAATGAGTTGATGAAAAAACAGATGATTTTCTGAAGTGTCCTGCATATAAGGATTTCAGGGAGTACCCTGTGAGCATACCACAGTTCCCAGTCTTACTTTCTGGTCTTGGGGTCTATGATTCTCAGGGAAACCACCTCCAGTTCCTCTCTTCTGGAAAGTTCTCCACCCACCTTTGGAGCAACCCTACCCCAGTCCAAAGAAATTGGTCTTATCCTAGGATCCATCACCCCTACCGCAGCAGGCAGTATCCCCGAGTAGCATTTGTGTAGACTGAGTCAGAGCTGGAGAGAGCTCCAGCAAGATTCACCACTGCCCTCTGACACCTTAAGGACCATGAAATATTTCAGAATATTTTTTGCTATGCTTTTGAAATTGCCCTACAAATGGTAGTTAGAGACAAACTTCATAATTCTCCCTATTGTCCAGCTCCTCCTAACCGTTGAAATCAGATACATCCACTCACATATTCAATAACAAACATCAATGTCAGAGTCAGGACAGTCATAAGGAGAAATATTTTCTTTTTTCCATAATTTTCAATGTATGAGGCTCTCTCTCACATAAAGAAGTTAGTCCTTCCTGTTACTTTGCAGAAGGGTTGTTTCCTTTCCTCCTACTCCTAACGCTCATCCTTTCAAATTGTGTCCCTCAGGTAGCTGGCACTGATAAGTGATACACCTCTAAATTACTACTCCCTGAGCTCCTGCCTGAGCTTAGAGTAGCCACGTGTAGGAACATTCAATTCTTAGCTGAGGACCGTTCTCACAGAGGATGCTAAAGAGACTTCCTTTCATCTGGATTATGTAATTCCTGGTTGTCTAATTGCACCTTCCCCCCGGCTTTTCCCCCACTCAAGAATACTTGATTAGAAAAGTATGGGAGTGATATGACTTTGCAGATAATCCACAATCCACTTTAATTTCTCATATCAGTATTTTGTTATTAATGGTAACTTACTTATATCTGGCAGCGGATTGTAGGTGCATAGTAAATCTTTGGGTGAGAACTACTGAAACAGAGAATAGAATGAGGGATATCTAAACAAGATAAAATGTTTCCATAAGTGAAAGTTATGAATACTGAGCACGAGGTGAGAAGTACCATGGTTAAGAGCTGGAGATATGGATCCCAACAGAGTCCTTAATCCCGTTCTGCCCTTTAGTAACCTTAGGACTTTAGGCAAGTTATTTAAAACCTTTTTTAATCATAGGTGTTCTTTTGTAAAAGGTATAATACAGTATATACCTCAGAGTGTTGTTGTGAGAATTACAAGCAGTAATAAAAGTAAAAAATGTACAAGGCTAATCTATAAAGTGCTGGTCATATCCCAATGATCCACAATCCACACAGTCATAGTCCTATGGGTTGAAAGTTTTGCAAAATAGTTTCCATATTATTGATAAAGAAAACATTTTAATCCATTTGCACATTACACAGATGTTTTAATTTAAAAAATATGTGGCTTATTTTTCAGTAATGTGAAGTTATTGCCTAGGCCCATATTTATACGATGGGAAACCAATGTTTGGGGACAATAAAATGGTCCATATATCTTTGCATGCTATCCTGATGAACCATTTTGAAAGTATACAGCTTTGAAATCTGTCTCGAATCCAAGCTATTTTGACTAAGTGTTTTGAAGTTAAATAGAGTGAGACTTATCCAGAATTCTTGGCACTCAGATAAATAGGTTTCTAAAGAGTTTTAAATTGTTTAGATTAAAATTCTTTCATTTTAAATAAATGTAAAAATGCTACAAAAATATTTTGTTTAAG
>NW_012148619.1:1735983-1737488 GCF_000956105.1 Propithecus coquereli | reverse complement strand
TTTCTCCACTGCAACCCCTACTCTCTCAGTATATTGGCTTCATCCTGCGCACAGGCAAAGAACCCAGTTAGGCCATACCAGTTTCTATCAAGGGCTCAAAGTCCTTCCCAACCACCATGGCGGAAGAACTATATCTGCTATTCCTAGGCTAGATCAAGAGTTCCCAAACCTGGATGAACTTCAGATTCACCTGGGGAGCTCCTTAAACATTCAGATGTCTAAGCCAGCTTTCCAGAGGTCCCAGTATAGTGACTTAGAGTAGGGCATGGGAATCTTAAAAGTCTTCCTATGAGGAGTGTTTGAAGACAAAACCTTTTCCTCTACTTGCTTAGGCTCAGTGCTTAAGAGCCTGTGAATTAAACTGACAACAGGCAAATTAGCACGAGAAAAGGCAAACTTAATCACATACTCACTTTAGTTCACAAAGAAATGTGACTCATGGAGGTGGTTAGAGTCTGGAGCTTATACACCATCTTAATAGGGGAAAGGAAGAGAAAGGGCACCTATGGGAAAACAAATGACTTTTCAGAAAGATAAATGGGCCCTTAGAGGAAGTGATGAGAGATATGATAGTTTTGTGACAATGTCTGTCTGAGTGTGGTGCTGACTTCTCATCTCTAGCGATAAGAGTCAATCTTTCCCAAGTTGCTCCCAGGAAAGGGATTTATGACAATCAAATTCTTTGGGGAGGCTCTGCTTTTAGGCAGATAAAGAATTTCAGGAACCAAATGCCTTCAGCTCAAAATAATTTTCATGCTACAATGACATATTCTGGACTCCTTCAAGTATTTTATCACTGACATGGTTTAGAATTGCAGGTGCATGGTGATAATGAAAAGCAGAACAACCTTCAATCTGTTTTAGTATTATTTGTAAAATCTCTACAGAAAAGACACTCCTCATTGCCCAGTTCACCCTTAATACACCACTACAGAGCATTCAGCTCCTTTTGTAATTAACCTTTCATTTAGGCTGAAAGCTCTGTGAAGTCAGAGAACCCATCTGTTTTTCACCTTCACCATTATTCCAGCACCTACCAGGCTTGGCACAGTGTAGGCTCTCAATATCTGTTCAATGAAGGAAGGAAGGAGCCAATGCAGGTGTGGACAAGGCAGTCTTAGGCACCCTACCCCAACTGTGTCCAGCCCCCAGGCACCTGTCTGTGAACTGGCATGGTCCTCAAATACATTCATAATGAAGAGAGAACAATATGGGCAAGGCAATTCATCTTTTATTCACCTAGGTTTCTTCATTTTAAAAAACTTAGAGATTACAATCATGTGTGTGTGAGTGTGTGTGTACGTGTGTGTCATTGTACCCTTTCTTATGCTAAATGATATCTAGAACTGCACATGTGGCTGTTGAGCTCTGAAATGTGGCTCATGCAAATTGCAATGTATGGTAAATGCAAAATACACACCAGATTTCAAAGACCATTAAAAAAGAATGTCAAAAATTACATTAATATTTTTGTTATTATGTGTTGAAATTAGAATACTTTGAAC
>NW_012148619.1:1732957-1735933 GCF_000956105.1 Propithecus coquereli | reverse complement strand
CACATGAAATGAATCCCAAATCAAATAATTTTAAGGAAAGCATTCCAAAACCAGTATTTTGAAAAGCTTTCCAAATTTAACCATTGATGACAATGACTCTCAAAATTCCAAAGAAACCAATTAGCAGATGTTAGCTTCATGTAGTTCAAACTTTACAAAATAATCTTATTCTTTTCTACTCCCGGTTTATTTTAGAATTTTTCCCTAGGAGACCCAGTGAATGCAGGTATATTTTAGCAACTAACAACATGCAGAGAAGAAAGATATCACAACAGGAGGAAGAAAGAACCTGTTTTTGACTGAAGCCCAGGTTTGAGTTCCTTTTCTGCCATATACTATGTGTGGCATCTTGGTATCATTACTATTCTTTTTGGAACTGCAATTTCTGTCTTAGACTGGGTTCCGCCTAGAAAGATATGGTCAAGAGCTTTCATGCTGGTAGTTTAGGAAATGGCCTAGGGAAAGGATTGAGAACCGAAAAAATAAAATAAAACAGGAAAAGAGGAAGAGCCATTACAAGGGGATATTCTGGAGTTGGCCACCAATGTGGGCAACTGGGCCCAATTGTGCAGGGACCTTCTGGGAGCCATGTTGAATGCCCAAGGCACAGAGGAGGGGACAATTCCTGATGGGCTCCATTCTCCCCACAGGCATACCTGCTTCCAGATCATGCATGCGTAAGTGCCAGATGGGTTCCTGCAGACTTTGCATGTTAGAGAAGTCCTGAGGTGGAAAGCGAGAAAGGTGAGGTACAGACGATAGGAGGTGTGGTCAGGTTACACCTATGCCAAGCTGGTTGCTGCAGCAATAGCTGGAATAAATGGTGGACCCGAGAGGATGTGAGGTGGGGCATGACAGATGTACAGTGCATTTTCCTCATCTCTGTAATGGGGGTAAAATTAATATTTGCAGAGCCTGTGCTTCAGCATATGCTTGCTATTCCTCTAAGACTCCCTCTATCTCTGTCTGCCTAGTGAACAATTCCTCACCATCTAACTCTTCATCTCTCTGAATCTTTTTCTGATCTAAAGCAAAAGAGGCTCCCTTCCCCTCTTTCTGCCTTCCTCCAGGCTCTAGAGCAAGAACTTCTGTCCTCTCCATCCCAACATCCTACCACCAACACCAGCAATCCCCACACTCCTCTCCTAGTGAGAACGAGTGGTTTATCTGAACTGTGAGATCAGGAAAACTCTCTTTTTCAGGTTTACCTGCCTGCTTCTCCTTCTCTCAGGTAAACACATCCCGGTCAGGGCCCAGGGCCTGATTTCTAAGATAGATCAGCCCAAGCCAGGCAGAATGAGGCAGATTTCACCTTCCCTGAAAATGCGGGAGGGAAGGAGGAGCAAGTCCAATTCCAGCCACTTTCTCCCATCTCATCTTACCAGCTAGTAATCTGTTGTCTATCCCGTCTGACACTTCAATGTATTTCTCATTTCGTCCCTCTGTTATAATACAAGTGCTGCAAGAGCAGGGATCTTCGTTTTGTTCACTGATGTATCCTAGATGCCTGGATCAGAGCCTGGCACACAGGAGGTCCTCACAAGTTATTTTTTAATGACTTAATGAACTCACAGTGGGAAGAGGCATGATTAGCACCTTAGACACCTTGATCATCTCTTCCACATGGAAGTGGCCTCTCCCCTCTTTGTGTTCCCTTAGCACCTCCTCTTACAGCACTTAACACATTATACTTATTTCATAGGACTCTAGGTCTCATGTTTTGGAACTTCCCAGGGACAGGGATTTTGTTTTCTACTTATGTTTGATTCCCAAGTGCCAAGCAGCATAGGGACTGGACCCCAAAAGCTGAATGAACGAGAAAGAAAAGGGATGCAATCATATCACATTTTAACTTCTATTATTTCTAATGCCAGAGATTCTTTTGTTTTAAAGTTAGAACGTGTGACTAATGAATCACTCCCAAGATTTTTCCAGAAATCTAAAGAGAAGGAATGGAAAAACAAGATAAACCAAAAGGAAAAGCCCAAAGGACAAATGTAGACAATGACTCCTGGCTCTTCAGCATCTGTTCTTGATATTCAAGAAGCATGTGTGACTCAAGAGGAAGGGTGTAAATTTCTGTGAGGATTTGCTAAAATTATCGAAACTACAATACAAGAAAAGAAAAGAAGAGGACCCAAGGAAATAAGAACAGAAGCTATTAAGATGTTAAGGAACTATAAGGATGGCAAATACGTGGCACTTTTGACAAATAGCTTCCCCCAGCCTCCTCATCCACCCCTTCACCCTGCCATCCTTGGTAGACATCACTCATCAGAGTAGTCATTTCAGTCAAGGATGGACCACATATACCATGGTGGTCGCGTAAGATTATAATGCTGTATTTTTACTGTACCTTTTCTATGTATAGATACACAAATATTTAGCATTGTGTTAACAGTTGCCTACAATATTCAATGCAGTAACTTGCTGCACAGGTTGTTAGCCTAGGAGCGATAGGCTATACCATATAGCCTAGGTATGTAGTAGGCTACACCATCTAGGTTTGTGTTAGTACACTCTATGGTGTTCATGCAAGGATAAAATTGTCTAAGGACACATCTCTCAGAATATGGCCTAATTGTTAAGCAACACATGACTATACTTGTTTTGAGACCACCTATATTAAAGTAATGTAGGGCCATAAGGCAAGAACTGTGGTAGAAATCTGATTTCTACAGAAGTATAGGCATTCCTAAAAGTTAACCAGTCATTGTTTCATCTCTTGCCTTCCTGTAGTTGCTTACTGCTTAGGAGTCACATATCCCTGTCATAAGACTTGTAGCTTCCCTAATTGCTTCTATAGATAACATTCCATTGTAAAACCTAAGACAGGTCTTTGAGATATTTTCCAGACTCTGTATTGGGGGTGGGGGGAGAACCAACTGACACCAACCAGACCACTGGCCATACTTGGGATCTGATTCAACAGATCCTGTGACCCTCTACCCAAGACCTGTCTCAGTGCTAGAAGAT
>NW_012148619.1:1716710-1718627 GCF_000956105.1 Propithecus coquereli | reverse complement strand
AGCTAGGATTACAGGCGTGAGCCACCGCGCCCGGCCATCTCACTTCTTTTGCTATCAAAAATTCAATAAACATGCTGCGTGCGGTGTGTCAAAGCTGACATCCTCCCTCATGGTGAGGAAGGCTCTGAACTCAAAAGAGATTTTTGTGTCTGTTTTTCCTATTCAACTTCCTATCCTGCTGCTATTTTCTCTTCCTGTCAGTGCCAGTCGTCTAGAGTGAGCACTAATAAATAGCATTTGCCTTATACCTCTGCTTTTCTGTTAGAGTTTTAAAATCTGGACTGGATCTAGATATGGAAGGAAAACCAGATGGTGGCTCTGTGCAAGCAGGCAGTGGATTGAGAATGGGACGGTGCTTGGGGCTAGCCAGCCTCCCAACCAGCACGGGCCCCAGGACTGGTCTTAGGGTCCCTGTTGGCCTCACTTCCCTGAGAATCAGACTCTAACGGGAGATAAAATATGCAGGAATTTGGGAGGGAAAACACCTGTGAGAGGAAATGCAGAGGGCGTCGGAAAAGGCTGGGAGAGCCACCAGACTGCAATGAAAGTCTGGCCCTGAGTGAGGAAGAGGAGGAAGGAAAGTTGGGTGGAAGTGTCCCAGCTGGCCACACCGTCTAAGGAGGGTTCTGTAAAACTGTCAGAGAGTCCTCAAGCCAAAATTGGCTGTTGGAAGAGTCCTGTGTCTCCCAGGAATGGTCTGCCTCAGTATCCCTGCTGTACTAGTCATTGGCTGGAAGCAGACCATAGGAGGCGTGGCCCGCGCACAGACACAGTGATGGATTTCAGAGTCCGGTGGCTGGGGCCCCTGGTCAGTTGTGCTCCCTGTAGCAGAGGTCTGCAAGGAGCATGCTTACAGCCACCACGACAGTGAAAATTGTGGCAGCAGTGGGTGGAGTGAGGGTATTCTGGAATGATGGCACATCCTCTAAGAGGTGCCAGCATAGTATTTCTCTGTCTTTATTGAAAACACACAATCTTTACACTGCCAACAAAGAAGCAGGACTGCCTTGTTTCATGATTTATGTAGTTTATTGTCTGTGTTGTCACATTAACCATTCATTCATTCATTCATTCATTTCTTCTTTTTTTCATTCAACAACACTTTTGAGAGTCTAACTCTTTTGGTCACCAGAGAATCAATGGTAAATGAGAACGTCACGGAAATACCTTGTTTTTGGGAAGATGAACGATAAATGTGTGAATAAAAAATGAAGAAGAAAATTTCTGATCATTATAATACCTTAAGGAAAATAAAACAGGATGATGCAGTAAGGAACTTCTTTTAGGGGGTGAGGGAAGTAAATCTACTACTTGTATGTTCAATCATGTTTTCTGCTGCTTTCTCTTCTCGTCCCTCAGATTCTACTTTGGAACATTGAGACAGTTCAACCTAATCTGACTCCAGTTTGTTTCTTCCCTGGCATAAACATTGCCTTAGACGATACACGCCAGCCTCTGCCTTTCCCTAACAATGTTTTTGCTGGCAAGTTGTATCCCTGAGATACCGTAAGCTTCCCTGTACATCCTTCTTATACACAGGGGATAGGGTTGGTCTTGCAGCGATGAATAAACATTTCTTCTGGGTTAGTAACTCCTCTAATTTGGCTTGGACTATCGTTATTTTTCCCTTCAAGCAATAAAATCCCGGCCGGGTGCAGTGGCTCACGCCTGTAATCCTAGCACTCTGGGAGGCCGAGGCGGGTGGATCGCTCAAGGTCAGGAGTTCGAGACCAGCCTGAGCAAGGGCGAGACCCCGTCTCTACTAAAAAAAAATAGAAAGAAATGATCTGGACAACTAAAAACATATATATAGAAAAAATTAGCCAGGCATGGTGGCACAATCCTGTAGTCCCAGCTACTCGGGAGGCTGAGGCAGTAGGATCGCCTGAGCCCAGGAGTTTGAGGTTGTTGTGAGCT
>NW_012148619.1:1715289-1716660 GCF_000956105.1 Propithecus coquereli | reverse complement strand
AATTTTTATCTTGAGCTCTGTTCATACCTGAATGGACATTTACCTCCATCAATCCAGGGTCTTCTGCCCTTTCTTCTCATAGTGTGACCATGTTCTGAGGGACTTTACAAAGTGTCAAGGTGAGGAGTGCTCGCCTGGGCTCCATGTCATATGTTCATACTGATAGCTATAAAAATGTCAATCCTCCGATCGTTTTGCATCAATCCAGGTTGGTCCATGGCTGTCAGCCACGTAGATCCCCCCAAATGTAATCCTCCTTCTTGTCTGGGGCCTTGTCCACACTTCCTTAACACATTTGGGTGCTTAGCAGTCATCCTGCTGCTTCCTGGCCACTCTGGAGCCTAGAAATCTCTGTGAGGCCATCTAAGGTATCACCCGCTGAGATCTATCTCACACAGCCACCTCCTCTCCCGTGCCCCAGAGTCTGGAGAGCTCTCTCAGGCTGTACCTGTGCAATGGAGTATGGTCCCTTTGGTGTGCACAAACTTCTCCGTGTTTGTTTGTTTGTTTGTTTGTTTAAATCTCTGGGCTTATCTCCTATCTAGGGATCCACGAACATCAACAATCTTTTCACTTCCTCAACACCCACCTCTCTAAGCCCAGAAAAACATGTCCTAGAGAAGAGCTTCTCCTGGAGGAGAAGTGATGCTTTGTACTTACTTAGTACCTACTTAGGACGCTTTCTTCAAAATTTTTCATCTCTGCCTTGAGAGAGCCTGAGGCTCAGGCTTTTGAAATACAAAAGCCAACAAATTTTTTTTCCTCTTTCTATTATCTGCAGTCCCAACCCCTTCTGAGGTCACAGCATGGCCCAACTGCTTAGATGGGAGAAGTGGGCACGGAGGAGAGAAAGGACAAAGAAACATTAAAAGCAGGATGGGGAGGTGTGAATATCTGTTAATATTTCATGAATATTACTTTCCTCCAATAATAACACCTAATGCATAGCATTGTTGTAAGGATTAAGTGAGATTACCTACATAAAACAGTCTTCCTAATTAGCACTCTTCCTGGTACTTAAAAAAATGATTAGTAAATGTTAGTATTTTCTGTAAAGTGAGAGAAATGACAACATTTATAAGATTCCTTCCAATTTTAAAATTCTAAATAGGCCTGTTGAAAAATAAGTATAGTAGGTGTCCAGAGATCTTCCGTTTGGCCTTCTTTCTCACCGTCTCCATCTCTACAAGGCTGGCCTGTTTGGACCATGGCACAGAACTCCATGCCCTCTGGCTGCCAGCTGTGTGGGACTGTGGGAGCCCCAGCAGATTTGGAGAAAGAAGAGCGATGTGTGCCTTTGGCTTCCTCCTCGAGCAGTCTTCTTGGGCTGGCTGGTCTCTCCACCCAAAGTCGTTGCTTCTCTCAAAGCCA
>NW_012148619.1:1712012-1713914 GCF_000956105.1 Propithecus coquereli | reverse complement strand
ATCTACTGTATGCTAAACAATGGGGACTTCACACATGCAGCTGGGGTATAAAAAAGAAAAGTCGAAGTCCTTGTCCTTAAAAAGCTTACATCTACAGGAGGAGGTGTCGAAATACAGTCACTGTACACATATTTGTCTTAACACTCTAATGTGCACAAATGAAGGTGCACAAGGGTGGCTTTGGGAACACAAGCAGGTTTAGCCCTTAACTCTGATGAAATGTCACTGTTTCTCCGAGACCTCCCCTCTGACCTCCCAAGCTGAAGGTTGAAGGGTAAGGAAGAATCACACAGGGAGACACGGCAGGACAGAGCAGTCCTGGCCGAGAGAACTACATGTTCACATAACCCAACGTAAGAACAAGCTGCTACACTCAGGGAAGAACAAGTGGTTGTTTAACATGGCTGGTGTGTGGACCACACAAGGATTAGCAAGTGGGAGGGGGGGCGGAAATTTCTTTTAAAAAGGAAAATAAATAGATGTTGCAAGATCTTTCATTTTTTCCCTGTTAGCAGATGATAATAGTTAGTGTGCCCATGTCACAGAGGAAGTAGGCATAGATGACTCAGTAGAGATGACCCATCAGAAGGGAACTGGGGCGATGAAATCTTAGTCAGCCTCTTCAAACTAAATCCACATGGTGCCTCGCCTTGGAAAATTAATTTTTCTCCATGGTAAGTAATTTTTATACCTTTATATTCCTACAAACACATATATCATGGCCTAGAAGGCGAAATTCATGTAAGCTCTTGAGACAAAGCATAAAACTTAAAAGAAATTTTCTGTTTGCAATCGACTGCTTTGGGCTCTGTGGGTACATTTATAATCTTCAATTATTATTGGTACTTTAGTGGAGAAGACTGCCTAGCACTATTCAAAAGTTAAACCATCATTTGTCGTCTGTGAAAGCCAATAAAACCCTATAAAGGATCATATCCTTGGAAATACGGTTTCATCTTCTTATTCTTCCACGCCATTCTTCCATTTCACCCGTGAGTAGAGTTCATTTTTGTGTGATGGGCAGCTTCTGAAATGGTTCCCGATGATCCCTTCCTCTTGGCATCCACACCCTTCTATAATCTCCTCCCCTTGAGTGTGGGCTGTGCCTGGTAACTTGCTTCTAATCAACTGAATATGGCAGAAAAGATGGGATGGCTGTTGCAAGATTAGACTGCTATGGTCTGAATGTTTGTGTCCCCCCCAAATTTACATGTTGAAATCTTTACCCAAAATATGATGGTATTAAGAGGTGAGGCCTGGGGAGGGGATTAGGTCATAAGGATGGAGCCCTTACAAATGGGAATAGTGCCCTTAGAAAAGAGGCTGGAGAGAGATATCTTGTCCCCTTTTCCACTGTGGGAGGGCACAGCAAAAAGGTGTTATCTGTGGACCAGGAGATGGGCCCTCACCAGACACTGAATCTTCCAGTGTCTTGATCTTAGACTTCCCAGCCTCCAGAACTATGAGGAACAAACTTCTCTTGTGTAGAAGGCACCCAGTTTATGGTATGTGTTATGGCAGCCCAAATGGGCCAAGACAGGTTACAAAAGACTGATTCCATCTTGCTCTCTATCTCTGGCTCTTTCACTTGCCCACGCTGATGACCTCCAGTGCCACCCACTGTGAGCTGCCCTATGGAAAGACTCCCCTGACCAGAAACTGAGGGCAGCCTCCAGCCAAAGCCACTGAGAAACTGAGGCGTGCAGTGCAATAAGCTGCAGGAAAGGGACTCTTGACAACAACCACATGGAAGTGGATCCTATCCCAGTTGTGTCTTGAAACGACAGCAGCTCAGACAATGCCTTGACTACAGTCAATGAGTGATCTTGAACCACGGGAATAATAAAGCTGTCCCAGATTCCTGATCCACAGAAACTAGAAATGCTGCTGTTCTAAGCCACT
>NW_012148619.1:1703784-1708815 GCF_000956105.1 Propithecus coquereli | reverse complement strand
GGGCTCTCAGGTTATGCTGGGACCCAGGTTTTTTCTGTTTTCTTCCTCCAGATCCTTCTAGGGTGGGGTTGCACGGCTGATGCTGGTTCAGCAGTACCACATCCATGTCCCAGCCAGAGAGAAGAGCCAAAGAGAGTAGAAAGTAAGCAATGTCCTTTGAAGAGAGTACTGCGGAAGATGTACATTCTGCTCCCATTCCATTAGCAAGAACCTCATCACATGATCACAGCAAGCTTCAGAGAGGCCAGGAAAAGTGGCCTCTAGCTGATTAGTCATGCTCCCTGAGAGCACCTGTGGAGCAGGTGAGACTTTTCTTACTAAAATGGAAAAGGAGCTGGGCGTGGTGGCTCGTGCCTGTAATCCTAGCACCCTGGGAGGTGGGTGCTAGGAAGTGGGAGGATAACTTAAGCTCAGAAGTTGGAGACCAGACTGAGCAAAAGCGATACTCCATCTCCACAAAAAATACAAAAATTAGCCCGGCGTGGTCGTGCGCACTGGTAGTCCCAGCTACTTGGGAGGCTGAGGCAGGAGGATCGCTGAGCCCAGGAGTTTGAGGTTGCAGTGCACTCTAGCCGGGGCAACAGAGGGAGATTTTATCTTCAAAAGAAAAAAAAGGAAAAAGGAGAAAACAGACATGCTTGGACATTTAGCAGTCTCTGGCACGCCCATAACAGGATTCCATACTCACGTCCATGATTCTATTGAGGATTGAATTTTACTGCCATGTGATCTTTTAATTTTATTTTGCTTTTTTCTTTTGCCCAGAATTTTGCATTGATTCCAGCTTTAAACCCACCATTGACCTAAACCTAATTATTTTGGACATATGTGTTTTAATATAAGGTCCTTGGCTCCCACAAGCCCCCCAGGGGAGTCTTAAAAATTTTTATGAAGATTTTTAAATTGGGAGTTTTCCTTTTCATCATAGTCTTAAAATTGAATTTTACCATCTTCTGCATCATTCTAATGACACCTCATAACCAAGTCAGACCACAGAATCCCGGTGGCCTTGTCTGTTCTGCCAATGGCACAAATGTAGACTTTGCACAGAAATGTTGAGTTCATATGAATTAAGCCAAATACATTGATATATATTAATATTTCACAAAGGGAGATTCCATAACAGTTCAAATAGAGAGAATTGTGGAAAATCGGGTCATCACATGGCACCCGGTAGCATGGGCATGCCAAACTTAAAAGAAGTAATGAGGCAGCAGTCAATATCATATTTTCCATCTGAGAGGCAATTTGGTTTCAGCAAAACAACATCATCCTTCTCATTAAATTAATATTGCTAAATTTAATTACATTGGCTTTGTAGTTTTGTTTGAATTTTACTTGTATTGGATTTAATTTAATTTAACTTGTTTTTAGTTTTGTACATATATCAAAGTCATAAGGATACGTTTGAAAGTAGCATTATAATCAAATGATTTAAGTAAACACTGGAAGGAAAGTGGAAATTGCTTTTTTTTATTCAAAGGGGTCCATATATTACTAAAGTTTAAGGAACAGGGTTACCACACTTGTAAGTATATGATCTACCCTTACTAGAGATTTCCTCCTAGACTATGATTCTAGCAGATCCTACACATTTTTGCCCTGGTAACATTTGCTTTTGATCTTGTCCTAGCTCACCACTCAACCTCAATGCCTGCTCAGTTGCTGCCAACTTTAGAAGAATAAACATGGAATTTTCTAATATTTGCAGCATTTCGTGAACCAAAGAAATTTTGCCCAAAAGGGTGGGTAGGTTACCCTCAGATTGCTGCTGAGTTCCTGCTTGGTAGTTGATTTCTGTTCCCTGAAAGGACAAGAAAGTGAAAAGTTCCTTTCTTTTCATCCTGTCTAAACCACGACTGCAGTTGCAAGGGTAATTCTGTGACAAAGGCAATAAACATTCCACCACCCCCAAGGCAATGGTGTAGAAAATGACACATGTAGGGACCGGGTAGAGGCACATACATCAGTCTATCTGGTGCTTGGAGATCCTCTGAGATGAGAGGTGCTATATAACTATAAGTTACAGACACGCTTAATCAACCATTCTCCCACCGACTTGTGTTCTGTCCGTGATTTACTGGCACCTCTGTTTACCTACAGGATAATGGTCCTGGTGGACGAGAGTATGAGGGAATAAATGACTAGGTGGCTGATTAACTGTCCCAGTGCAGCACAGGGTCCAGTACCAAGATCATTATTTCTATTGTATGACAAGAAAGAAAGAAGGAACAGCGAAGCAGTGTGCATAAATAATAGGAGAAAGATTTCCTTGCTGCTCAGGAAAGTTCTATTGTCTCATTCTTTTCAGGCTACCTGAAGGGGCCTATCCCATAGTCTGAATTCTCGTCTCTCTTCTGAGCCTTCAGAACCGACCTTTGCTAATCCCATTTGGTAGGGGGATAGGGAAATGTGGGGGATAGTTTCCATCCCATTCACTACCAAATACAAGGAGAACATGGTGTTGCAGCTTTGCCCTTTCTGGAGCTGAACAGCATAAGCCCCCTTGGAGGAGCCAGCTCTAGGCTCCAAGAATAAGGGGCAGCAGAGAAGAATATAAATTTAGATTGAATGAAAATTATAAGAAAGGCCAGAACAATATGGAGGAAAGTTCAGGACACAAGGGCATCAGCTTTCGGCATTTTATTTTAATTTACTAAATCAAGAATTTAACCCAGTTATTCTTGATCCCACTACATATTAGAAACACTTCGCTTGGGAGCCTTCAAAAAATACCAATGGCCAGGTCTCACCTCAGACCAATTAAATCAGAAGCTCTAAGAAAGAGATCAGTACCTTTTCAAATCACTGACCAAATGGAAACCGAATTCCTGAGCCTAGGAGGTAACTCTTTGGGCATTGATTTCATCAGGGAATCCTTCGCCAGTCTCCAGAGAACAGCAGGGAAGAGCTAAGCACAAGCTGCTGGTGGATCGTTCCAGCTTCAACATTATTGCTTCCAATAGGAGGACATAAATCACTGAAGAAGAACAGTGCCTGATTTTAACTAGCCCAGGATTTAATAGCCCGTCATCTTTGGTTTAAATGCTTTTTGATAGCACTGAGTATTTGACCTTAAGCAAAGCACTTGGATTCAACCTTGACATTTACCATAATTAGACAAAGAAGATTTTGCTCATTAAATATTATTTTTGTTTCTCAGACCATGAGTTGAATCATGAATGAGCTCCAGTTTCGGGCAATGCAGTGGCATGACCCTGAGTTCCTCGCGGCCGTGAGCAGCTACAGGCCCCAGTCTGCCCTCGGCGGAAGGCAGGAGGAAAGGCCGGCGTTTCCCACAGGCTCTCTTCACTACTGTCAGCTACTGAGAAATGTCACAGATGTTGGCATCCTCCAAAGGGAGGATGGGTAGAGGGCCAGGGAGGGGTAGGCAGCCCCACCTCAGTTCTCATGGATAGTTTAACTCCCTGGAATCCTCACCCACTGAGATGAAGGAGTGGATCACTTTAGGCAATATCTGCTCAGTTCACATCAAAACTCTTAACTCTCTCATCATCCACAGCAGCGACCCTTTCACGGTCATCTTGTAAAGTATTGCCTCAATCTTCTGCCACGATTGATCGGACCAGATGTGGGCACTCACCCGAGCTGGTTGAATAAAGTTCTCCCAGGACCTGGAAATGGGATCAGGAAAAAGAGAGGATGACTATCTGGATGACTGGACCTGTGCTGTCAATGGACGTGTTCCAGCCGCCACGTGAATTGAGAAGCAGAGAAAGCAAGGCTCCGGGGAATAAGAGGGAGCAGAAGAGATCGGAGGCAAGAGACCCAGGATGAGCACGGCTTGTGTCCTGATTCCAGATCCTAGTCCTTTTCCAAGCCCCATTTTTCCCTAGTGTTGACTTCCAAAAAACATCCCTGTGTCTTTATAATAAATTCCCCTGTTACACCAAGTGAGCTTTAACTGGTTTGTTTGTTTATTAAGACAATTTTGGGGAGCAGTTTTAGGTTCAAAGCAACATTGAGGGGAAAATAGAGAAATTTCCCTTGTGCCCCCTACTCCCCCCCACACAGCCTTCCCCATTATCAACATCCCCCACCAGAGTGGGACATTTATTACAAGCAATGAACCTGCTTGGACTCATCACCATCGCCAGAGTGCATAGCTTACATTAGGGTTCTCTCTTGCTGTTGTACATCCTATGGGTTTGGACAAATGTATAATGACATGTGTCCACCATTATCATATCATACGGAGTCCTTTCACTACCCTAAGGACCCTCTGTGCTCTGCCTATTCACCCATCCCTCCCCCCAGTCCCTGGCAACCACTGATCTTTTTACTGTCTTCATAGTTTTGCCATTTCCAGAATGCCATATAGTTGGAATCACACAGTATGTAGCCTTTTCAGATTGGCTTCTGTCACTTAGTAATACGCATTTGAGGTTTCTCCATGTTGAACTGGTTTTTGTTACTTACAGACATGACCTAAGCAAAGCAGGTGGGGAAACTTCTCTTCCCTGTTCCTTCCTCAACATCATTTACCTTCCCTCCTTTCTTAATGCGGTGTCTGGAGGCCAAGTCAACCGTTTAAAACCAACATCCAGACATAATCTCTAACTCTCTGAAAACTTCACCCGCTGAGATGGGGTAGTAGACCCTTTGTGGCAGCACCTTCCCAGTTCACAATGAACCTCATAACCCCCTCGTGATGGTTAATTTTATGTGTCTGCTTGTCTGGGCTACAGTGCCCAAATATTTGATACATTATTCTGGAGGTTTCTGCAAAGGTGGTTTTTTGGATGAGATAGATTTTTGAGGAAAGCAGCAGATTACCCTCCATAATGTGAATAGGCCTCACCCAATCATTTGAAGGCCTTAATAGAACAAAGATGGACCTCCCCTCCCCAAGCAAGAAGGAACTCTTCTAGGAGATTGCCTTTGAACTCAAACTGCAACTCTTCCCTGAGTCTCCACCATCAGATTTTGTACTCACAAGCCTCCACAACTGTGTGAGCCAATTCCTTAAAACAAATACCTCTCTCTCTCTCTCTCTCTCTGCCTATATAT
>NW_012148619.1:1687975-1703636 GCF_000956105.1 Propithecus coquereli | reverse complement strand
AGGTCTGTCCGGAAAGTATCCAGCCATGTAGTGTGGTGAAAAATAGAGACATTTATTGAAGAAGATACAAGATACAGCAACATTGTACATAGAACAATGATGCCTCAGTCCTCTTCAAAGTAGGCACCTTGGGACCTTTGTTGATCGCAGCCTGTACACGTTCAACATTCTCAGGCGTTCTGCTTGCTGCAGAACTTCCAGAACATGGATCACTTTTAGCAGATTCTCAACCATCTTTGAAGCATTTGCGCCACACTTTTATTTCTGCGGCACTCATTGCATCGTCCCCTGAAAGCCTTCTGAATCATCTGAATAGTTTCTCCAGAGGAATGTTCAAACTTAACTCAGACTTTGATGCAGATTCGTTGGTCTACTCGCTCAGACATTTTGAATGCAACGGCCACACAGTGCGCATGCTCACTCAACGGCGGCTAGTGATGGTGAAGTCATTGTTCACACGTGCACACTCCAGTCCACTCTCTTTGGCTGCCAGGTTATATCGATGCTGCACAAACTGTTCCTGTTATATTAACAATGGCTGGATACTTTCCGGATAGACTTTGCAGACACCAATACATGCAGATAGACACACACACACCCTGTTGGTTCTGCTTCTCTGAAGAACTGGAGAACTCTGACTGGTCCACAGCAGCGGGCCTCTGGCTATTATTGTTACTATTCCCATCTCGTATTTGTTCGTGATGCTTTAGCATGGATACTAACTGGCAGTAAGGAGGGACTGTGGCAACATGGAATGAATGCTGGACCCAATTCAGCTGATCAGTGGTGTAATCAGCTGGGCAAGTGACCAATCTTGGGTAAGTCCCTTCACTTCTCTGAACCTCCTCCTAGATTATAGCAGAAGATTCCTAAGGTCCTCCCAGTTTTAAAATCCACAAAAGACACTGCAACAGCTCAATGGAAAGTGAGTCACTACCTGTCCTGTTGGCCTTCTCCAAGCCTTGGGGCATGCAGCTTTAGGTGGCTGTCCCCTTCTTTTCTGTATCTCCCCTCGTTGGAAATTTTGTCCTTCCCCTGTAGTCTTTCTGCCATTCAGTCCTGGGGAGAGGAAGGCAAAGGCCAAAGAAGAGGGAATAAGGAGGATATGGGGACAGACAAAAGGGAAGAATACAACGTGCTTCCAGTGGAGGGAGGAGCTGAGAAGAGGGGTGAAGAGAAGACAGGCAAGTGAGATGCAGTATCCTGACTCCCCCACACACACACCCAGATCAAACCTCCAGGCTGGGCTGGATATGAACATGCACTGGGATATCAAGGTAGATTTGGAGAAATCTAGAAAGGCCATGGCTGGTGCTCTGCTCCCCCAGGTACAACCTGGGAGAGCCACAAGCCTGTGGGAGAAATCTGCATTTCCAAAGGATGCCATGTACATCAGATGTGGTTACCATCAGACAGCATGGGCAGAAGTGGGTGTCCATATAGCCAGAGCCTGAGATAGCCTCATCCCTCCCCACCCCAAGTCTCTCTTGGCTTCAGTGGAACACAGAGAAGATCTGGAAAGTTCTCGGGGGCCAGTGAAAGAGATATGAATGTAGCTTAGAATTAAGAATTGAGAAGCCTGCCTATAAGTGCTCACCGAGACACAAGATGGGGAAACCATGTAGCAGAGGCCATAGGGATGTCTGGCCAGGTCTGGGGGCCTGATGGAGGGCGGAACCAAGTCTCAAAGGACCAATATCACCAGCAAAATGTCAGATGGACTGTAGTCAGCAGAGGGAGATGGGTGGGCTTGCATTCCACAGGCTGAGAGAACGTTCACCTGGTGCAGCAGGCTTCACGCTGACGCAGTGAAGGCTGTGAGGCCGGAAGCTGAGGTCCAGAGGACCACACACAGATGAAGGGCTCCTCCCTCACCTCCACCATGAGGATAACTAAGTTTCCACTACCCTCCATCTCAGATGCCATCTTGGGAAACAGTCGAGAACAACTTCTCAAAAAGAGAAAAACAGGCTCGATAGGAAACAGAACTTCAGAATATTTATCCAAAAGGAATTATTTTAAACTAGAAGAGACTGAGTTCTCCTCTATTTGCATGTCTGTTTCTGTTTGTGTTTTTTCTCTGCTATTACGGGGGCTTCAGAGCAAAAGGAGATCAGCTGTTAAAATAAAGGAAGTTCCTCTCTGGTTTTGCACACCCAAGCAGTGCCCCACAGCTGTAGCTGTGCCCAGGATCAAGAAGGGGAAGCCTTTCTTTCACACCTTGAAGAAAGTGGCACTCTTCCCCCACCCTGTTGGGGGAGAGAAAGTCAGGGATAGCCCCAACGATCCCAGCTACTTTTAGCATGTGACTCACTGTCCCTAAGAAGCTGTCACTATGATAACAAGACAGCCAGAAATATGAGGATTGATTTTTAGAAAGATGATTTAAATCCTTCCCTTCTCCTGATGCCACAGCAGCTTACAGAAAGGAGAACTGAGAGAGGCACCAGGAATCCTAGTTTACAGGTGAAAGAGCTAAGCCAGGAAGTGGTCTTTCCAAGCTGGGGTAGATCAGCTAAGTGGCTCAACTGGGAGAGTGCGCCCTTGCTCCTGTTTTTGTCAGTTTACTTACAAAATGTATCTTCTGTTGCACTAGAACATTCCACGCACTGTTAGAGCTGAGGTTTCAGAAGCGCAATCAGCCTTGCCAAGTCAACAAGAAGAAAGACTGGAGGGTAGCCAACGGGAACCAAAATTGTGCCTCTGCAGTGGGTATGACACAGCTCAAAATCTGCCTGGAAAGCTGTCAGCGTCCGGGCTCTGCCTATTCTGTTGTCATCCTATTCTCCACCACCCTTTATCCCCTTAGCCCCGTCACACTGGTCCACGGCTTTTCAGACCAGACTCATTATTTCTTTGAGAATTCTCCGAAAGTGAAATGTTAGTTCTCATATTGTCTCTTACTATGTCGTTGCTAAAAATGCACTTCTTAAAACACGGAGCTTTCTTCAACCTCATCTCTACCACTCTAGCTATTTCTGTTCTTACTAGCTACTACACAGATCCACGCAAAGGCTCGAATCGCAGTTCCCCCTGTACCAATCCTGCATATTTGATTTCCATATGACTGTCATTACTGTGTCCCTGTGATGTGCTGCGCACAGCAGTAGACATTTGAAATGTCTTCTTTGATCCTTACGACAGTCATGAGATGAGGATTATGGGCCCCATTTTACAGAAGAAATGGAAGTGGAGAAGGTGCAGTAATCTTCCCAAGGTTTCAAAGTGAGTAATTTCCAAATCGAGGAGTCAAAAATGAAAATGAAAACATGTCTGTGTATGTGTATGTTCAGTATGTACCTCTTTGAGTTGTCTATGAAAGAAATGAACTAGAGGGTGTTGAAATGTTTAAATGCTTACATGCCAGTTTGTATCATACCCCAGCGCCGTCTCGGGAGACTTGTCTAAATATCAACTACAGCGTGAAAATGACTTAACCAGAATGTAAATGCAAAACCAGCAAATGCTTTTCAGAATTTTGTCAGCGTGTTTTAAACATCGTAATTGTTAGACATTTTATCGTTATTCCACAAGGGTGGTAAAAAGCCATTTCTCTCGTGCAACCCAGTTCTTCACTTTTATTGGTAGAATTTGTACCTTCACTTTTAGAGCAATGCCCTGGTTTCCTCCTTATTGATCCTTCCCCTGTTTGTCGTTTGTTATTCCTCTATTCCTTCAGGTAATTATTGCGAAGGTCTCGAGGTACTAATTAATCAAGCCTTTCTCTCTTCCAAGTTCTAAAGCAGTAGAGAAATACACGAAGGAATCACACAGAAGTTTTAGTAATAGTTGCACTGCTGGCTACTTGGACGGGTGGATGGGGATTGACCCTGTGGGCTGAATAAGTTTTCTATTCCACACTGAATTGCACTCAGCTATCTTCTCATGGTCATGGTGGCTGGACAACTGCAAGCCTCTCCTCTTGAGAGCAAAGGGTTCATCACATGAAAGAGGCAGGAGCAGAAGGAAGAATGTATACCAGATTCAGGCCAGCTAGCCTAAGAAAGGGAGCCACAGAGAGTGTAGAGCTTAAAAAAGCATTGCTACAAATTCCTCCCGTCCCTGCATGCACACCCCTTTGCAGTGTGAGGTTGCCACTGCTCCCATCAAGAAATGAAGTATATTTCTTTACTCTTTTTTTAAATCCGGGTTGCCCTTGTGACTTGCCCTGGGCAATAGAAAGAAGCAGAATGATGTTATGAAATTCCTGAGCCAAGGACCAAGTGAAGAGACTTCTCCATTCTTCCTCTTGGAAACCACCCGCCAAGTAAAGAAGCCCAAGCTAACTACAACCAGTGGAAAGGACACGTGGATGCAAACCAAAATGCCCCAGCTGAACCTCCAGCCAACTGCCAGACTGATAAATGACATCCTCAGAATCAGCCAACACCCAATCTACATGCCACTGACCACAAACACATGAGTAAACCCATCAGTCTCAGCGGAGTCCTGCCCAAATTGCCAGCCTACAAAATCTTGAGTAAACAAACTAACACATAAACAGAGCATGATCCGTAATTGCTATTCAACCTCACCAATCAGATAATTCTCTCTGGTTTACTGGTAGATGGGATGTATGACTTTACTATGGTTTTCTACAGAACACGAGGAGTCTGGTAATATCCCCATCCAAGAGTAATGAATTCTGCTGCTATCACGCAGGCTAAAGTTCTTCCATAAATACAATGAAGGCGCTCTCAACATTGACCATTATTCAAGGATCTGAGGAAAAGTAGAGTATTTATTTCCTATCGTTGCTGTTACAGATTGCCACAAACTTGGTGGCTTAAACTGAAATAGATTATCTTACATTTCTAGAGCTCAGGAGTCTGAAATGGGTTTCACTGCCTAAAATCAAGGTGTCAACAGGGTTGTGTTCTTCCCGGAGGGTCTAGGGGTGAATCCTTTTGTTTATGTTTTCCAGTGACTGGAGGCTCCACACCTCGTCCCATGGGCCCCTTCCGTCTTCAAAGCCAGCAATGGTCAACGGAGTCTTTGTCAGTGACTCTGACTTTTCTGCATTCTCCTTCTTCCACATTTAATGACCCTTGGAATTACACAGGGCCCAGCTGGATAAACCAGGGTGCTCTCCTTATTTTAAATTCAGCTGATCAGCAACCTTAATTCCACCTGCAATTTGAATTTCCCTTTGCCATGGCGCATAACAAATTCACAGGTGGCAGGGATTAGGACATGGGCATCTTTAGGGAGTGGAGCATTATCCTGTCAACTACAAACATCAATCTCAGAAAGAGGAGCATCACACTACTCTATAAGGACTAACACTGAGGTTTTCACTTGCATGTCTCCTAACAGTTTCTAAATGCCCTAAAAGTAGGGATAATAAGAAGTCCTATTTTATGGTATGTTTTGTAGTTGATTGTGTAAGATGGACATAGAACCTTGTTGAAAACAAAATACATTCCATCCCTTGCTTCACTCTAATAGTCCTGTGACGGCCAAGTTGACAGACCACCCAGCTTCCCTCTCAATCATGTTGCCAATAACAACATTGAAACAGTGCCAGGGCCTTCAGGCCAGACCCTGTCAGCAATGCAGGCCTCATTGAGAGAGAAGCAATCTGTCTCGGTCTGTCAGATGCTACAAGATTTCTGATGGCAATGACAGGGAGAGTGCTTGACTTCCCCTGTTCCCATCAGTCTACTGAGTGGTAGGAGAGAAGTAGCACAGCAAGCTCCCTTGCCAGAAGCCAGAGAAGGAGACGGATGGATTAAAGAATGCAGAACTTTTCTGCCCACTTGGCCATTTTCTTCTTGTAATTGGAATGACAAAAAAAGAACAATTTGTACCACGCAGGTGCATGGACTCACCATATTCGTTAAGTGGCACAAGATACAAAGGGTCATCCTTGCAAATGTGATAGGCATTCATTCACCCCAGGTCCCATAAATAAAGGAAGTGAGAGTGGGAAGTACCATGTGGTACCTCTAGGGAAATACATGCAAAGGGCAAAAGGACATGGGTCAGTCATGCTGACACTGCTCTTTTTGAGAGTGTGTGTGTGTGTGTGTGTGTGTGTTGGGAGGGCATTTGAGGACAAACACACAAGAGACCAGCAGCAGACCTGAGAATGAATAACTTGTTATCATGTCAATTAGGATAATTTGACAATATAAAAATGTCAATGCAAGGCAGGATGCCAGAGACACTACAGTGTTAAGGGCTTTGGAGTCAGAGAAAGGAGAAAGTGTGAGACCCAGCTCTGCTTCTCTTGCTAGGCATGAGTGAGGCCTTGGGCAAGCTATTTAACTTGGTGTCCTCATCTACAAATTGAGGATAATAATAAATACCTGTTCATGGCAGCCTGTGGCAGATTGTTACATTGATTGCCCGCAATGAATCCCATCTTCCAGGATCCATGCCCTTGCTGTCTCCCTTCCACGCTGATGCTAGGCTTGGCCCTGTGCTTTGCTTTGACCAGTGGAACGTCCACCAGAGGCTGATAAGTGCTTGCACATTGGGGCTTGCCCTCTTGGAGTATTGCCACTACCATCTAAGAAACCCAAGATATCTTTGATGGAGAGTCTGCCACTGAGATACCCCGGCTGGCAACCTCAGGTAATCACCAGTCATATTATGATCACCAGACAGTCACCATATTGGAACATTCTACCCTACTGTAGCCACACATCTGCACTGGATGAATGAATGATTTAGAAGAATGAATGAATGACCTGGCTCCCATAAGTAGAAGCCAAACAGAATCCCCCTCCATCAGCTTGTTGACTCGAACCACGTAGCCTGGCCACTCAGCAACATCATGCCATGGGTGGCACTAGGTACCTCAGCACCCTAAGTTTTCAGCTATAATAAAGTCCTCAGGCTGTCCCCAGCTCATGCCTTTTGTCTTCTCCACTGTCGGGCTGCAGGGTCTCAGCTGTAAGCCAATGGCCTGCATCGCAAGGACTTGGACAGGCTCATAAAGCAGTGCAGGGGAAAACAGAAAATCCAGAAAACTGGCTCAAATACATTGGAATTGTTATTTCTCTGTGGGAATTTTTTTTCCTTTTCATTAGAGTTTGATGATAAACCCTGTGGTCCTGCACATGAGGATGCAAGAGAGAGCGAATGCAGACAGGTAGGTCAGAATGGCCCCCTTTTCACGGCAGTAAGATGCTTCAAGAGTAGGAGAAGGTGAGTGTCATGCCTACGCAAAGGCGCAGCAAGTCTGGGGCTTAATGGGGAGGTGTGCAGAGAAAATCAGACTGTTTTTCGGTGATCAGATTCCAAGCCAAGAGACAAGGGTCAGACCCTCCTGTGTAGTACACAAAAATATGTGTTCAAGGCCTCAGAGTCTCTGCAGCTGCAGAGAGGATGGCTTTAGAACCCAGATGGCCTGAGTTAGAACCCCAGCTCAGCCAATTAACATATCAGTCAGCCCTCTGTATCCATGGGTTCCACATCTGTGGATTCAGCCAGCTGGGGATCAAAAATATTGGGGAAAAAATAACAATACAATGATAAAATACAAATTTTAAAGTACAATATAACAACTATTTACCTTATATTCAGTATTATAAGTAATCTAGAAATTATTTAAAATATACAGGAGGATGTGTGTAGGTTATATACAGATACTACTCCATCTACAGATTTTGGTATTATCCACAAGAGGTCATGGAACCGCTCCCCCGGGGATACCGAGGGACAGTTATATATATGTGACCTTGGGCAGATCATTTAACTGCTCTAAGCCTCAGTTTCCTCATCTGCAAATTGGGATTGCTGTGAGAACTGGAGATTATGGATGTACAGCACCTGTCACATAAGAGGCACTGGTAAGTGGGGACTGGCATTATCATCATTACAAGTTTATATCCAAGGGGGAGTTCCTTGGGCCGGGGATGGTAGGTGATTCTGTCCCTGGATTATGAACAATTACTAAGCCAGCCGTGCTTCATGAGCTTGCTTGGGCATCCTCTCGGAGCAGCAGGAGTAATGAAGCTGGTGGTTTGGGATGCTCTCAACGTAGCCTGGCTAAACCCTCCCCCACCCTCCAGTCCTAATTCCTGACTTCCATTTAGATTTAATAGATTTGGGTTTAACAAGATAATTACCGTACTTGAAATAAATACCCACTGGCCAGAAATGCAACGCTTACTGCAAATTAGGAACACGAGAGGCCGCCTCAGTTATATCTCTGGTATATCTCAGGCACGGCTTTGAATAATTAATTTGCCATTTCGATAATACACAATAGCCAGCCTATTAAGCCAAGAATCCTGCATTTATTAAATGCTAACTTAGTGGCAAACAAACAAAACCTGAGTCAATAGTTGCCTTGCCAATTATTAAAAGCTCCTCTCCCTAAGGATGTGTGTGGGAGGCAGACCACATGGTTGCGGCAGCAGAACGCAGGAGCAGGCAGTGGGAAACTGAGGGTGCAGGCGGGAGGCTATTCAAACCCAGACCCTGCTCAGGGGGGAGAATATTACTGCGATCATCTGGGGTTGGTGCCAAAGAGGCCACCTAGATTCCGCATCAATGTTGTACCACTCCTGTAGCAGCTGGTCACAAGATTTGCTTTTTGTCTGGGCTTTTTGGATGTTCCTATTGCCCAAAAATGGGTCTTAAAGGCAGGAAATATATGTGGAAAGTGATGGGGACCCCAACATTAAGACCTCTCACATCAAGAGTAATGGAGAATTGGTTGGACACAGTGGCTCACACCTGTAATCCCAGCACTTTGGGAGGCCGAGACAGGAGGATCACTTGAGACCAGGAGTTCGAGACCAGCCTGGACAAGACAGTGAGGCTCTGTCTCTACAAAAAATTTTAAAAATTATCTGGGCATGGTGGTGCACACCTGTAGTCCCAGCTACTTGGGAAGCTGAGGCAGGAAGAACTCTGGAGCCCAGGAATTCAAGTGAGCTATAATTGTAACACTGCACTCCAGCCTAGACAAGGGAGTGAGACCATGTCTCTAAAAAAAAAAAAAAAAGAAAAGAAAGAAAGAAAAAGGATAATGGAGAATTGAAGAATACTGTCTTGTGTTGTAGTCAACTCAGTGTAGATATGAACAGTATGCGTTTTGAAGAGGAAATAATTAGAACGTTATTGGTTGCATATAAAAGCAACTCCAACTCCAAGCAGTTTAGACATTAAGAAAATTAATTCTTACCCACAGGAAATTCAGAAATATGTAGGTTTCTCAGTTGGGATTAGACTCAGCTGCATATGAGAGAAAACACAAGTAACAGTGGCTTATATAAATTAGAGATTGCTATTTCTCTCACATCAAAGAAGTCCAGAGATAAACAGTCAGAGGCTGGCATGGCAGCACCACTGTCCTCAAGGACCCACACTTTCAACATTGCCACCTTCAGCACCTGGCTTCCATCCTCAAGTTAGCTTCATGGTCACATAATGGCTTCCACAGCTCTAGCCATCATGTCCACATTCTAGGAAGTAGGAAAGTAAAGAAGTGTAGGGCAAAGTGCCACATTACCTTTCATTGGCTACCCCCATTGATGAGGAAGTCTGGAAAATGTGATTTTATATCTGGGTAGATTGCTACACCCATTGATAAGAGATTTTCTGTTACTCAGGAAAAAGATTAGAATGCACACTGGGAAGGCCACTAACAGTTTCTGCTGCTGGAGGCTTCTAGGATGGGTTATTCAGTGAGTCCGCCTGACCACCAGGGACCCAGATTCTCTCCATCCCCACTCTGCCGTCTCAGGTATTGGTCTTGTCCTCATTTGGTAGCACATGGCTGTGCAGCAGTTCCAAATGTCCAAACGTCCCATCCAGATGTGAGACCATCTGAAGGAAGATGAGGGAAACTACTCCTATAGCTTTGCATCAGAAGTGAGAAAACTCCCAGAATCCCAGCAACAGACTTCCAATGGTCAAGATTAGGTCAGGAGGAAAACAGCCTCTCCCTTGGAGGTGAGGGTGAGGTCACATTCCCCGAAGTCCATGGCTTCATGTGGGAGGATGGCATAGCTGGCCAAATTCAGGTTCTGTTAGGAAGGCAGAAGGGAGGTAGAGGGATGGATGATGGAGGCGAAGACCAACTCCGCCATATTCTAGCTCTGCACCTTGCCATGACCTAATACCTCCAAGCTGGACTTTCCTTCTCTGTCAAATGACAGTACCAGTGACAATCTTATAGGGTGTGGGGAGGCTGGAATGAGATAATGTATATAAAATATGCATGTATATAATTTTCCAGTTCTATATATATGAACTTCTTCATGTTTCTGCAACACAAGTAATGCCATAGGTCTTTATTTCTCATATAAAACAGAAGCCGCTCACACTCATGTACGCCAGATTGGAGGGAAGTCCAGTTATCACACTCTTGACACTTCCCTTCCCCAAGCTTACGGTGATTCAGCAAACTGTCACTTTCACGCAGGGATGAGTCTGGAATCACCTGGCCTCCTATTTCCTTTGCTGCTACTGCTTCTCACTACTTCCTAAAAATTAAAAGGAAAAATACTTCTTCCCACAATGATCAAGAATGCCCTCTATGCTGTGCACTCTAAGAGCTCTATATACGTGAACTTGTTCAATGCCCCCAGAGTCCCTCTTGGTCTGTGGCCCTTCACATGTTGTCTGGCACTGCTGCTCCAAGCTGCCATGGAGTGCCACTCCCCAACTCCCTGCTCATGCCAACATAGCCTTTGAAAGAGGGCATCTTCTCCACTGACTCACCCCCCTCAGAGCCATGCAAAGCCCAGGAAGCCCCTTTGTCCAGCACCAAGGAACTTAGTCCTTTGTGGCCAGTTCTCTTAGACACCCTCATGGTCATTCTCCTTTACACCCCCAACCTAGAGCCCAAACTCACTGCTCTGCTTCTCAGTTTGGGAAATCTTCCACCAACCCTTGGCTGTTTTCCTTCTTCAACTCTATCCACTCTCCGCATACCCACGAACAGCAGTCTTTCCTGCTCCATCACTCTAAACCAGAGAAATAGATCCTTAAAATCCGTTCCACCCCTCCCCAATGTGCAGCTGCCATATGTGTGGGGTGAGGGTGGGATGCCCCCACCACCACCACCTCTGTAAGTGCAACTGGCTCAGGTGACCTAAGCCAATCAGCCAATCAGTGTTCCCTGGTCAAAGGGATTCCATCAAGAATGGACTTGAGCCAGGCATGTGGCTCACACCTGTAATCCCACCAATTTGGGAGGCTGAGGCAGGAGGATAGCTTCAGCCCGGGAGTTTGAGGCTGCAGTGAGCTATGATGATGTCATTTCACTCTAGCCTGGGCAACAGAGTAAAACCCTGTCTCAAAAAAACAAAAACAAACAAACAACAACAACAACAAAAAGAATGGACATGAGACCCAACTTGAGTCAATGAGACTTGAGGGGAGATTTTTCAAGGGACTTCTAGGGGAGAAAAAGATTCCTCTATATCTTTCTGTACAATGTAGAGGTGATGCCTGGAACTGCTGCATCCATTTTGCCATCATGAGGAAGCCAGGCTGATGTTTTATGAAGAGTAGAACAGAAAGCTTGAAAGAAACCAGCAGTTGATGACATTAGTAAGCCCCTGAATCAAGCCAACACAGAAGAACTTCTGGCTGCTTGTACCTTAAACCAATCTCCTTTATTGGTTAAGCCATTTGGAGGTGAATTTCTCATAGTAAGAGCAAAACGAGACTTAAACGACCCAGTGAGACATCCAAAAATGGTCCAGACCTTAGAAAGACCTTAATTCTCTCTGGTTGGTGGAAGAATAGCCCAGGTCAGAGGAAGAGTAAGAGAAACATTGACCTAACCTCAGGACCTAATTAGACTTCCGAATTAGACTTCCAAAGGAGTTCAGCCCAAACCTGGAAGCGAGGATCCTTAAATGAAGGCACTCATTCATTTATCCATCCATCCACCACCACCCACCCATTTGCTGAGAATTAGAATTTTTGCTTCCTTAGGTCCTCTATAGCTCAGCTCTAGTATCTAGGCTCCATCCTCAAGCAAACAGCGCCACTTTGCAAGACTTTAGCCAATTTAGGGGGTAGCCTGACCTCTGGTTTTCAATGATGCCACACAACCCTCCCTTGCTTTCCAACTCCACTGCTGCCACCCAAGCTCAGACCCTTCCCACCTTAATTCCTGCTCCATTGGGGCAACTTTTTAACAGTCTCCTATCTCATCTGCCTTTTGATAATCTGGTGCCATGAAGCATGAATCGTTCACTTGAAAGCATTTCATTGATCATCCCAGTCTGCTCAAAAATACGTGCTGAGTATAATGAATTTAAATGGTCCAGGAATATATAAAACTTTTTGAAAAGGGAAATGAAGAGAATCCTTTCTCTTCCAATTTTCTTTCCCCAAGGTAACCCACTGTTAACAGTTAGATATATATCCTCCCAGACTTTTTTCTAGATATACATATATTTCATACTTTTCTTTTTCAACAAAGCACGGTACAGCTTTATAAAAGTTGCTAGACTACAAGAGAGGGACTTCCCTGAAATCACATAAAAACCACATCCCTACATGATTCCTTAGAGCCACATTCGCTGGAAATAATGGAAATTTAAATTCAACTGCCCTGCTGGGGGGAGCGTTCTGAAGCCCACAAGTCCAGTTTTTGTTGCTGTTGTATTTTTGTTGTTTCATTCTCCACTGGCTTAATTAGTGCACGTGGTTATTGTCTGCGGCAATGTCATTCGTACTCTACTCATGGCCAGAGGCAGTTAGCACAAAAGTCACAATATTTTTAATTCCAATAAAACTATTCAGCCTAATGGTCCTGTTTCAGCAACTTTAGAGGCCAGAACACCCAGCATCTGAATCTGCAAACAGCAAAAAAAAAAGCTTCCCTGGGTGTCTTAGAAAGACCACTCCTTGGAGGGCACAGCTGAGTATGAATGCCTGAGAGTTCGTGGTGCACAAAAGAGCGGACTCAAAGCTTTGGCTTAAAATGATGCTATTGCCGTGCTGTCTCTGGGAGCAAATATTACACCATAATTCCCAAGTCGTTGTAGTTAAGACTGAGACTGCTCGACAGTTCTGTGACTGGTCCCGGAGCAGCCAGTGACAGGTAGCAGAGCTACCAGGTCTTGGGTCCTTCCAAGCTGGCTTTCTGACACACACAGGTGAGGACCTGGTGGCCTGGAGACACACTGGCCCAGGTTGGAACCTAGCTCTACCATTTAAGAGTTGTGCCAACTTGAGCAATTTACTTAAACTCTGTGAACCTTGGCTTGGGAGTTGTAAAACCCAGCTAAAAGGGTTTGCGAGGATGCGTGAGCTGCCTGGCACGAAGCAGGACTCAGTAACTGGTATCTGTTATTAGTCTATCCCTGGTTGTGAGAGAGATGGCTCCTGATTTCCAGTGAGTAATTTCTGATTATCTTCTCCAGAAATCCCCCGACCCAACTTCCAAAAAAAACTCCCCAAATCACAAGGAAGGGGTGGGTGGCCAAGGGGAGGATTTCTTGGCACCGGAAAGGACTCCTGTGGGCTGACCGGAGGGGAGGTAACTGAGCAAATCCTCCATGGCGCAGACGTTGCCAGGAGGCATTACTGAGAACACAGAACATTCCCCTGGCCCCTCTCAGACTGGCCGAGCTCCCTGCTTCTCACTTTTTCCTCAAGCTCTTGGGTCTTGGCAGGGCTTCTCTTTCCTGGGAAACACAGATGGTAAGCTTAGAAAATGCAGTCTGGATTTGGGCTAGCCTTAGAAGAGCCCTAAATCATTCTGCCCCAGGGGCAATGAAATGTTTTGTTTCCTTCTCTCTCTCTCTCTCTCTCTCTCTCTCTCTCTCTCCTACAAACACACACATGCACACAAACACATGCATGGATTATACCTTGCATGCCTTCTATGTGCTTCATATGCCCTGCCCCTCAATCACGGTAAGATGACAGCTCGTGATAGAAAAATCAGAAGATGCCCTATGACTTTTCTTTATCCTAATTCAGGTCTCAAACTCCCTTCCTAATCTGAGAGGCAGCACTAAACAAATTTATGGAAATTTTGGATCTGCTAACGGTTGGAGTCAAAAAGACAAGTATTGTTATTGCCGTGTGGGTGTGTTTGCCATCATAATCAACATTTATTCCCACCCAAGGCGGATGTGTCACTCTGTGTGATGTATCACCAGGCACGTGAATGATGAATCACGTTGCTTGGTTTCAATTGTTATTGGCTCCTTGTAAAAGATGCACGAAGCACATTTTGTTGAAATCTTATCATATAGCTCTACTCGTTTTATTCATTTTGAGGTTTTTATGTTATTATTTTAAAAGTAATGCAAGATTATAATTTTTTTTTTAAATCAGACAGTACAAAAATGTTGGGATGGATGTGTACAGAACGATGGCCTGGCACAGAACTGTTCCCTTCCCCAACACCTACTTTGTCACTTGACAAAGGCTACATTAGCCACTGCTAGAAACCTTTTTCCTAAAATTTTTTTTTTTTTTTTGAGACAGAGTCTCACTCTGTTGCCCAGGCTAGAGTGCCGTGGCATCATCCTAGCTCACAGCAACCTCAAACTCCTGGGCTCAAGCGATCCTCCTGCCTCAGCCTCCCGAGTAGCTGGGACTACAGGCATGCGCCACCATGCCCGGCTAATTTTTTCTATATGTTTTTAGTTGTCCAATTAATTTCTTTCTAATTTTAGTAGAGACGAGGTCTCGCTCTTGCTCAGGCTGGTTTCGAACTCCTGGGCTCAAACAATCCGCCCGCCTCGGCCTCCCAGAGAGCTAGGATTACAGGCGTGAGCCACCGCGCCTGGCCCCTTTTTCCTAAAATTGACCAATCGGATCCCCTTCCTGGCATATAAAAGCTTGCATGGAAGGTGACTGTAGCTGAGACATTTTATACCCACACCCTTGACAGAGGGCCCTCTTGCTCACACCCCCGTGGCTCTTAGTTCTGGTGCCCGCCAATGTGTACTTCTCAGTTCTTCTGTCAGTGTTCTTGCTTTCCACCAAAGGGACCTCAACTGATTCAAGGAAAGTGAGTACAAATTTTACAACCACACACAGGTGCATGAGAATGTCACATTCTTTATTATTCCATATCTGATCGTATCTTTTGAGTCTCCACACACACCCATTAATACTTAGACACCATTCCCACAATGCTCTATCAAGTGTTAAGTTAAAATGTTTACAATCAAAAAGTGAAAGTGCCTCCCACACACAAACACCTTCTCAAGAAGTAATATTATTAACTGTGTGTGTGTGTGTGTCTTTAATATTTATTGAGTGTCTACTATATGCCAGAAACTGTATTAGAACTTTTCAGGCCAGACACAGTGGCTCACGCCTATAATCCTAGCACTCTGGGAGGCCGAGGTGGGAGGATCGCTTTGAGGTCAGGAGTTCAAGACCAGCCTGAGCAAGAGTGAGACCTCGTCTCTACAAAAAACAGAAAAATTAGCCAGGAGTGGTGGCGTACAGTCCCAGCTACTTAGGAGGCTGAAGCAGGAGGATTGCTTGAGCCCAGGAGTTTGAGGTTGCTATGAGCTAGGCTGATGCCAAAGCACCCTACTCAGGGCAACAGAGTAAAACTCTGTCTCAAAAAAAAAAAAAAAAAAAAACAAAAGAACTTTTCACCTGCTACATTTTTAGTAATTTCATAATCTTATTTAAGTCTTACAATGCTCCAGTGAGGCAAGCAATAATATCCCCTTTTCACAAATGAGAAAACCAAAGAAGGACGACT
>NW_012148619.1:1650601-1687925 GCF_000956105.1 Propithecus coquereli | reverse complement strand
AAAAAAAAAAAAAAAAAGAACAAAAGAACTTTTCACCTGCTACATTTTATGTAATTTCATAATCTTATTTAAGTCTTACAATGCTCCAGTGAGGCAAGCAATAATATCCCCTTTTCACAAATGAGAAAACCAAAGAAGGACGACTTCTATACCGTCCAGCTACTCTACTGACCCTAAACTGTCATGCAGCTTTGTCGTCATCACTAACTCAGTGGCCCTCCAGATGGGGAAAGACAAAGACAACGTCAACTACCATGCTTTGGTCTGGTACCCTATGTGAGCAAGGGTATTGTGCCCAGGAACAGAAAAGCAAGGGGAAGCTTTTTGTTTCCTACCCCTTCCTCTTAGCTATCTCAGAGCTGTTTTATGATCTCCCCTACCAAAAAATTCACTCAGAACTAAGTCAATCATCAGTAATTACCTCCTCTTTCTCTCTCTGACTCCCTCTGATTAGTTCCTCTGCTTGTTAACCAGCAGAAACAGGCAGGCAAAGAAAAAGATTTCAAAATACTCTCTATTTTCCCCACCCCTTCTTTCTCATTTTTTGTCTCCACTCCTTTCTATTGTAGATGCTAATAAGAGAAATAGAAAGAATCACCAAGTGGGAGAAGAGTTTTTAAATATTCCAGGTTAAGCAATCCCCGGGTTCCTGTTTCTGCCATCACTACTGGAGTTTTAGTGGCCATTGTAACACACGTATAGCATGTACATGTAACCATGTGGAAAACATAAGATAGAGACAGAATTTGCAGACATGAATAGCACTGAGCAAAGAGGGAGTGTTACATAAAACTCCTGAGGAGGAAGTCAGGTAAAGCGTGTTCCAGTTCCTGGTGCATCGGGAACTAGCTGTGAACCTAGGGTGCATATCATGCAACTCTCTGAAGTTCAGGTTTCTCCTTCATCGAATAAAACGGTAACTAACCCCTGCCCCACCACCCCTCTCCCTAGCCGGTGGCTGTGAAAAATCCAATGAGACTGGCATGTGAAAGTGCTTGTCAAAACTTCAAGGGGCTATGTAAATATACCACCATCATTAATTCTCAGCTTTTGTCCTGCTGCTCCTCGGGCCCAAACTGTCGGTAAAATGCAGCCATTCTTTAAACTCAGGCAGCAAGAAATGGCCTCTGAGGTTTCTTTCTTCCTTTGCTCTTTGGGTTCTTCACCAAGAATGCATCACTGAAGAACTTCTAGCTGGTTTTGCACCCATCTCATGGTTGAAACATAAAGCTACCTTTACATTCACTGTTCCCCACCAGCGAGTGTCTGCGAGTTCCCCTTTGCCCTTCCATATCCTTGCCAGCCATTTCTCAGTCCAACAGCAACGGCTTTCCTGGGTCCAGAAGTCCCTTGGTCTCCCACTTCGGTGGCTCTCTATTCCGATGCCACTCCTCTGCACTGCAGTAAGCCCCCAGTTATAAATGACTTACCTGCTGGCCATCATTTTAATGTAAATGGATTTTAAAAAGCAGCAAAGGAATATATTTTCATTTGGAGTTAAAGCATCCATTTTTTACTTGAGTTGGAGCCTGGTCTAGGAGAGACGGCAGAAGAATGGCTCCGAGGCTAATAGAGTTAACGATTATGATGGAGATCCCACGAGCGGCCGATATTTCACTTGCAGCCACCTCAATCCCAGCTTCGCTGCCTGTAGTACTTTCTTTTTTTTTCCCAGACACTTCCATTAACACCCACCGCGTATGATGGAACCATTATGATAATATCTCTGCTTTCAGCAGCCTCGATTGGTCTTGACACATTATCACCCTAAGAGCTCAGCCACGTCGCGCTAAGTCCTATTTATAATAACCCTTGGCAAGAGCCACCAAAATAAAACCCGGTACTTATGGGCCACCTTTCATCTGAGGAAATCAGAAAGCTTTACAAGCTTAATTAAGCTTCAGCATCTATCTGACTGATGAGCTGTGCAGGGCCTTGGGAAGCCGAGGAGGAACAGAATCGCTAATTGCGCGCTGGATGAAGCTCTGGGCGGTGATGAAGGGCAAAAATCAACAAAGCCAGCGAGAGTCACCTCTTTTAGTGGGAAATGTTTGCTGAGTGAATTTCTTCAGGGTGGGTTGAGACAAACAATCGTAGGTTAGCGACGAAGGGGCCGTGGAGAGACTCCATCTAGGGAGGAGGTGCCCGAGATTTGTTCCTTTTATCAAAAGAGGATTAAGCTAATCCCACATACTCAAGTGCTTTCAAGGATGAAGAAACTGAGCTCCTGAAAGATGTAGTGATCTGCCCGTGGGCACATGGCTGCTGGGTTCTTACACCGCTTCCCCTGCTTGTCCGAAGGTCCCTTTCCACCTCCCCCTCACAGACTCTGGACCTGCCAACCTCCCCTTGCTGTTCAAGACTCATCTTAACATCTGACTCCTTGGTGGAGCCTTCCTGGACTTCTCTGGAAAATTGGTTGCTCCCTAGTCTATGCTCCTGTGTGCTTTCTTTTTCCATAGTAGCTACAGCAATTGATATTTGTTGAGCACTTAGTAAGTGCTTAAGGTACATCTCATCCATACAATAATGAGGCAGGAACAGTTATCACCTCCATTATACAGATGCGTTAACAGGCCCAGAGAGGTTATGTGACTTTCCCAAGATGGCACAGCCCACAAGGGCAAGACTCAGCCTGGCTGCAGAGCACATGTTCCAAAAACACTAAATCATACTTCCTCCCCAGTAGCCCAGCTGCGATGGAAGAGATCTGTTTACATGTCTGCCTCCCTTTCTAGTTTGTAAGCTCCAATGTGAGAGGGTATATCGTTTAGGAACTTTTTGGCTACAAACAACAGGAAACCCCAACTCATCGTGGGTTAAACCACAAGGGAAGTCTAGAGGAGGGGTGGCCCCAGAGTTTATTCACTTGAGGGCTTAGTGACATCAGCAAGGGCCCAGGTTCCTTCCATCTTTCTGTTCTGCTACCCCAATTGTGTGGACTTAGTTCCCCTTGCAGTTCCCCATCCAGACCTGAACCATGTAGAAAAGGTGCCATATTTTTCTTGTGTCTCTGTAACAGTACTGACATCTTTTCCAGACACCTCCGACTGGACTTCTCCTCAAGTTCATTGGCCAGAATATGGTGGCACATGCCTATGCTTTAAGCAATCACTGGCAAGGGATTGAAAGCACCATGACTGGTTTAGCCCAATCAGGATTCAGCCTCCATTCAAGGACGGAGGCACAAAGGAGGAAGACAGAGACCTGCCAAGGAGGAGGAAGGGAAGGAGGAGGGTGAAGAGATGGCAACCAATGTTCCCTGATGCAGACATTACAAAGAGAAGAAATGTGATGCCCGATCACTTACTGCCCACTCCTTTGGCCTTTGGCATGTGGGCGATAAATATCTGTTGAACTAAATTATAGTAGAGAAAGAAATTCATGTCCCCAAATGCCCAGTTCAGAATTCTTACCATCATACTCTGTAACCAGGAGTGAAACATGGGTTGGCAACTACTCTAAAATTTGCTAAATTAATTCACCAGTGCTCCAACCTTTAGATTCTAGTCTTTAACACGAGGTCTGCAGGAACCTTTTTAAAAGTACATCCAGAACAGAGCTAGATGGAATAAAAAGAATCATAAAAATGTTAGTCTCATCACAATTTAAAGGGTTCATGTCAACCTTGACTTTCTTTCCAGAAACACAATGTGTTCTTAAAAGTGGGACTCATTCAGGTGGACAGGTTAATTGTATTCAAAGACTATTACATTTCTTCACCTCCTTCTACCTCACCAGTAGGATTTACCTGGAACCAGATGTGAATATACCTGCCCTTGACAGCCAGGTATATGAGGATGGAATAAGTTAAGCTATTCTTTGAAGACCCGGATCATGGTCAAATAGAAATACCAAGAAAAGGAAAATGATCCTCAAGGAGAAAAATAATGTACCCTTGGGGAGAAAAGATGGGGAAGAGGGAGAGTCTTAGTTCAGGCTGCTATAACAGAATACCATAGTCTGGGTGGCTTAAAAAACAAACAGTTATTTCTAAAAGTCCAAGATCAAGGTACCAGGAGATTTGGTGTCTAGTGAGGGTGCTCTTCCTGGTTCATAGGTAGCAGCCTTCTTGCTGTGTCTCCACATGGCAGAAAGAGAGCTAGAAGATTCCTGGGGTCTCTTTTCTAAGGGCACTAATCTCAATTATGAGGGCTCCACCCTCATGATTTAATTAGCTCCCAAAGGCCCCACCTCCTAATGCCATCACACTGGGGGTTAAGATTTCAACATATGAGTTGGGGTCAGAGGGGGAAACAAACACTCAATCCATCACAGGAAGACACAAATAATAAAACTACAGCCCAGGAGGCTAGAAAACTACCCACAGTCAAACACTAATGGCCAATGTAGGAGTCATACCAAGTTTCAAGGTGTATTACACTCCTCTCTGACATCTTTTTTCCCTTCTCTTCCTTTTTGTAGAAGCATCTGGAAGGATACATTTGGGGGCCTCCATCTTTGCGAGGGGCTTGTAACTTGGTAGACCCAGAAAGGTCAGGCTTGAAGAAGGCAGAGTAGTGAGAGGAAGCCAGGATCTGTCTGCCCGAGGCTGGCTGAAGGCTCTGGGCTTTTAACAAGAGTGGCACTGAGAACTGGAAGAGGCCAGCTGGTCCAGCTCCATGGGGAAGGAAATTGTGAAATTGTCAGGGAAGACACACACGTGGCGCATAAAGAAGGTGCATCGAGCTGGAACACCCACCTGTATTAGGTATCTCAAGCCCCAAGTGAGGCTTGGTGGAGGACAGCAACAGGTAAAGGAAGAGATCTCCATCTGGGCAGTGAAACAGTAAAACAGGAAGGAAAAAGAACAAAAACTATAATAATAGTGAACACTTAGATGGTCTTTTAAACACTTTAAATATAAGGACTAATTTAATCATCACAATAATAAGGTTACTATTACTAGTAATAATTAGATATCATATAATTATTATAATTATTATTACTAATACTAGTAATACTATTATTATTGCGTTTTACAGATGTGCAAACTAAGGCACAGAGAGGTGAAGTAACTTACTCAAGGTCACACACCTGCTAAGTGGCAGGACTGGGTTTCAAACTTAGAGAATCGGGCTTTAGAGTTCACACTCTTAACCATTTCACTTAGTAGCAACCCCGGAGAACATTTCAAAGCAAAATTTCATCTGAGTTGACTCTATCTTGATTTAATGCAATAATTTTTATACCTGACATTCCCCCAGCAGTTTATAATTTATAAGGGGTTTTGACTCCATCATTCTGGAATCTCAGCCCTGCCACTTCCTTGCTGTATGATGACTTCAGGGCAGTTACTGGCTAAACTTCAGCTTTCCCATTTGTAAAGTGGGGACAACAATAATACTTGCTAGGAACTTTAGACGAGATAAAGCACATGCAGGACTCAGCCCCACACCAAGCCCAGAATAAGCAAACTCAGTGTTTCCTGCCCCTATTGTTATTATTATTAATATTTCACTTGAGCTTCGTAACAACCCTGTGAGTTAGGTAGGATTTATTAACCTCATTTCTCAGGTTTAGAAACTAAAACTCATAGAAGGTAAATAACTAGCCCAAGGAACAAGCTAGAAACTTGTAATGCCAGGACTTGGAAATTCTTCCAACTCTAACCCTCCTCCCCTGCTCCTAGCCCTCAACTCCGACTCCTCTCTTTTCCCCTGGAGGCACCGTTATATGAACCAGATCATTCTTCAAACAGGACTGCAGGAAAGTTTGAAGATATTGTAAGTCCAGGCTTGGGAGTATTAACAAAGTCTGAAAGGTACAAACAGATTCCAGTTTAGGGACAGGTGAGCAACATCTCATCCCCAAGCAAATGCCAGAAGGGACTGAGGTTACATGTTGTGGTTAACTATGCTATCCCAAAGAGCCACAGTGGTTTGCCCGTGGGTGTCCACGGGTCGGGAAGTAAAGGAGAATGGGAATGTTTTTATCTAACAGGTAAACAGAGGAGTGTTTTTAAAAACTATCTAAAATAATCAAATATCACTTTAAAACTGCATTCTGCTTTGGGAGTATGTGCGTATGTGTTTATTCCTTTGGTTTTCAGTAATTCTGCATTTCAATTAACTTGTTAAAGTTTCTATTAGTGTATCCTGTTCCGGGACATGGTGCATTCAATCCTTCGGCTACAGGCAAAGGGCTGTTCAAAGACAAAGTTGGTCCACCTTCTGCAGTGTAAGATCTCAGCCAACTTCTTTAAGCCTCAAATTTTTCATCACTACTGAGAATATGATTCGGAAATTCCAGGATTTGGGGTATCTGGGTTTGAAGCCAGTCTTTCCAGCCTGGAAGTTATGTGCTTCCCCCCATACCCATTATGCAGAGCCCTCATCCATGTTTTATTCCTTTTGAAATTAATGAAAAGCCTTATCTTGTACCCCTTTGTTTAAAAAAAAAAAAAACCTGGATACATGCTTCTTGCAGAGCTTCATCTCATTAACATTTCAATAACTTATTCAGCAACTTGTTATTGAATACCCACTAAGTGCCAGGCGTCGTGCCCAGGCAGCCATAAAACAATGGACAAGACTGACTCCCTGTGAAGTTTACAATGAAGGATCCCTGGTAGTTATTTACAGCTTTTGCGAACAGCCAAAACGACAGAGACACCAACTACTTAGCATTTCCCCATAACCCCTAGGACACAGCCATAGTAGCCATTTAATATTCTTAGAGTTTAACCTAAACAATAAATTGTCCACTTAAAAATATATACACTTTTCTCTAATTAGAGGATATTCTACTTATGCCCACAAGGTGGAGATCTTGCTTGTAGTTTGCCCAAACTAAAAGCGCTGCATTTAAAATACATATATTTAATATACCAGTAGAATTTAAACTAAAAGACAAAAATTAAATTTAACTTATTGGGTGCTTATTTAGTGTAGTACACTATGTTAGGTGGGATAAGAAATAAAAACTTGTTAAGACCCCGTCCCTGCCTGCTAGGGAAAGATGGGAGGAGGGAGCTTGCAAAGGCCAGGAAGATAATACCTTTTAATGAATTAATATAGTTTGATGTAACCATATGGGAGCCATAGTAATCTCATTATCAGATAAAAGCTGTAAAAAGGCATGGTATAGCCACCATGTGGTTGGGAATAGGTTCAACAAAGACCCCACATTTCAGCCAATGTGTACTTACCACACCAGTGAAGACATTCGAAGGTACACTGGGTCAAGGACGGAAGGCCCCAGATGTGATCTTTTGATGCCTCTGCTCAGCCACAAACATCAGAGTGTCTGGTCTATAATTCTAGAACATTCATTCTTTGGAGAATAAAGTATAATCAGTGCCAGCAGATGAGGTGGTACAGTTGAAAACCCTCATGTGCACCCAATGGAGGGAGAAAAGAAACGTGTAAGAAACAGGTTTCGAACTCTGGCTTTCAGGAGGTAGATCCCACCACCCCGCACCCCCCAGCTTTGTCTAACCTGGGAATCTCAGTTTGGATCTGGGACACGCTCTCTTGCAGAGAGGGCAGGGAGAGGGCCCATTTGCATCTGAAGAGTTTTCCTGGGAGATCAAACCCAAAGGTGGCTGGAAAATGTGCTAGGGGTTTTGTTTGGTTTTTGTTTTGTTTTGTTTGCTTCTTCACCACCTCCTTACCATTTTTTTCCCTTAAACCATTAAGCCAGTAAATCAACTGCAACATGGGGTTTCTTTTTTCTTTCATTTATTTAATTGAAAATCACATTTGAGGGATAAAATGACTGGTTAGATGACAGTAAGTTTAAAAATTGGGAATGCTGACTTGATAAAAATATTGAACATTCTCGATGGAGGGAAAATCAAGTGGCGTGCGGCGAGGAGACCCGAGTTTGACTTTTAGCTTTTCTACTTGCTAATTGTGGGATCTTGAGCAAGACACACCCCTTCTCCATGCCTCAGTTTCTTCACGGGCAAAACAGTATCATTTATTTTTGAGAAATCATCCCTGACATCTCTCTCCCCCACACGAGGTCGGATCCCAGGCTATCTCTAAGCAGCAACCCGAACGTCCCACTGGAAGGTAAACTCCGTGAGCACTGGGCCCCGGATCTGCGGATTTTACTGCTCGTGGGACCACAACCGAGGGCAGTAGCTTTGTTGAACGGATGCACGAGTGAATGGGAGCTGGCCAAGGTGCTCCACACGCGCGTGCACAGCGAGGTTTACTTCCTCGTGAGTCCCTTGGGAAAGGCGGAGCGGCCAACCTCAAAGCTCCCGAGTCCGCAGTGGCTGGTGGTAGTGAGCGTGCTCCGAAAAGGGGGTGTCGGTTCAAAGTTGTGGCTACAGACGGTTCCTTTCCCTGCTGGAGTCACATCCTCTGTGGCTCGGAAAGATTCCCAGGGATTTACATAAGGCCGAGTGAATCACCCCGTCAAAAACCGGAGAAAGCAAAGGGGCCCGCCCTGATTCTCGCCCAGCGGAGCCCGGAGCGCAGTGGGGACCTGCCCGAAGTTTGCCGGAGACCAGGCGCAGGGACCCGGCGACCACCGCACCCCGCGAGGGCCCAGGGCGCGTCCCTCCCGCGCGGCCCGGGACGCCGGCTCTGCGCCGCCTCCTCCGACGCCCCCGCGCGGGCGCGGCCAGTCCAGCTTCCTCCCGGCCCCTAAGTCCCCGGCCGAGTGTGGGGCCGCCTCTCCCTCCTGGAAGGAGCCATCGCCGCTTTAAGGGGAAGAGGAGGGGAAGGGGGCGGGGGGAGCGGGGGCGGGGAGCAGCGGCGGAGGAGGGGGAGGGGGATCCCCCTCACTCCCACGTGGTCCGGGCGCCTGTGAATCGCGCCCACCGGAGGGTCTCACAGCGAAATACAAAAGCAGCTGGGAAGCGGCGGCGAGGCGAGTTCCCAGCGCCGGGCGGAGCGCCGGACAGAGCCCCGCAGCGCCCGGCGGCCGCGATGGGGCTGAGGCGCCCGAAGCCCCGGAGCCAACAAGCTGCCGGGCCCGCCTCGCCGCCGGGACCCGGGTGCCTGGGCTCGGCTTGAAGCGGCGGCGGCGGCGGCGGCGGCGGCACCGGTGCGGCCGCGGGAGCATGGGCAGGAGGATGCGGGGCGCCGCCGCCACCGCGGGGCTCTGGCTGCTGGCGCTGGGCTCGCTGCTGGCGCTGTGGGGCGGGCTCCTGCCGCCGCGGACAGAGCTACCCGCTTCCCCGCCGCCCGAAGACCGACTCCCACGGCGCGCGGCCAGGAGCGGCGGCCCCGCGCCCGCTCCTCGCTTCCCTCTGCCCCCGCCCCTGGCGTGGGACGCCCGCGGCGGCTCCCTGAAAACTTTCCGGGCGCTGCTCACCCTGGCGGCCGGCGCGGACGGCCCGCCCCGGCAGCCCCTGGGCGAGCGCAGGCGGCACGTGCCAGCCGGGCGGCCCCAGCCGGAGGAGCCCGCCGCGGTGCACGGGGGCGTCTTCTGGAGCCGAGGCCTGGAGGAGCAGGTGCCCCGGGGCTTTTCGGAGGCCCAGGCGGCGGCGTGGCTGGAGATGGCGCGAGGCGCCCGGGTGGTGGCCCTGGAGCGCGGGGGCTGCGGGCGCAGCTCCAATCGACTGGCCCGCTTTGCCGACGGCACCCGCGCCTGTGTGCGATATGGCATCAACCCGGAGCAGATCCAGGGCGAGGTCCTGTCCTACTACCTGGCGCGCCTGCTGGGCCTCCAGCGCCACGTGCCGCCGCTGGCACTGGCCCGGGTGGAGGCGCGCGGCGCGCAGTGGTTGCAGGTGCAGGAGGAGCTACGCGCAGCACACTGGACCGAGGGCAGCGTAGTGAGCCTGACGCGCTGGCTTCCCAACCTCACCGACGTGGTGGTGCCCGCGCCCTGGCGCTCGGAGGACGGCCGTCTGCGGCCCCTGCGCGACGCCGGGGGCGAGCTGGCCAACCTCAGCCAGGCGGAGCTGGTGGACCTGGTACAATGGACCGACTTGATCCTTTTCGACTACCTGACAGCCAACTTCGACCGGCTCGTAAGCAACCTCTTTAGCCTGCAGTGGGACCCGCGCGTCATGCAGCGCGCCACGAGCAACCTGCACCGCGGTCCCGGCGGGGCGCTGGTCTTTCTGGACAACGAGGCGGGCTTGGTGCACGGCTACCGGGTGGCAGGCATGTGGGACAAGTATAACGAGCCGCTGTTGCAGTCAGTGTGCGTGTTCCGCGAGCGGACCGCGCGGCGCGTCCTGGAGCTACACCGCGGACAGGACGCGGCGGCCCGGCTACTGCGCCTCTACCGGCGCCACGAGCCTCGCTTCCCCGAGCTGGCCGCGCTCGCCGACCCCCACGCTCAGCTGCTACAGCGCCGCCTCGACTTCCTCGCCAAGCACATTTTGCACTGTAAGACCAAGTACGGCCGCCGGCCGGGGACTTAGCATCACCCGGAGGAACAGAGAGAGACGCTGGACTGGGGTATGGATGGTGGGGGAAGGGCCGTCGCCTCTGCCTCTGCCTGGGACCAGCCAGCCAACGCCCAGCTAGCGGCCCAAGAGTGAAGGTGTATGAAACTTCCGCTTCACCCACCTGCCCCCTTCTTTCAATCTCACGCTATTTCCTTTCAAAGTTCTGGGTGGACGAACTCAACGAGGCGGGAAGTGTAACATTCTCCTCCACCCAGTTTATAAAAGGATTCTTTCCTGTGCCAGCGCGGAGATTGGATCCTAGGAAACTGGTTGCTGGGGTTTGGCCCCCCAGTGGCCGTCCCTGTGGGAGATGCGCCCCATTCTTGGGCCCCCTCGTTCTCTTTCCGAAAAAGGAAAACTTCCGTTTGAGCCGTTGAGCTAATTCTGCAGTTTCCTACCAAATGCAGCGCTGGTGGCCCCGGAGCAGGGCTGTGACATTGGCTGGTGGAGCCCCCTTCCTGTGTTCTCCCTTTGTTCCAGCGCCGACGCGGTGAGATCACTGTTCCAAGCAGGGGAACGGCTCCCCGTAGGACAAAGAGAGCGGGACCTCCAGACTCGGGGGAGCCCTGCCGACCCAGCTAATTTGTGTGACTCATTCCTGATCTCTTGTCATTTGGGCCTGAAGGCTATGAATTCAGGGCCGGCTGTATGCACTGAGTCAAATAATGAATTTTGTCTTCCTCCCCCAACCCCAACCAACCAAAATTTTGACAATGATGATGCTCACGAGAAGAAAAAAAAATCAGTTTCATGCACTTTATTTTGTTTTTATTTTAATTTTTTATTAAAACTTTTTTATTTGACAGAATTTGCCTTCTATGTATATATGTGCATAAAGTGTGGTGTAAATATACTAAACAAACTTATATTTCAATAAAAAGGAGTTTAAAATTTAGAATTTACTTCCTGTGCTTTTAACTTGTTTGGGGTATCTGATGCTCCATCTGCTTTCAGAATAAGCTTTAGGCTTTCTCCCTTGTGGATGTGCTTTTAAAACAAAGGATTCATCAGTTGTGAATACCGAACTTACAGAATTTAACAAAGACGAGCAATTCCCTGTCCTCAGTCAAATGGACCCTAGTGCTGGAAATTTGAGTTCAGCCTAGGATGTGGGGGGAGATGGGAGGAAAGTGTTCTATTTCCTGGCAAATAAAACTTAGATATGAAAGGATTTCAATGTAATATATTCCTTTATTAATCATTTGGCAAATATGATAGAACCAGATGTGGAGACTAAAATATGACAAATGCCCCCTTTTTAAACTTAACAACGGTGGTCACATGTTGCACATTATTTTCAGCATTGTAATTACCATGCATCACAATGTATACAGACAATAAGCTGAGGCCATATTGCAAACAGGTGGAGAAAGTCATAGATTAAGTCTTCTCTTTAATCTCCTGGCATAAATTCTATTGCATTCAGGGGATCCTAATCTCCAACGTCTAGACTCATCCAGTTCTCTGAGGAGATTGTACTGTTTTCTGGGTACTGATAACTGCATGGTCCCCTCTGAGCAGCCACCGGGAGACCATGAAAGTGTACAGGACTTTGCATATGCCATTTGGCCCTTTTCTTTTTTAGGACTTCAAACTTAGAAAGTCTCTTTGGATTTTTTTTTAACCCAGGAGGAGGTGGTTGGTTTTTGTTTTACAGCCCATTGGTGTTTTATTTTGGCATTTTATTTTGTATGTGGGCCCAAGCGATCTTGCCTATTATCTTCCTTTTATTTAATGACCTTTAACTCAAAGCAACTTTTGGTTACAACTTTCATAGTTTTTTATTTGACTTGCATTTGTAAACCTAGGGTTTTATAGACTCATGAAGCTATTAAATCTCTGTGGGTTCCCCTTCTGACTCTGCATTACAAAAGTAGAGTGTAATTTAACTGCTTAATGTCATCCTTAAGTTTTCAGTGCCTTATGCTAAGCCAGTCTTGGCTGAAAAAAAGTCCGTATACTATGGTGTAAGTCATTTTTTCACAATATAGCCACAAAATGTACTGATATTGGCAAATATATCTTTTTTTCAGGACATTTTTAGTGTGAGACCTCATATAATTATACCTTTCAGAAAGAAACATTGTCCATTTCTGATGATTATTTACTATTAATTTGCCACCTAATTTAATGGAGGCCGTTGGAAGAAAAGAATAAATATTCAGCAACTTGTATTTTTTACCTAACATGTTCATGAAGGAAAACAATGAGCAGAAATAAGAAGTTTCACAGATTGCACAGGAAATGGATCCTGACTCCCATGAAGCTTCAGCACTGGTGAGTTCTGGGCCAGCAGCATTCTCTACATTCTTTCTGCACTTCAGTTCCAAGCCCAGACTTGATCATGGTTAACCCAGAGCAAGAAACTGAGCATAAGTTAAATGGCTCTTCTCAGATTCTTTAGTGAACCGTATCTGCCTGTTCAAAAAATAAGTTTCATTACATGGTGGAGTCGTTACGGGAACCAAGACTTAATTACCGAGAATGGGTTTTAACTGTTGCTTATTCCTGGTGGATAATCGGCAGGCTGTGGCACAGAAAGATCGATTAAAGTTTTGCCATGGTCAGTGAAAGCTGCTAGGGACAAATAATTTTTCAAATTAAAAAAAAAATGCAGGCCACGGTGTGATTGGGAAAGAATAACAGGTTCTGCAGGCAGACCATATTTTGCATTCTGTGCCTCCCATTTACCTTTAGCAAGTCATGTAACTTAGTTCCCTCAACTCTGAGATGGAGAATCGATCGGAGTACTGTGGGATTTAAATGTTAACATATAAAACACAACAGACACATAATAGGCACTCCAAAAATAAATAAATAACCTCACTTCCTATTCCTCTTAATTTATTTATTTTTTTTTTTTTTTTTTTTAGAGATGGGATCTCCCCATGTTGCCCAGGGTGGACTGGAACTCCTAGACTTAAGCGATCTCCCACTTCAGCCTCCCTAGTGGCTGGGACTACAGGCACGTGCCACCACATCTGGCCAATTAATTTTTGTGCAGACGGGGTCTCACTATGTTGTCCAGGCTGGTCTCAAACTCCTGGCCTTAGGTGATCATCCCGCCTCGGCTGGGACTGCAGGCATGCACTGCCACACCTGGTGGCCTTATTCCTGTTTCTAAAAAACTCTTGCACTGCTTATGCTTCAGTAAATTTCTATTAATTTTCATCATCAAAGCCAAATCTAGCCGTTTCCAAGTTCAGGATTAGTTTTAGACATGTGGTAATAAATTAATCAATAAATTATTTATTGAGGACCCTCTTCCAGCACTTATGCAGGGCACTAGTTCATAAGGCCAAGGGCACAGGTTTGATCTCCACATGGGTTCCAGTGGGGGGTTTCAGGACCAAAGCAGATTCGATGCACCAAGGCAGCTATACTACAAATATATGAGGGCGGTTTAAATTTTCTTTTTAAAAAGCAGATGGCTTTTTGCAAATCCATCACCACTTCTGGAAAGCTTTGAGAAGTGATGAATCTTTGCAAGAACAATCCTTTTCCCAATTCCTTCTGCCAAGAGAAAGTAGGCAGTTGACCTTTTCTCCCTGGATTTGACTGTTGATTAATTCACTTTGTCAATGACATAGTTCTAAACTCTATAAAGTGTACTCACGCTCCTGTCTTCGAATCAAGAAGAAAAACAAATTATTTTAACACATCTCAACACTTCTCAACCTTCTGCCTACAACTGAAGGTAGGAGAGTCCTCTTAGAAGACCTAGAGGTTGATAATGTGGATTAAATGAGTAAATATTTACAATATTCTAAAAGTAGTGCCTGGCACATAGTAAATGCAACATGTCTGTTTATTAGTGAAGGAGATCATTTCCCCTCTAAGTCAAAACCAGAGGCACCTTGAGTCCCAGGCAGGATCCTCTTTCATAATCCTGCTCTATCTCTGCAGTTATAGAAAACTATCCACAGGCTTCTGTTTTGACTCAGGAGAATCAGCTAGAGTGTGAGTCTGGCAGGAATTACTTAGAGCCCACCGTTGTCAGCTGGTTGTCTTGCTTCTGAGAATGCCCTCTACGTGAGATATCGTAAGTACCCCCCTCTTTTCCACAGAGAGGCTGTAATTCTATTTCTCTTGTGGCTCATTAGCCCCAGGGAGCAGTGAGCCGTGGAACTCTGTCCCTTCTGAGCTACCATGAGCTATCCATGAGTCATGGATCATCCAAGGCTGGGCACTAATTATTTTTCCCTCCACACACCTGCCCCATCCCACAGAACCACTGATCCCAAATGGTAGAAGGACAGTAGGAGTGCTAGAGGAGGAGAAAAGGGAGTCGGTCAGTCCAGAAGCAAGGACATTTCCAGAATACAATAGAATGCCAGCTGCCAGGGGGTACGGAAACCACAGGACGGTGGACTTCCACCCCTAAGCATATTTTGATCATTAGATCGAATGGAAAGGATACTGGGAGTCAGGGACCTAGGCTACTTCCAACTCACTGTGTGACTTGAGAAAGACATTTCCCCTCTCTGGTTCCACTTGTCATACCTGGAACAGGAAAGTATTTGACTAGATTGGTAATTTCCAATTTTTTGGACCAGAACTCACAGTAAGACACACACATTTTACATTGTGACCCAGGACAAACACACACACACGCTCTAACACGACTGAAACAAACGTTTCACAAAACACTATGGGTAACACTTTTTCTCTTTTACTCAAAGTTATTCTGCTCCTCCTTCTCTTCTTCCTAATGTTATCTGTGACCCTCTAACTTAATTTCACAACTCATCAGTGGGGCACAGCTTGCACTATGAGAAACATGGGATTAGATGATCGGCAAGCTCCCTTCTAGCTCTAAGATTCTAGGGAAATTCCATTTATAACCAGTTTACCACCTACTACAAATTTTTCCCCAAAGGCAATACAAACAGACTTCAATTTTGTGCACTCTAAGAACAAAAGACTGTAGTGCTTTATTTCAAAATGTAATTGGGAGAACTGCTCAAACTCTTCGTAGTGTCTTTTTATAAATACTTTAAAAATCCCTTAAATGTGGGAAGTAACTTTCAGTCTGTTCTAACCATGTGTGAGCAAATAGTGTTTTCAAGTAGAAAAAAACATAATCCTTTGCATCTCTGCCTCAACATGGCCCAAGGACGACTCAAGAGGACAGTTTCTTTTCTGGGTATTCATAAAGATCAGATGTAGGAGTCATAATTTTTTAATGTGACTGTTTTACCAGTTTCTCTTTCTGTGTCCTGCTGTGGGGGAAACTGCATTAATAAACTATGTCTCAATACTGCCTAGCTGGAATTTTTTTCTCTGCAGGACTCCACCAAATATAGCTAAAGGAATGCTCATTTTATTTATCTTTTCAACTTTCTTTCCATTTTGGATATGTCTTCTTGACACTTTTGAAATTTTTCTCCTAATGGCACCTTCATTTTTTTTGGAGAATAGAGAACTAATTGTTCATTGAGTAACAACAACAAAAAAGAACTCCTTTTTTCTCTTTCATCAGTGCCATATGGTATCTTTTATGCTTTTAACAGTTATTTTACACCCTATGCAGAAAAATTAAGTAGCTTATAGAACTGGCATTTGTCCGGTACCAACTCACAGGTTTTACTTTGTTGAGAAATTGTGGGTTAATAATAGAGAGGTGTCACTTCTAATTAGATGGCCCTAAACCATGTGTTTGTCTTTGCCTGCTTACAGTTCTTCAAAATGATTTCTTTTTCAATGTTCAGTAAAGTCTTAGTCCCTATCCCACAAATGGCCTGGACAGGCGAGGTGAGTGGGGAATGACTAAAGTCATGATTTTTTTTTCAGTTGTCGTAAAACGTATATAACATAACATTTGCCATTTTAATCATTTTAAGTGCACGGTTCAGCGTCATTAAGTATACTCACAATGTTGTCCAACCACACCACTGGCTATTTCCAAAACTTTTTCATCAACCCTCCCCCCGCAAAAATTCTGTAACCATTAAGCAGTAACTCCCCATTCCTCCCTTCCTCTAGCCTCTGGTAACCTCTGATCTACTTTCTGTCTCTATAAAATTCTGGATATTTCATATAAGTAGAATCATACAATAGTAGCCCTTTTGTGTCTGGCTTCTTTCACTTACGCAGCCACGGTCATGGAGGCAGCATGATAGAGTAAAGCAATATTGTGTGGGAACTGGCAGAACTGCATTTGAGTCTGATTTCCACCATTTAATAGCCCTGGAATCTTCAGGCAAATTGATGAACTCCTCATTTCCCTCATCTGGAAAAGCAATAGAAGGACTACATAGTCTCTAGAGTCCCTTTCAACTCTAGAAAAATGCTGTGTTTTTATGTACAGTGACTACACAAACAAATTCCATCCCTTAACTTCCAGTTTCTTTTCTCTACCTGCAGGTTCAATAACTTTCTAGACACCTCCTAAAAAGTCCCAGGCACTGTGGATTCAGTGGTGAGCAAGATAGGTAAGAATCTGCCTCCATGAAGCTTAGAGTCTAGTAGGAAAAGATGGAAAATTATCCAGCAGAAATGAAGTGTGATAAATGCTTTCTACAGTAGGGCAAAGTGCTGTCGGACCATGTTGTAGGACTTTGTATGCTCATCCGGAGAATCAAGGAAGGCTTACAAGTCAGCTTTGTGTTTATACCTAAATTTTAGGGAAGGTTTAAAGAAAAGGAGGGTACAAAGAGAGAAATTTTCATAGTGGTTCCCTGAATATGGATGTTCTGCTGACCACAGGGAGTTATGATCTCTATAGCTTGTCTTGGAGGGTTAAAGGAGCCCCATGGTGGTCATTTAAACATTTCTAGCTGGGATGCTATCTGCTTTCTGCAATAGGACACACACTGAAATATTAATCGTCTTGACGTTGGGTGCATGGGGGCAAGTATGGTAGGAATTATTATATCATGGGGAAATTAGTTTTGTCAATAATATTAATACTTGCTTTTTGCTGAATACATACTAACAAACAAGACTTCATGTTAGGCATTTTGAAGGGTTGTTATGAGGATTAGTAATGATAGCTATAGACCACATATTTCTTTTACAGGTAGACACTAAGGCTCAAAGTGTTTAAGTAAACTGCCCACGGTGAGATGTGGGGATGTGGCTTAAAGATAGATCTGTCCAGTGCGAAAGAGTAGGACATACTTTGCCCCCTTGTCTTTCTTTCTCTTTTTTTCTTCTCTTTTTTTATATTAGTCTTTTCTAATTGGTTTTTTAAAAGTTATTTTCTTTGTCTTTGGCATCCTGTAATTTCATTATAATACATTTATATATGGGTGGGGTTTTTTGCCTGATAGGAATATATTTCTTTCTTAAATCTAAGAATTCCCCCTTTTTTTTTCAGTCTAGAAAATTTCCCGGTCATTATCTCTTAAATTAGTTTCTCTTTCTATTCTCCCCTGTGAGAAATATTATTGGGCATATGTTAGGTCAGCAGTCCCCAACATTTCTGGCACCAGGGACTGGTTTCATGGAAGACAATTTTTCCACGGACCCAGGGGAGGCTAGGGGGAGGAATGGTTTGGGGATGATTTAAGCATATTACATTTATTGTCCAGTCAAATCTCTCTGCTAATGAAAATCTGTATTTGCAGCTGCTCCCCAGCGCTAGCATCACTGCCTCAGCTCCACCTGACATCATCAGGCATTAGATTCTCATAAGAGTGTGCAACCTAGATCCCTCGCACATGCAGTTTGCAGTAGGGTTTGCGTTCCTACGAGAATCTAATGCCGCAGCTGATCTGACAGGAGGCAGAACTCAGGCCGTGATGCAAGTGATGGGGAGCGGCTATAAATATAGATGAAGCTTTGTTTCCTCATCTCCTGCTGTGTGGCCCAGGTCCTAACAGGCCACACACTGGTATAGTCCATGGCCCGGGGGTTGGGGACTACAGTGTTAGGTCATCTTTGTATCCTCCATGGCCCAAACTCTCTCACATATTTTCCATCTCTGTTCCTTTCTGTGCTGCCCTCTGTCTTCTAATTGACTAGTTCTCTCTCTAATAGTGTCTAAGTTGCTGCTTAGCATCCCTGACACTTTGTTTTGTTTTGTTTGTCCATCTGTTTAAGTTCAATGACTATTTTTTAATTTCCAAATGTCCTATTTGGTTCTTTTTCAAGATTTCCTGGCCATTTTTTAATATTGCCTTCTTTTTTTCTCTTTTTTTTAAGACTTTCCTTAATATATTCAATTATTTAAAAGTGTACGTCTGATCACTCTGGTATCTAAAGTTCTTGGGTGTTCTAATCCTATTGTTTGTGTGTCTCCTGACTTTAGCATATATAAGGCTGCCCCATAAAATACAAGACACCCAGTCAACTTTAAATTTCAGATATACAATGAACAATTTTTTAGTACACACATGTTGCATGCAATATTTGGGAAATGCTTGCATTAAAAATTATTTATTTATCTGAAATCTAAAGTTAACTAAGTGTTTTGTTTTGTTTTCCTAAATCTAGCAACCTGACATGGAGGCTTTGTATTTTGTAACTTGGGATTGTAAATTCATGTTCAGGCAGGATTTTATCTGTGAGATTCTTGTTTTATTTGGGTTGAACATATGTCCTTCCCAAGATGTTTTTGTTTCCTTGTGTCAGGCATCCCAGGGTTAAAGCCAGAACTGGCTCACTTTTATATTAATCGCTTTATGGTATAAATTTAAATAACAAACATATGATGACAGGAGGAATCTTCCCAGGGACTTATTTTTTTTTTTCAACCTGAGTTCAAGCTAAGACAAGCTATCTCCTCTCATATCTCCCTTTGCTGGAAGGATAAAATTTTCCATAGAGGGTCCTGGCTTTATGGAGGGTCTTTGAAAGATTCAACTTTCTCTTCCACTGGGGCACATTAAACCCAATTTGATTACAAAGATCAGGCACATACACACAAAATCAGGACAGCCCCAGTTCCAGTTCACACCTATCACTCTGCTTTTGGTTCTCTCTTTGTTTGGGGTCCCTAGGGATTTTCCTTACATTTTTATGAGCTCAGCTATGAATTTAAAAAGATGTTTGTTATATTTTATAAAACATTTATAGATGTTTTACAGAGGGAAGGTTTTTAGGTCATGTCATTTGCCTTATTGCTAGAAACGCAGTCCACCTGAGCTCCTTCTAAACCCTGCTATCAAAGTCTGCTTGCAATAAGTTAGCCCTTACTTGAGGATTAGATACCAGATTTGGTTATTCAGAGAGATTTCCCCACAGTGGAGACATTTACTTTAATAGGATTTGACCTGAAATAATCCATGAAACAAGTGACCCGGGAGTCAATAACAAATTTTGTTCTGTTTGCCACTAGCAAGCTTGAGATATATAAACCAGCAAAATGATTAAAAGGGAAGGCGAAAGGAAAAGATTGAGAACATGAGGAAAGGGGAGGGATTGTTAAAAAGAATCACACATGGTAGAGAGGCAAGGGAGCAGCCTTTGCCTCTGGTACCTCGGCCCTCGGATTGACCTTCCATCAGCATCGGAGCTAGCAAAACGATGCCACATTGCAGGGGAAAGAGCTAGTGCCTCTGCAGGTTACATCTAGGATTAAAAAAAGGTAAAGTAACTCCAGAGAAAATTACTTTTCATTTGCAGTCAGCGTCCTGTCTCCACCACGACTCCCAACCACGCAAAGTCCAGCCATTGCCACTTGATCTTTGGCTGATTGACACTGAAGACCACGTTCTGCCAACCTTTCAAAGAAAACAAAGCCTCTGCCATCAAACGTGACTCCCAACCTCGCACTTCCAGTGGCAGCACATTCAATTTCATCATTTAGTGAGCCTACCTCTAGTGACCTATTAGCAAAATCAAAAATGCTAATGAAAGACGAGGTTAAGCATCTTTGACTTCTCAAGGCATTGAGCCAATAAAAGCTGTCCAGAGAACATTGCTGTGAGGCTCCCTTCTCCTCCACCTGTTTATAGTTGGGACCCATCCAAAAATCTCCCTGTAATATAAGATCATGACCCAACTCCACATAAAATGTCTGTCTTTTCTGATACTATGATCCTGGATGCATGACTCATGCCATAGAAATTATTGTAATGACTCTGGACTTAGCAATTCAGAAGTTGGTGTTCCATGTGAAATCCCTCTTGGGTTATTTTCAAGTGATTACTCATGGCCCAGGTATGTGCTGCATGTATCAGTATAGTTATGTTGGTTATTAGACTATGGAAATACTTCCAGCTCGGGTGATAAATGTCTACTCCTCTGAGTGTACCCCTCCCACTTTCCCAACCACCTCAGCCCCCCTGCTTTTCCCTGATCCTGAAATTAACAGGTTAGCATCCGGCATAGCAGGAAGTTTCTTGAACCAGTGTCCCAGCACTAAGACCAATAGTAAGTTCTGATTGCTGCTGATACAATTTGAACAGCATCCCCTGAGTATAAGGTGTAATGGTTCAAATACATGGAACAGTGGAGTTGTCGTCCGAAGCCCTATCTTTGGTTCCCTTGCTTGATTCAAAACCTTCATCTATTTGGCAAACAAACACTGAGCATCTATTCATTGCATTAATGTTTCCTGGCTGCTAACTTTGGGTCAGACACTGTGTTAGGTGGTGGGAACAGGTCAGTTAACTAGAGACTATGGTTTCTGATCTTCTGGGGTGTAGAGTCTGGTAGAGGAGACAGACATTAAGCAAATCATTACTGTAATAAATGGGATGACAGGGAAATACATGGCCTTATGAGAGTGTTAATAGGGGACAACCTCACATTGGAGGTTGAAGGATGTGGCATTTAAACAGAGACCAGAGCAATGAGCAGAAGTCAGCCAACGTAGAGGGGAAAAGAGGGAGTGGAGAGCATTTCGATCAGAAGGAATTGCATGTCTGAGAGCCTGAGAAAAGGAGCTTGCTGTTCAGAAATGAAAGCCCTGTGTGACTGAAGAGTGAAGCCCCAGAAGGGGAATTACACGGTTCGAGGCTGCAGAGGTAAGCAGGTACCTACTAAGTGCCAGGCACAGAGGTCAAGAGATGGAGATACCATGGCTCTTGCCCCTCAGGGAGGCACCGTAGCACAGTGCGGAAGGACTGAATTGTGGCGGGAGACTCTCTGGGTTCAAACCCTGGCTCCTCCATTTTCTGTCTCTAAGACCTTGGGCAAGTTACTCATGCTCTCTGACCCTCAGTTTCCTCATCTGAAAATAGAGATGATAATAACAAGACCTACCTTTTTAGGAGTTAACACATGTAAAGCATTACGACAATGCCTAGCACATAGTAAAGACTCAGTAATATTACGAATTGAACACTGGACACAAGACAGAAGTGGAAGCACGGACAGATTAAGTGGCTTCTTTTCTGCCCACTCCCACCCAGTTCAGAGGTGGTCATATAATCAAATATTCTGTGTTTAATAATCCCATTTAAAGGCACCAACGTTGTCCATGCTACTGTTGCTTCAATAGTTCACAAGAAGATTACGTCATGACCCACCTTCCCATGACTTGTTCTACCAAAAGCAGGTTCTGTGTCTTTGGGGGCTGCTACTGATTCTTTCCTGAACCAATTTCTTAGTAGATTCCTCAAAAGAAAAGCTATAGAAACCTTCTGTTAAAGGGAGATCATCCAGATCGTGCCAAGGAAACAAGGCCCATCATCTACAGAGTTGTTACAAACAACAACAAAAGAAAGAACGAAAGAGGATAAAACCAGCTCTCCAAAATCGAGCACAATGCGGAACAGGAGGAAAAAGGAAATTTAAACTAGAAAAGGCACACCAAAGCCCAGCAGTATTTCTGACAGGTTTACAAAAGACTTTCCCGAGTGCTTAGCTGGTACCTGGAGAAATGTACAGGGGCCTGGGAGGAAACAAATCACCCTACGATGCCATCCCAAGATTATAGATCCTTGGGGAATCTGTGGAGCTGTCATCAAAGCCATCACACATTAATCACCCTGGGCAGAAACAGGAGAAATTGGAGGTGAAAAGGGCCGATTAAGTTCTTAAGTCTTTCCCCTGAGAATGTCACATGGAGATCACTCTGTGCAGTGCACTCACATGAACGCAATAAACTTTGGGATCATTCAAGCTAAAAGCAAGGAGCTCTTCCCTAGAGGTCATTGTTTTCTGCAGTTTGATGAGCCTTGGGTTTTTTTTTTTTTCACAGATCTATGCTGCCCTGGCATTTTGTGAAAGACCATGAACATCCCTTTGCAGAAAGGAACAACAAAACATTTCCCACCAGGGGGACTAAAAAGGTAAACATTTGTCATGGTTGTAGCCACCCAGCAACCATTTCTTCAAGAATATCTTGTTTGCTAACCAGTGGTGGCTAATTTTGTTGAGTCCTAAATCTAGTTGCCCCAATACAGCCAGTGAGTGGGCATGTGATCTAAACTCACAATTGGATTCTCCCCATTAAGACTTTGCTTCTTAATTATTTATTCCAGCTGGTCAGACAGTTGGGGGATTCCTGCTGCCAGAAGTTTCTGCAGCTGCCTGGGACTCTCTGTTCCAAGCCACTTATTTCAGACTTTCTTTCAAGCCTTCATTTTCTGCCATTACATGTCCATTTTTGCTTATGTTTGCCAGAGTTTGTTTCCATTGCTTACAGTTAAAGACCCCTGACTAAAGAAAGTTCAAAAAGTAGGATGGGTAGAAATGATGTCTGGAAAGGTTGTCCCATGACAACAGATAATTTCTCCTAATGCATTGTACACAGGTGAAGACTACATGGTCAGGAGAGGAAAAGTGTCTCCCTCTCCCCATCTGCTTGATTGGGTAGTAACTTTTGACCTGGCCAGCACCCCTTTTTTCACCTGGCCCTGGAGCTGTGGAAAGGCAGGCTTAGTGGCACAGTGGGTTCTCTTGCATTTAGCAGTGTGATGTTGAATGCTTAACAATTGACTCTGGGTAGGGAGAGGGGATGGGGTTGATTTGAAATGTTTGCCAGTTTCCATGGTGTAAACATCCCCACTGTGGCCAATTTCAAGCTACCAATGTGATGTCACTGAATGCAGAGTTGGAAAGAGATGCACACAATCAGCTCTCTTGAGCCAGGCCACTGCCTCTACCCCTCTGATTATGGTAGATGCACAGGAAAGCTTCTGGGTAATAATAATGGCTAACATTTATTTAACACTTTATCTCGTGCCACATACCATTGTAGGCACTCTAATGCATGTATTACTTAATTTAATCATGACCTCTTTGGCAGATACAATTCTTGTCCCCATTTTACAGATCAAGAAACTGAGGTACAAAGAAAATAAGAAATTGTTCAAAATGATAAGGCTTAGAAGTTGAGGTGCCATGATTTTGATCCCTGGTGATTGATTCCAGGGGTGTCTTAAACACAATGCTGTGCTGATAGACAGAATCAAATTATTAAACGCCTCTGCCTTCCAGAATGTGGGAAGTAGCATCAGACTCAAACATCCTGGCAGAAATGACAGTGACAACATCCCTAGGTACACTCAACATGGATGTTTTTTATTTGAGTCTAAATTTTATTTTCTGTGTGTACATTCTGATTATTTATACCCCATCTACTATCAAAAGGGTGGAAGATAGCTTGAAATAGTAATATTTCACAATTATTGAGTACCTACTATGTATCATTTACATTTCATCTCCACAACAATCCTTTAAAGGTAGGAATTATTCTGCCTATTTTGCAGATAAGGAAACTAAGGCTCATTAAAAGTTAATCTTCCAAAGCCCATATAGCTAATAAGTAACCAAAGGTAAATTTTATTTTTAATCCTCTTCATTTCATTGACAGAGAAACAGGCACAGGAGGTTAAGTAACCCACCCCACGTGATGTAGTTAATTAATGCTGATGCAAACCCCAGTCCATCTCCTGCCAAAGCCGGTGATCTTCACACCATGATTCCTCTAAGCAGGCTCCCTGATAATGCAGCCAGAGTGATTTTCCTAGAAAGCCCTATCTGGGCCACTCAGGAAGATGACTCTGCCAAGTGACCATTGAAGGGGCAACTGCAGTTCCACAGCTCAGAGGGCTCTCCCCTAACCTCTTGCCATCTGCTCAAGATCCACAAATTCAATACTCTCTGCTAAGATCGGCAACAGGTTAAAAGCAACATCAGAAGAAAAGTGAGTGTGTTTTCTGAATAGTGGTTACCTCTGATCTTCTCCTGTGTCTTCCCTATGGGGACTGGGCTGGATGCATCACCAGAGTGCAGGATTCTCCTCCCGTGTGATGCTGAGCAGCTTCTGCCAGATACGTACACGACCCAACCTGACTGCCTTGACAGGTGTGATATGAATGAGGAACTTCCGTTATTGGCGATAATGAGACTTTTCAGTGTCTGTCAGTTATGGAACAATTGATGTCATCATGTGAATGGCAGCTTCTCGGCTAATTTAATGCTCAGAGGCAGGGCTGCTGAAACACTGACTGCTTTGAGGAAGTCACTGATTCTGGTTCTGGAAGGGTTAACACCCCTCAGTGTGCCCGCCTTAGCTCTTCCAGCAGAGAGAGGAGGAGGTGGGCTGGGGGTGGGATAAGCGTCACATTCAGACACATATCTGCAGCAAAAACAGTGGAGAAATAGTTTTAAACCCTATCGCTCCCTGTTCTGGCTTGTGTACTAATATATTTGGGGTTACGTTCCCTGCTCTGGCAATCTGTCACTTGTAACGGGAGGAAGGGGAGGCATCAGAGAGCCTGGATAATTTAGTAGTATAGTCTCGTTTTTGTGGAGCTGCCTTGTAGTCCTTGACCTAATTAGCAGACTGATGGTGGGGCAGTCCTGCAGGAACACCTGAGAATCTCCCAGGGTACCTCTCAACACCCCGTCTACTCCAGATAATGTACACAAAAGGCGCCCATGCTCAAACATTTATTTATTTACTATATGATCAGCAATTGCATTTCTGGGTAAGTACCCCCCCAAAAAAGGAAAACAGGGACTTAAACAGATATTTGCACACCAATGCTCATAGCAACATTATTCACAATAGCCAAAAGGTAGAAACAACCCAATATCCACTGGCAGATGAATGGATAAATCAAATGTGATATGTACATACAACCTTAAAATCATTCAGCCTTAAAAAGGAATGAATTTGGTTAAAATATATAAGTAAAATTTATTTTATCCTTTAGAAGGACAGAGAGAATGAGAGAGAGAGAGAGGGAGAAAGAGAAGGTGGGGGAAGAGGGCAGATGGAATGAATTTCTGACACACGCTACAACATGGGTGAACACTGAAGAACTTAAGGTAAGGGAAATAAGCCAGACACAAAAAGACAAATATTGTGTGATTGCACTTAAATGAGGTACCTAGAGTAGTCAAATTCATAGAGACAGAAGATAGGAGGGTAGTTGTCAGGGGATGGAGGAAGGGAGAATGGGGAGTTATTGTTAAATGGGTATAGAATTTCAGAAGAGGATTAAAAAAATTAAAAAATGGTAAAAAATTTCTGGAGATGGATATTGGTGATGGTGGCACAACAATGTGAATGTACTTAAATGCCATTGAACTGTACACTTAAAAATGGTTAAAATGGTAAATTTTGTGTTACATATATTCTACTACAATTTTTTTTTTTTTTTTTTTTTTGAGACAGAGTCTCACTGTGTTGCCCAGGCTAGAGTGAGTGCCATGGCGTCAGCCTAGCTCACAGCAACCTCAAACTCCTGGGCTCAAGCAATCCTTCTGCCTCAGCCTCCCGAGTAGCTGGGACTACAGGCATGCGCCACCATGCCCGGCTAATTTTTTCTCTATATATATATTTTTAGTTGTCCAGATCATTTCTTTCTATTTTTTAGTAGAGACGGAGTCTCGCTCTTGCTCAGGCTGGTCTCGAACTCCTGACCTTGAGCGATCCACCCGCCTCGGCCTCCCAGAGTGCTAGGATTACAGGCGTGAGCCACCGTGCCTGGCCTATTCTATTACAATTTTTAAAAAAGATACCTAGCATAGTGCATGTAGTCAGAGTATTTACAAAGCACAAGCCAAATGAAAAAAAGCTTGGGTGGTCATTGCCATAGTCCATAAAGTGTCCTACAAATATTAGCCAAGTGTTCACACTTGCCCTGTTTGACGTCCTCTTCAGGAAGTTATCATCAGCTTCGTTTGACAGAGGAGGAAATTGAAGTTCAGAGAGGTAAAGTAAGTTGCCAAGCTTCCACAGCAGTGATAGAGGGAAAATTTAAAACTTGATCTGCCTGTCATCAAATACAGTGCAATTTACATACCCCCAAATGCCTGAAAAAGTACCCCTTTTTCAGGGTGTTCATATGCCAGGCAGTAAGGTGAAGCCCAGCTGACCTGCTCTCTGAAACATGGGAGATCCAAGCTCAGAAATACTTTAGAATTCATAAATAGAAGCCGACTTATAATTCATAGAACTAAAATATACAGTCTTCTCTGATAATACTAAATTGAGAGAGACCTGGAGAATTTCACTAATAAAGATGCAACTATCTATCATGTGTGGCATTGGTTCATTTTATAAGAAGTAGAATCACAGGATTCAAAGTATTCTATTGTAATCAAGAGAGCCATGCTTCCACTGCCTTGGTAATAACCACAAATGATTGGTTATTTTCTAAACCTAGTTGGAATAACTTACTTATCCCTGGCCAAGTCTCTCTCTTGGTTTGAAAAAAGTAATCGCATCATTCTCATTATGTTTTTTCATATAGGTCTGAAGATCTTGGGGACGTGTGGTTTCCCCATGTATTGATGCCACCCTCATCGATGTATATTAGGATGTACATTGTAGTCCAAGCGAGTATTAGTTTAGTTCAGCATAGTGGTTAAGATCATGGGCTCTAGGGTGTTTCCGCCTAGGCACAAATCCTAGCTTTACCACTTACTGATTATATGACCTTGGGCGAGTTACTTCACTTTTCCGTGCCTCAGTTTCTTCGTCTATGATATGGGGACAATAATAGCACATACTTCATTGGGTTATTGTGAGATTTAACTGCACTAATAAACAAAACTGCATAGAATAGTATATGGCTTAAAATAAGCATACAATGTATACTAGCCATTATTAATTTCTTTGAATACATTCTTTGATGCATCTCATTTCCCAAATTCCAGTGATACAGAAAAGGTCTAAGACTGCGCATCTTCAGAAATGCACCTACTACTACTTCAGGGGAGGAAGAGGCAGGGACTTGGAGGTGAGGAAAGGTGGCTCTGAACCAAGTATAAGCATCACACATTCTCCTCTGGTACCAATTACTGTGATAAATTGAAGGTGACAAGTTATTTTATGACATAAATGCAAATCAGCATTCACTTCACTGTTATTTTCCAATGCCCTGGCACTTTAATGGTCCCCATAAGTTTGCTTCACTTGCAGCAAGTATCGGTATGTTCACAGTCAGCCGGAGAATTTATTTTTAGGTGGGGAGTGCAATGAACTGAGCCCACCGGCTGACTTAGAAAAATGATCACATTCCCATCCACGAATTATTCACAAAGCTAGTTAGCATTGAGTCTTTGTTGGTGAAATAACACAATAAATAGAGATGTGTCAAAAGGCCTCATTTCCACCTTCCAGACTTGACTCTCTTAATATTAGGCATTCACACATTTGTAGGTGCCTGTGTGTTTGTGTGTGTTTATCACAAAAACAAAAACCTGTCCCAAAATGTAACATTCCCTGCAAGTGACAAGGAGTTGAGACCTTCTCCTCCTCAACCAAATGCTGTGGAGAGAGGAGCATGGCAGTAAATCTGCCTATACCCGAAATTCCAATGCCAGCAACTTCAACATGAAAGGAGACACAAAAGGGGACAGAACTTACTATTTGTTTGCTTTTCACCACTGAACTTCATTTCTTGTTCTGCCAGTTCTACCGGCCTGTCATCCCTTCTTTTTTGATGTTGATTGGGGGTGGGGGAGTTGTGGAAAGAAAACAAAAAGTATTAAAAAGAAGCAAACAAAACCAAAGAGATAGGCAGCAATTGTCACTGTGAACAAGCTGTACCTCCCCGCCTGCCGCTCTTATGCCATTAACAGACAGTGGAAGCTATTAAATACAATGCCTAATTAATTTAAAATACAACTTCCGATAGACAACCCCTAATTGTTAAAAGCTTTTTATTAGGGCATAAAGATAATCACAGAATTAAGTCATTAGGAGTCATAATAAGGAAACTGGTGCACAAAATGAAACATGATCCCCAATGTCACCCTTCCTCTGCTGAGGAGTTTGAGGCTGCATTCATTCATTTATTAACCAAATATTTAGCAAGCGCCTGCCACGCTACTCCTGCCAGTGAGCCACCGAAAGAAAGGTCTTACATTCTAAAGACAGGTGGCTTTTTAAAAAATTTTCTGCTGCATCCCTAGAATTCTGTTTGTGTGTGTGAGTGTGTGTGTCTGTGTGTGTGTGTGTGTGTGTGTGTATGGTTTGCATTCTGAGATGCAATCAGCATGCAAGGGCAGGGAAGGCCAAGGGAAACGTGCAGAGGGAAACATTTTTATGCACACCACAGAATGAGGAGACTTTCTATCAACACCTTTCCTTAAGTGCATTGCATTAAGCATTCTGTCTGACAAGTTGCCACTTGGTGAAACGATCTTACCCCCTCCCCCACCCTCCAACTGGAAACCTGACATTGCTTTACATGGAATGTTTAATTTCCCATTGTTTGAAATAAAATGGTATGTAAAACATGCGTTGCCATGGATGCAAAATCCAATGGTGCATATAGAGGCTCCTGAAGCTGGTAACTTTGGATTGGCCCAGGTAACCAGGTGCTGAATAAGGCAAAGGAAGAACTGATCCTCCCAGAATATGCTTCCGGTGGAAAGTTCTTCCATTGCAACCATGCAGTGGAATATCTGCCAGCAACAAACTCTTTCTCTTTCTTGTGCCTGCAGACAGTGTGCCTGCTCCATTCTTTCCTCATCTGCTGTCAAGAAAGTCAGTTTCTTCTTCATGGATTGTTTCCAGGGTTCAAGTCCTTGTCTGAAAGCTCCTCTGAAAATGCTCCTGAGCAGCGCTGTTGTGATCCGTGAGGGATGAAAGCAAGGAAGCTTCTTTTGTACACAACACTTAAGGTTGGGCAGTACCTATTAAAGGCAGGTACACATTCGACTCCTAGGCATATACCCAATAGAAATGTGTGCTTATCTTCACAGAAGACACATACTACACTGTTCGTAACAGCTGTATTCGAAGTAGCCTAAACTGTACCTTCAGAAACCCTTTCTTTGGGGCTGCAGGGCCAGATGGTGGGGGGTTAGGGGGATGGGGCTGCTTCTCTGACTGTTACTCTTCCAGCTGCCCTCCTCAACTCCAGCTTTGTAAAACTATTTCCCTGTGTTATAAGCCTTCAATCTTGGAGGACATCGAGTGGCCTTCGCTTTCCTGACTGAGCCCTGACAAAGTAGAGTAATATAAAGATCCACATACATATACAAACACACAGAGGATGCTGCTATTCTGGGGTAGAATGTCTAATGACTTTTAACGGTGCTATGAGGCTGCTGCTAACCCCTGGGCCTCACCCGAGCAGCTGGCGCCACACAGGCTGTAAGACCTCCATACCCCACCTCTGGCTCTGTCTCTGACTTCACCCGGCACCAATCATCCCTCGCTCTCTGAGATCCAGCCAAACCAGTCCATCTGTGCTTCCAATCCTTTGACATGCCTCATTCTACACTGACTTTGTGGCTTCACTAGCCCTTCCCCTTACCTGGTACCCTCTTGCTCCTTGGTGCCTTCCCTGTCAATCATCTAACACACATCCTGAAGGCATTAACTAACCAGTCACTTCCTCGGGGAGCCATTTTCTGATCCTGCAGAACACATACTCCCATTGCATCCTATGCTGCTCCTTTCTTACTTTTTATTTTCAATGCCCATCCCCAACCAGACTGTAAACTCTGCGAGGGCAGAAACTGGACCAAAGAGCATGACACTGTATCTCCAGCACCCAGCATCCTCCCTGGGACATGAAGGATGCTCAATAAATATCTGTTGAATGACTGGCATTTCTAGGCCCCTCTTCATGGATAAATAATGTATTTCCCTCAGAACAGATGGGACCTAGTTTTATAGCTGGTGGAATTGACAGAAGAGTGAAAGGGAGAATTATCGTATTTTGGGCATTTTCTTTACACTGTGCATTGTGCCAAGCATTTGCCTACATTATCATCATTTAATCCTTGCAAGAACACTAAGAAGTAGATGCTATTAACATCTCCCTTTTACAAATGAAGGGACTGAGGCTCAGAGAGGTCAGGAAACTTGGCCAAGGTCATACAGTTGCCCCAAGTCTCAATTCCTCATCCTGTATTTCATCAGTAATTGTTCGTGATGTCATATGTCCCTCACACAGCTGGCAAAAATGTCTCAGAAATAGCAATAGTTAATTTCCATAATAATTACATGAGGTTGTTTTGAATGTGTCCTGATATTCTATTTTGTCACTTTAGCAATGACAGGCTTGCATTTCTACATCACTTAGCTATGGTGGCTTAGTCTTGACCTCTGACCTCCCCCAACTATTTGAAATTGCTTCATTTTTCTCCCTTCAAAGGGAGCCAGCACTGTTTCAGTTAGGAGGCCCCACAACAATTTCCTTCCAAATCCCTCTTTTCTCTAGCTGGCTTGAGGTAACTGTTTCTCTGAGAGGCTCCCCTCCCCCACCCCTAACTGGCAGCCAGGGTGCATGGCCTGCTGGCCAAAGAAGGCTGGTGTTTAGCAGCATAGCATCATGGCCAAGTGCATGCACTCTGGACTCAAAATATCAATTCAAATCCCAGCTCCAGCTCCACCACTTATTGTATAAATTTAAGTTACTTTCTCTGCCTCAATTTCCTCATTTGTAAAATGCAAATGATAATAGTATCTATTCACGGGATTGTTCAGGAGATTAAATGATATGATAAATGGACCATGCCTTACAGTAGTACCTGGCCCATCATAAATGCTTGACAAATGCGAGTTTATCGCTGTCGATGCTGCGTGAAAACTTGAGACAGAACATAGCAAGCTTTATCCTGTGTCAGAACTGCAACCCCAGACCTCCTTTTTCTTTTGTTTTGCTTTTCTTCTCCAAATGGACTGGAAGCTAAGTACCCCTAGGCTGTTTGGCAGTGAATTCAAGAAAGCTTATCTCCCCAGGGGAAGAAGAATATACTCTAGTGGGGTGAGCCACTGGTATGAGTCCTTTCTTTGTTGAGGAGTTTTCTTCCCCCAACAGCACTACCCTCTTCTCTCATCTCTCACCAGTGCTCCTGTGGCAGAAAAATTCATTCCCCTTTCTAACTGAATCACAGCTTTAATAAAACTATTGTATTTGACCACAGGCTTAGAAAACGGTAATATAACATAATAAGAGAAGATCATTAAAGTTCCATAAAGCGAGCATTCAGCTCCTTCGTTTCCAGTGTCCCCGAGCCTTAGATAAGGGATAAACATTTTTTAATCAAAATCTAAATAACAGTAAATCTCACTTTTCATTTCAAGTATTTTTCCAGTTAAGTGTGTGGTGTTTTCTAATTTCCTGTGTAGATCAGATGGACTATAAAAGATTTTTTATTTAAATTTTAAGTTCTCAGGGCACTTCCCTGACTGCAATTCCAGCATGTCTCTGGTTAAGTTCTTAAGAGAAGTGAACCAAGAAAGATTAAAATTCTGGAGACTGATTTGTAAAAGAATAAGAACAAATACATACTGGGAGGTAAAAACACTTATTGGGGAGATAACTGGGTAAGTAGCTCAGAAAGACTGAGAAAAAACAGACATTAATTATATGATCCAAAAGGCTAGGGTCAGCAAAATTTTTTAAATGAAAATGGCAGCTTTTATCCCCCCTGCTTTTTCCTGCTTTTGCTTGAAACAGCAAGAGGCTCAAGCATTGAAGTCCCACACAGAGATTCAAGTCTTATTCATCTCTGCCATTTGCTGGCTGGGTGGCCTTGGACAGGTACCTAAACTTCTGTGTCCCTCAATTGTATTGTTTGTAAATGGCAATAATAAAAACCTAATTATTCATAAGATAGGAGAAATCAAGAGGGATATTTAATGCACTTAGCACTGCACCCAGCCCATAATTATTGATATATTTCATTATTAATGTTTTGTGGAGATACTTTTGAATAGTAACATATTTTGAACACTGTAAAGTTTCCAAAGGAATTGTTCAAAGGGAACTTTCTTGAGACATTTTAAAACTAACTGGACTAAAGCATAAGGAATCCTGGGTAAGTCAGGAAGTAGACCAGCAAACTGGCATTTGACACTTCATCAACATCATCATCAAAAAAAAATTTTTTTACTCTACATTATGGACTCCAAAATGCATATTTTTCCACATTTCAACAACTCTCAAATCAGGAGGTCTTACAGTCCCTAGCATTTTTTCTTTCTTAGTGCTATATGGAATGATGGTACATACTCCAACTGATGGCATCTAAGATTTGATGAAATATGACATTAAGCATTAAGTTTCCTGGTACACTCACTGTTCTGAGTAAATCAGCCCAAACAGTTCTGGCCCCCAGATATTTATAATGTGAAGTGGACAATGCAACAAGAATATTGAAACAACCAAGCCAACGCTATAGGGGAGCAGGAAGGATTTACGGTTCTTTGTTGGCAAAAAAATAAAATAAATTTAATTTGTTAATTAAAAATTCTATTTCATCATTTACTTACTGTGTAAACATGTCCAAGTTACTTAATTTCTATGAGCCTTCATTTCCTCCTCTATGAAAGGAGCCCAAAAGCATCTCTTGAAAGGTTGTGGTGAGGATTGAAGGCATCACTCTGTAAAGAGGAATAGCCTTTATAGGCCCTTAGCTTGGCACATAGGAAGTGTGGCTTTCATGGTAGCAAACCTGATGTTTCTCTTCTCCCTGAGCCCTTCACACAGAAGAGCCAGATCAGCCTAACCTCAAGACTTCCAACATAGGCGGTGTTTAGTCCGTGCAGGCTGCTATAGCAAATTATCATAGACTGGGTGGCTCAAATAACAGAAATTTATTCCTTACAGCTCTGGCGGCTGGGAAATACAAGATCAAGGCACCAGCAGATCTGCGTCTGGTGAAGGAATTCTTGTCATTTGCAGATGGTCATCTTCTCCTGTGTCTTCACGTGGTGGAGAGCAGAGAGAGGAAGGAAGCTCACGCGTCTCTCTTTTTATAAGGGTACCAATGCTATTCATGTGGACTCTAACCTCATGACCTCCTTATCTCCCAAAGTTTCCACTTCCTCATACCATTTCATTGAGGGTTAAGGATTTCAATATAAATGTGGGGGAGACACAAACATTCAGTCCATAGCAGACAGAGTTGTGAACATTTACTATCTCAGCCCTTGTTCGATTAGCAACCCATACTCTACTGCAGCTTTGCCTCTTCAAGGGTAGCTGTCTTGACTTATATCTTCTAATTCTCCTTGGTAAATCCTATGCTCATTACCAAACAGGATTTCATAAAGCCCTCATTGCCACAGAACACACACTTCATAAGTTCCATGAGCATAGGGCCATGCCTATCTCATTCATTGCTCAGTCCACAGTAGCAATGGTACAGGGAGAGGTATGGGAGGTATTCAGTAGCAGATCTCACTGGGCTAAAGTCAGGGTGTCAACAGGGCTGCTTTCCTTTTTGGAGGCTTAGGGGAGAATGTGCTTCCTTAGCTTTTCTAGCTTCTAGAGGCTGCCTACATTCCACCGCTATGGCCCCTTCCTCCCTGCTCAAGGCCAGAAACAGCAGATTGAGTTCTTCTTATATCATTCTACTTCCTCTGATTCCCTTTCATTTTTAAGAACTCTTGTGATTACATGGGACCCACTCAATAACCCAGAATAATCTTTATAAGTTCAGCTGATTAGTAACCTTAATTCCATCTGCAAAGTTAATTCCCCTTTGCCATGTAACATGACATATTCACAAGGTTCTGAGGATTGGGACATGGACATCTTTGTGGAGACATTACTATGCCTACCACGTCAGGGTTAGGTTTTATTAATAACAGCAAATATTTGTGAGAATCTAGTATGTGCCAGGCACTGTGCTTGCTAAGCACTTTTCATGCATTCACTGCTTTTATCCTTATGATAACCCCATGGGGCAGGAACCATTACAGCCCTAGTTTTAAGCATGCTAAAGCTAAAGAACCCAGAGGTTGAAAAGACCTGCTCAAGGTCACAGATCCAATCTGTGGCAGTGTCAGGATTTGAACCCAGGACCAGGCCTAATCCCAAGACCTTACTCTTAACAGCTAGACTATATAACTGCAGGTGGAAAATGTATCTATAGAAATGGATGAACTTGGATGAGGAACAGAGGTTCCAAATAAAACTCCCAGAGAGTACCAGCTTGGTAGATGTTTTCATAATGAATACCCATACTTCCTCAGCTGGGATTCTGACAGAAAGTCCCATCAGAACAGTTTATTCCAAAAAAGGGTGGGTCCAGTAAACTGAAAAATGTAGGATTAGTGCTTTGGGCATGGCTGGATTCAGATCAAGAAACAGTTTTCTTTTTTCTCTTGGGTCTGCCTTCCTAAGAGTTGACTCTTAAAGTCAGCAAGATTTAGCAAAATGGCCACAGCAGCCCTAGCAGCTATTACCTTTCCACTTCTAAGTCGAGCAGGAAAAAAATGAATGCCTCTTTCTCAGAATTCCCAAGGAAAATCACATTGCCCCTCATTGGCTCTGCCAGAATCTTGGCCCATCTCTGAAGTAACCACTTAGGTCAGGTGAATGCAGGTGCTAATTGCTTAGCTCTGGGTTGTGTGCTCCTGCCTAGAGTCATAGGGGAGTCAGTGTGTCTAGAGTCATAGAGACTCAGAGGAGTGGAGGAGGGATGCTTTTGACAGCAGGTAACAGACTTGGATACTTATAGGTGCTCATTAGCTCACATAATAAGAAGTCCAGAGCTAGGTAGATCTGGGCTGGATAAATCCAAAGCTTAATAATGTCAGGGGTCTGTGTGCTTCCTAGGGTCCTTTAGGTTTATGCCTCATGATCACATGGTGGCCTTCACACTTTGTTCCACACCACAAGATCCTAGGCAGGAAAGAAGGGTCAGGGCTTTCTTCTCACAAGTCTCTTTCTTTTATTTAGGAAAGAAAATCTTTTCTAGAAGCCTCCCATGAAAGGGAGGCTTAATGCCTCATTGGCCAGAGCTGGGCCACATGTGCACCTCGAAACCAGTCACTTGCAAAAGAGGATGGCATTCTCATGATTGGCTTAGCTCTATGACAGCTCATGCCCCAGGGCTCAGAATGCTAATATCTAAATATCTGGGCAAATCAGGGTTCTGTTTGGAAGGGAAGAAAGGATGGAAGAATGGGAGATGGCAGCTGGGTCACCATCAGCTATGTCTGCACCAGGTCCCTGGAGAGAAATTGGGGAGTTTGGTTACCAGGAGGCTGAGGGGACAGTGTACAGAAAAAACAACAGATGTCTACTGGAGCTAAACTGAGAGCAGAGAGAGTTTCAAGGCCTGGAACATACGAGGCGCTCAGTGGGGAATTCACAGAGTCCATATCAAATTGAGGAGAACTAGAATTGTCTCAGAGTTTTAGGTTTAAATATGACCCGTCAGAGCCAGCATGTACAACATGGATTGGTCTAATTGCTTTGAAAAAAGGTCACAACAATCCCTCCAATCCTGGATGCCCTTTCATGATGTAACTTTGAAAGTTTTCAGGCGGTAGAACCTTTCTCCCTCTCCTTGAATCTTGGTTGGCCTCTGACTTGCTTTGACAAATATGCTACAGTGAAAGTAAGATTGTGTTACAACTGGCCTAGGCCTTAAGAAACTTTGAAGCTTCCATTTTTGGAAGCTTCCATTCTTGGAAGCCATGTAAAGAAATCCAGGTTACCCAGCTGAAGGGCTGTGTAGTGAGAGAATGACCATGGAGGATAAGAGTTCATGTAGAGGAGAATTGAGGCTGACAAACCTAGCTGTCAAACAAGTGAGTGACACATCTTGAACTGCTCCAGCTCCAGCTGAGCACCCTGCTGAAAGTAGCTGCATGGGTGATTCCAGTGATAAAGCATATGAACTGCCCAGCTGAGCCCAGACAATTCATAACACCCTGAAAAACAATGAATCATTATCGTTTTAAGCTACTAAATTTTGGAGTGGTATGTATCGTAGCAAGAGATAACTGAAAAAGGAATCAAATCATCTTCTCCAGCTCACTCATTTCACAGAGAAGACTGAAAAGCCAGCAAAGTTAAAGGACTTGCTCAGAGCCACATAGCTTATTAATGGCAGACACATCACTAGAACGTGAATTTCTGCATTCTCAGTCCACTGCTCTGATCATTAAATATGGTATAACTATTTTCATCCAGACAAAATGGGTACACTTGTAACTTTTGCTGATGTGCATATAAAATTTTGGCCTTCACTGAGTAAATGTTTATTATGTGCTTGGCACAGGGCTAAATGCAATATCTCATTTAATCCTCACAATGAGCTTATGACACCCCCTACCGTTTTATACATAAGATAACTAAGGTTAAAAAGTTTAAGTAGTGTGCTCAAAGTTACCCAGCTAAGTAGGTGGCAAATCCAGGTTCTGAAATGCTTGCTCTTTAACCATCATGATACACAGCTTCCATAGACTCATACGGGCATTTCTCCCAATAGATCAAGTTTTTCTTTCTTGCATGATGCAATGATTCCATTCGGCTCAACTCAATCTCCTTAGGTCTTAAATGTGCCTTAGGGTCAATATGGATTTCAAAATGAAGCCAGGGTAGACGTGTTTGGATCATTCTAAGAGTTTTCCTTGGTACTGGCACAAGAAAGAGACATAGACCAATGAAACAGAATTGAGAACCCAGATATAAAACCACCCTCATATAGTCATCTAATCTTTGACAAAGCAAACAAAAACATACACTGGGGAAAAGAATTCTTATTCAATAAATGGTGCTGGGAAAATTGGATAGCCACATGTAGAAGACTGAATCAGGATCCACACCTTTCACCTGTCACAAAAATCAACTCACGGTAGATAACAGACTTAAACCCAAGGCATGAAACTATAAGAATTCTAGAAGA
>NW_012148619.1:1646183-1647486 GCF_000956105.1 Propithecus coquereli | reverse complement strand
GTCCCAGCTACTCAGGAGGCTGAGGCAGGAGGATCACTTGAGCACAGGAGTTTGAGGTTGCAGTGAGCTATGATGATACCACTGCACTCTAGACTAGACAACAGAGTCTGAAGAATTAAAATTAAATAAAAGATATTTAACTAAATTAATACATTAAATATTATAAGTAGACATTGAAAATGTCTAGCTGCATCCCCAAACATTTATACATTCAAGTTGGCCATAAAAATTTGGGTTTTTTTATGGGGTCCTATCATGGGGGAAAATGGTAGGATTTCCTTATTTGGAGTCACCAGATGTTTAGCACATACAATGGCTTGGTGTATGGAGAATCAGGATGTAGAGTTGGGGGAGTAGCAAGAGATGAAGTTGGAGAGGTAAGCAGGTGGTCAAACCAGGGAGGACCTTGCTTACCATGCCAAGTTCTCAGTAGGCAACAGAAATCTACTAGTGGCTGTTCAGAAGATAAGTACATCTTAATTAAATTTGCATTTTGAAAGAAGTATTCTGCGGGTAGTGTGGAGGGTGAGCCAGAAATGGGAGAATGTCAATTTGTGCTAGAAATATGAACCCACTGGCAGCACTCATGGCCTTGTTTCGTGGTTATATCCTCAGAGCCTAGAAAAGTGCCTGGCCCATGGAAAGCAATCATCACTTATTAAATGAATGGCTGAATGAATGGCCCACACTGAGACTACCTGTTCTCAGTCCTCATCCCACCTCATCAGGAGAGGCTGCCTTAAGAATTTTCAGGATGGCCCTTTCCCCTTTGGACTGTCCTCTGGCCCCACTAGGTTATCTGTCGTTCCTGTATTGGAGCCTTTTCCTCCTCCAATTCCACCCCTCCAGTGTCATGTCATCATAATCTAAATAACTAATATAGCAATATATTGTCTTAAAACTTTTTTGAAAAGATACAACTTTTCTGGAGCATACTTAGGGGGAAGAAGTCATCTGTTAGCTGCCTCCCACACTCTACTCTTAGCAACATCATTATGGTACCTCCCATAATGCAAATTTCTTTATTCAGAGTTAGGATTATAAATTGAGTCAGGATATTGAGAAAACTATCTCACTCTACAGAGAAAAATAAAGTTGGACCCCTACCTTAAACCATATACTAAGGGTGACTTATAGATGGAACTTATTGTAAAAAGTAAAACCACAGGGCTGGGAGCAGCCACTCACACCTGTAATTCTAGCACTCTGGGAGGCCAAGGAGGGAGGATCACTTGAGGCCAGGAGTTGGAGGTTGCATTGACCTATGATAATGCCACTATATTCTTACACTCTAGCCAGGGTG
>NW_012148619.1:1644312-1646133 GCF_000956105.1 Propithecus coquereli | reverse complement strand
GGGACTGCAAACTAGTACAACTTCTGTGGAAAGTAATATGGAGATACCTCAAAGAGCTACAAGTAGAACTACCATTTGATCCAGCAATCCCATTACTAGGCATCTACCCAAAGGAAAAAAAGACATTCTATAAAACAAGACATCTGCACTCGAATGTTTATAGCAGCACAATTCACAATTGCAAAGATGTGGAAACAACCGAATTACAAAGATGTGGAAACAATCGTGTATTGATGCCCATCAATACATGAGTGGATTAATAAAATGTGATATATGTACACCATGGAGTTTTACTCAGCCACAAAAAACAATGGTGATCTAGCACCTCTTGTATTATCCTGGATAGAGTTGGAGCCCATTCTACTAAGTGAAGTATCACAAGAATGGAGAAACAAGCACCACATGTACTCACCATCAAATTGGTATAAACTGATCAACACCTATGTGCACATATGGTAGTAACATTCATTGGGTGTCGGGCAGGTGGGAGGGCGGAGGAGACGATGGGTATATTCACACCTAATGGGTGCGGTGTGCATCATCTGGGGGATGGACATACTTGAAGGTCCGACTCAGGTGGGGCAAAGGCAATATATGTAATCTAAACATTTGTACCCCTGTAATATGCTGAAATAAAAAAAAAGTTTTCCTTTATTGAGCATTTGCTTTGAATCACTAGGGCTCTTTCTAAGGACAGAAATATAAAGGTCTTAAGTTTTTATCCTTCACAAGAGCTATACTCAAGATACTTCCCGTGCTCCCGCCCCACACTGTACATTCCACATTAGGAGTTATGGACTCTTCTAATCCTTAAATTACCCATGAAGTAAGAATGAGAATTATGCGGTTATGGTTTAGCAAGTTTATACAGTCTTGCTGAGAAAAGAGAGAGGGAAAAAAGGAAGGGAGAAGGAATGAGAAAGAAGGGGGGACAAGCAGGAAGTTGGACCTGTGAAAGGTGAAATATTGATGTAGGAAGTTTATTAATATTTGGGAACTAGAAATTTAAGGCTGCCTCCCTGGTCACCTTATTAGGATGATTGTACTTCACAGTTTACCCAGGACAGTTCTGGTCTATATTAGTGTCCTGGCATAATTGTCAATGGTGCTCAATTCCATTCTCAAATTATTCCAGTCTGGACAATAAATTATAGAGTGATCCTTTCAATTGTTTCACTTTTGAGCCACTATTTCAGGTTTCAAGGAAGAGAATGAGGTATTAGATGCCACCACAGGTGCCACAGATGCCAAAGTCAATAGACACAGCCCCTGCCCTCAAGGAGTTCACTGCACAGTAGGTGACATACACAACTGTTTTCCAGTTTATGAACACGATAACAGAGGCACAGCTGGGCACAGTGGCAGGCCACAGATGGGGGAGGAGATGAGGCAGGCATTACAGGAGAGGGAAGAGCAAGTGCAAAGGCGTGGAGGTGTGGCAAGGCATGGCATGGTTTAGGGAACCATAGTAACCAGTTGTTCCTAATAGCCAAATGTAATGCAAGATTCTTGCTCCAAATTATTTTTCAGAAAAGGATTATCTTAAATTTGATTTCTTCTAAAGGCTATTATCTTATGAGGGGGTTGCTTCATTTTAAGTAAAATAAATTACCAGTTGGGGAAGTAGATGAAATTAGTTGACAGAGAGAGAGAGAAAGAAAGAGAGAAAGAGAGATTGATCCAAAGACTAGTATTATTCCTTGCCTGAGGTGTGTTCTCACCATCCTTAGGGGTACATGTCATTGTAAACTAGCCTTTTATTTTCTGTTTGTTTGTTTGTTTTTTGAGACAGAGTCTTGCTCTGTTGCCTGGGCTAGAGTG
>NW_012148619.1:1626251-1641522 GCF_000956105.1 Propithecus coquereli | reverse complement strand
ATAGAACACTTTTTAAAGATACTTTTATACTCAAGGACATTTACCAAACACATTAGAAAGAGTTCCTGCGAAAAGGTGGGGGAATGGGAATGAAGTCTGTAGATAAAGGAAAAATTAAAAATTAAATTAAATTAAAAATACATAAGAAAGATGCCTTGCATGTACTATAGACAAGTTATGATCTGAGTAGTACGATTAACTAGCCTATCGGCACCTGAGTTCCAAAATAAATAAATAAATGGAAAGACCAAGCCTCAGGGAGATGTTCCCTCATAATCCCTGATTTACAAGGGCAGTGCACTAACTGCTGAAATACAAAGTCTTTAGTTCCAGTCCAGAGGTGACGGCTTTTCCAACTGGTGTAATGGAAGGCAAATTTAGGGATTTTTCTCACTCCCAAAGAGGGCAGATCTTACTGATGATTAAGTGTCTGCCTTAATTCTCTGCAGCCCACTCAGATAAAAGCCAAGACCACCAAGACCACCCCTAAGAAAGCATTTCCAAGGAGAGGAGTTTGAAAAACATCATTTTGCCGAAAAGAATTAGCATCACCTAGAGGTTAGGGAGCTGGCTTGAAAACCAGAGAGGAAGTCAGAGATTAACTCACAATTGACTGGATGTTCTTTTAAGTAACTCTCGTGGCCTTTAGTTTCCACACTGGTAAAATGGAAGCATCTATAAGCAGGGACTTTGTAGAAAGTGTCTGAAGAAAACTGAAACAAGATTTAATGGGATCTTTGGAATTCTTGTGGTGAATGAAATCATGGTTATGAAAATGAGGCATTTTAATTATTGTTATAGTCACAGGAACTATTTAGCACTATTTAGCAAGTAACATACTAAATGAAAGTAATGAAAATATCTTCATCAGAGCTTGTCTGGAGTTATCTTTACACATGCTTGCTTTTAAGGGGTGGGGTTGTTTAGGGTATTATAATACTACCAAGCAGTGAGCCATTTACTTGTAAGCACTGAATGAAATGAAAATATTCAGAAGCGTATTAGGCCAAGGAATTATTTTGTGTATCTATCTCCAAGAGGCTTTGAGGAACTGAGTCAGGCCCAGCCATAGAGTCTTCGTTCTTTATATTTTAGCAGAGCTAGGATGGGGTAGGGGATATCATATTTCACTGTACTGACTTTAATAGGATAAGATGTTAGCTAATATGATAACAGCATGAGATGAGATTTAGGGGCAATCTCAGAGGCCTATTGGGGAAAATGAAACCAGTCACTGAAGTGACAATCTAATTACACAAGAATGGGATGAGCTGAAGGGGTACATATACCTTTCTTAAAGCAGTGGACTTTGAAATTTCACCCTGTTCTCTTTGCAACTTAAGATTTTTCTGAAATTAAATGTACTATGTTATGAATTTTACTAAACTCAGCTCTTGCATTTGGAACAGGTAAAGGGGATAGAAGTTTATTTCACAGCTGGAAGAAAAAAACAAAGTAAAGTTACTGGGAAGCAGTTAGGCAATTTGGGGGTATCATCTATTCTTACCACAGGCCAGTACAGTAAGATCTAGTCAGAGAGATCTGAGTTTGAATCCCAACTCAGCTACCTTTTGGCTGGGTAATCTTTAACAAGTTTCTTTACCTCTCTGAACCTAGGTTTCCTCATCTGTAGAGAGTTCAAATGTTTAAAGACTTAAGAGCTATCAGCCACATAATAGCAGACACCTGTTTATTTAGGACTACATCATTTTATTTCTGGAAGTCCCACATACACTCACAAAACAGTTGCAGCTGCAAACTGCCCTGTTCTCCACATCTACTGCCTGCTAAGCATCTTGGAGATGTCTTACAGCTACTGCTAACCACAATGGCAATGCCAAGTATGATGACCAGCCCCCAAGATGACTCAGAGTTTTGGGGTAATTTGTTATTGTTGGGGCTTAGAAAACAATACTCCAAAATGAAGGCCTCAGAAGCAGTCTCAGAAGCAAAAGTTTCTCTCTGACCTTCTCCTACCTTCCTGTCTCTCACTCCTCACTTTCCCCTGAGGCTAACCATAGAAACTAGAATCCTTCTTCCCCAAGGCAGGTCATAGAGACCAGAACCCCTTTTACCCAAACCCAGCCATAGAACCTAAAAATATTACTCTAACTTTCCTCTGTCTTTCTGTGTAAAAATTGGCCACAAAGAAATGATCTGACCTACCTTGTTTGACTGTAGGTCATATGACCTCCATTCCAGACAGGATCCTTCCCCAAACCCAGAAGGAAGGAATGCTGCACAGGGAGGCCAAGAAGAATCTAAACATACAAGCCTTGTTGAATTTCCTTTCTCGGTCTGTTAGTATTAGATCATATCCTTTTTTTGTCCAATCATATTTCTACATGGCTATCCATACTTTGTTGAATGGAAGCATAAAAGTGGACAGTTTCCACTGTATCTTTGGGTCTTCACTCTGAAGGTTCCCATGTCATGTAAAACTTATATTAAATAAATTTGTATGTCTTTTCTCCTATTAATCTTCTTTTTTCAGTTGATTTTTCAGCAAACCTCCAGAGGGTGAAAAGGAAGTTTTCCCTTGCTGCCTACATTATGCAGCAATAGACAACTAATACAAATTTTATCACGAAGAATGAGGTTCTTCCATAACAAAACCCTGAAATGTTGGAACGGCTTGGGAACCGTGCAGTGGGCAGAAGCTGAAAGAATTTTGAGAAGACTGTTAGTAAAAGACTGGAGTCTTGAAGAAATTCTTAGTAGAATCCTGATGGCCTTTGAGAAAGCTGCAGATGAGGGCTTAAAGGGAAATGAGGAAAATGTTATTGGAAACTGAAGGAAAGGGGTCCTTGATATGAAGTGGCAGGAGTTTAGTAACACTGTCACCTGTGGTAATTTGGAAAGTAGAAAATGTGCCTAATCAATTGGGTGTTCTAGTTAAGGATATTTCCTAGCAGACTGTTAAAAGTGTTGGCTGATGTCTTCTTGCTGATTATAGGAAAATGTGAGAAGAAAGAGATCTACAGGAAGGACTTTAAAAAAAAAAGAATCCAGAACTTGCTAGTTTTGGAAATTCCCATCTTCTCCAGATGGCAAATGATGCTAAAATAAAGAAATTGATTCCAGGCAAAGATAAATTCCAGGACACTGCCAGGAAAACATCATCAAATGATGAACTGAGGGTGTGGCTGTAAAACCCTTTGTTCAGACCTCAAAAAGATCTACGGCTGTGATTCAGAGAATCATAAAAACAAACAATAGGGCTTCACTAAAGCTTACTGGTGTTGTGCTTCAGCAGTTGCAGCAAAGAAACTCTATACTATAGAGGAGGGCTTATCTTGAAGAGATTGGTGGGTATAATTTTTGCCCAATGGAGTGAACCCCAATTAGATTTATAGGAGACTCACAACATTTTTAAAAGAATTATATTGGCAGAAACACTGCCAGCTGACACACAGAGACAGTACAAAATGAAAAGTGGTCTTTGGACCTCCTAAATTCTACCTGCAGGAAGCAAACCGACAAAACTATATAGCTGCAAACATGGGCTACTTTTAATGAAAAAGGAAGGATGACCCAGAAAGTGGAATCAAGAGCCTGAAGGGTGAGGTCAAGAGCCACTGATAGTCATTCCTGGGCAGAAGTAGATTTGAGCCCTAATCAAGGAAGTTCCAACATGTGCCCAAATGGATTTAAAAATTCTATGGCCCAGTGACTCTCAGAGCCTCCTGTCTTTCTTTCTTCCTTTTTGAGCAGGAGTGTCTGTATCTGTTATCCTAAACCTGTCCCACCATTGTATGTTGGGAGTGTGGGAGACACAGGTATTTAGATGAACTATACTTGAGGAGCTGCACTTAAAACACTATACCTAGGAGTCTCATCCACATCTGGTCCCAATTTAGATGATAAGATTCTGGATTTTGAGCTGATAATATAATGGGTTGAGACTTTTAGGGACCTTGGGAAGAAGTAAGTCTATTTCAGGCTGGGCATGGTGGCTCACACCTGTAATCCTAGCACTCTGGGAGGCCAAGGTGGCGGGATCACTTGAGCTCAGGAGTTCAAGATCACCTTGAGCAAAAACAAGATCCCGTCTCTACTAAAAATAGAAAAATTAGCTGGGCACAGTGGCATACACCTGTAGTCCCAGCTACTCAGGAGGCTGAGGCAGGAGGATCACTTGAGCACAGGAGTTTGAGGTTGCAGTGAGCTATGATGATGCCACTGCACTCTAGCCTGGGCAACAGAGTGAGAACCTGTCTAAAAAACAAACAAAAAAAAAGAAGTGAGTGTATTTTGCATTTGAGAGAGATGTGAATCTTTGGAGATCAAAAGGCAGACTGTGGTAGCCAGCCTCTAAGATGACCCAAAGATCCCCACCTTTTGGTATTCAAGCTCTTGTGTAGTTTCCTCCCACACTGAATAGAGCTGATCTCTAAAACCAATAGGCTATGTTGGAAATGATGGCAGGTCACTTCTGAGCTTAGGTCATAGAAGACATTGCATCTTCTATGTTGCCCTCTCTTAGATCACTTGCTTTGAGAGAATCCAACTACCATGTCACAAGGATACTCAAGCAGCCCTATAGAAAGTGATGAGGCCTCTTGCCAACAGCCATGTGAGTGATTCATCTTGGAAGCAAATTCTACATTCGTAGGTAAGCCTTCACATGACTGTAGTATACCCCACATCCTTACTGAAAGACCCTAAGCTAGAACAACCTAGCTAAGCCACTCCCAGATTCCTGGCTCACAGAAACTATGTGAGATAATAAATGTTTATTGTTTTAAGTTGCTACATTTTGAGGCAATTTTCTATGCAGAAGTAGATTAATATAGTAAGAGTACCATTTGTGGATGCTCCCAAAGATTCCAATTCCTGGGGAATCAGCCGGTTTTGATTTCTGTGCAGAGGGGTACAGAAGATCTGCTTCATTGATTCTGCCACAGCTTGTCAACCGAATTTTATAAAGTCCCTTTTTAATAGTTTCATCAGCTTCTGCCTCTAAGACCCTCTCTCCATAGAGGGCTCAAAGAAGGATTACAAAGTGTCAGATACTAAACAGCACAGTAGGACAGTCTAACCTTCTGTCAGGTAAAATTAAGAAGAAATAATAATAACAATAATGACAACAATAAAACTCCTCCTTCCCACACCAAAAATCCTAGACACAAAATGTCCTTTTAAGACATTAAAAAATTATTTTCATTGAAAAAAGATTTTCTACATGTGATAACATTATGTTTCTAAAGGCTAAGGTGTTTCCTTTCAAGCCTCGGGTAGGCGGAGGTGTAAATAACCAAGCAAGGAATACTACTCACTAGGTATTATTAATGTTGATGTTTGAGTTGACATTTGTTGAATATTTTTTTTCAGAATGGTGTGTCAATCCTTGTTTCAAATGCAGACATATAAGTAATTTCCAGAGAAATGAGCTGGAGGAAAAGAGAAATGTGTACAAATTAGAACAAAACAAATCAGAATTTTTTCAACATTCTACAGAATTGTTCTGAGGGTAAAAAACAAAAGGTTTCTAAAAAATAAAATATCTAACAAAAGCTGCACAAAGGTTAATCATACATCATCCAGGGAAACATTAAAAATTGTTTAAAGTGCTTTTTACCCCACTTCATCCCCTGGTATTTTTGTGGAGAACATTTGAAAACCCTAGCTCAAAATTATCTACGGGAATCAATAAAATCACTCCACACTTCTCTATTCTTCCTAACCACACCCCAGCCCCTGCCCTGACTAGATCAAAAAATCCTTTTTCCTCTCCCAAATACAGTACAAAACAAAAGCTCTTCTGTGAATGGAGAGACATTGATATAGGGTAGGGGTGGGGAATTGCCTACACTACCAGTAACCCGCCAGAAATGCCCTATGCATGTAAAATGTTTCAAAATCTCCTTCAAGGGGTTATTGTGAACACTAAATATAATTTGTGCCAAAAATAATAATTAAAGCTTAGTGAATACAGTGCAGGCACCTTTACAATTAATCCATAAAACAACTCCATAAGGTAGATATTACCATTATTTTCACTTTACATATTTTTTAAAAAGTGGAAAACATGATGTATTTACTTGCCCATGATCACAAAACTGATAAAGCAGTGGCATCAGGATTTGGCGGCCCTTGGACAGTGAATCTTTCAAAAAACCGGCTTTTAAAAAGAGCCATAAAACGATCTACCCCAGTTCTTGGCACTTTAGTACTGTTTAATAAACAATACCCCCCTAACTTTCTCTTGGAATCCAATCTGAATCTAGAGGGACTCCTTACATAAAGGAAAATGGCTGTAACCTGGAACTCTCACTAGACAAATACTGTCTCTCCCCATCTCACTTCACCTGACATTTCGGTCTAAGACAAGGCAGGCTCTCAGGAAAAGGCACAGAGGTTACCACCCCAGAAGTTCTGAGGCCCTAGGAGGCAGGAACGCAAATAGACTTCGCAAACATACAAAGCGTAGTTTTGCTGTGGTTCGAAAATGTTTGTTTGCTCAGCCTGACTGACATTCCCTGAGCCCTGGAGAACAAACACAGCCTTTCTGGGGCCCTCAGGAAGTCCCAAGAGGTCAGGTTCAGTCTGGTAAACACAACTTAGTCCCGGCGCCTTGCAGAACAGCGGGGACTGTGATGGGCAGCGATAACGTGGCAAGAGAGCGACTGAAATACACAGGGACACCAAGCTAGTGGCCTTGAAAAGTCAGGGTAACACCTGCAGGGAAGGAGTGGGGGAGGCGGGGCCCAATTCCGGCCTCCGCAGCCAGCGGGAGACTTTCTCCATCCTCCTGCTCCTTCGGGGGATGCTGAGATTGTGAGCCGCGCAGCTGAGCCCCGCAGGAAAGGCAGAAAAGGGCCATTGCCACTTTAAATGACTCAGGAAGTGAAAGGGGCCGCCTGACAGCGAAAGGGAAAGTGGAACCGGGGCGGCGCAAGGGCCCGCGGAGCCCGCGAGTTCGCCCGGGTAGCCGGAGGCCGACCGGGCGGTGCGGCGCGGGGGCCGACGGGGGCACTGGGCGGCTGCACCGGAAGTGCCCCGTGCAACAGAGGAAGCGCAGCAGCCGTGCAGAGCAGGTCGAGTCGGCGGGCAGGCCGTTTGCTCCTCCGCCCGGGCAGGGGCTGCCGCGGCCCCAGGTCCCTCTCGGAGACGCGGCGCGGCCCAGACGGGCGGCGACTCCTGAGGAAGGGACCCCGGGGGCGGAAGGAGGAAGTGAAGAGGCCGCAAGAAGGGAAGGCGGCGGGCTCGGAGGCCTTGGCCGCGTCACAGCACCCACATGGCCTCCGGCGTGGGCGCGGCCTTCGAGGAGCTGCCTCACGACGGCACGTGTGACGAGTGCGAGCCCGACGAGGCTCCTGGGGCCGAAGAAGTGTGCCGAGAATGCGGCTTCTGCTACTGCCGCCGCCACGCCGAGGCGCACAGGCAGAAGTTCCTCAGTCACCACCTAGCCGAATACGTCCACGGCGCCCAGGCCTGGATCTCGCGAGCCGGCGGGGAGGGGGCGGGGAAGGAAGAAGTGGAGGCCAAGGTGGAGCAGGAGAGGGAGATAGAAAGCGAAGCAGGGGAAGAGAGTGAGTCTGAGGAAGAGAGTGAGTCGGAAGAAGAGAGCGAGACGGAGGAAGAGAGTGAGGATGAGAGCGATGACGAGAGTGAAGAAGACAGTGAGGAAGAAATGGAGGATGAGCAAGAAAGCGAGGCAGAGGAGGACAATCAGGAAGAAGGGGAATCTGAGGCGGAGGGAGAAACTGAAGCAGAAAGCGAATTTGACCCAGAAATAGAAATGGAAGCAGAGAGAGTGGCTAAGAGGAAGTGTCCGGACCATGGGCTCGATTTGAGCACTTATTGCCAGGAAGATAGGCAGCTCATCTGTGTCCTGTGTCCAGTCATTGGGGCTCACCGGGGCCACCAACTCTCCACCCTAGACGAAGCCTTTGAAGAACTAAGAGTAAGTATGGGGCCTGTAGAGTATAGGCCTAGGGGTCTGGACACCTGGGTTTCAACCCAGGTGGCCTAGCTGTGACCATATTCACTTTCACCACGTCCCTAAAAAGCTAATCCATTCAACTTGTTGGGAGCAGTGCTTACCCATTTGGTTGAACTCCTTTGAGAATCAGATGGAAAGTTCTATGCTCTGACCCGAGAAAATACATGCACACGCAAAATGTAGTGTACAATTTCTGGAAAATTGCAGGCTTCTGCGCTATGGATCCCAGGTAAAGCACTTCTTGGCAGTTTTGACCCTACTTAAGCCAATTTTTACGGCAGCACTAATGTTGAGACTAGTGCCTTGCCTTTGGGCTCTTGATAGGGCAATCTCTTTGCCTACTTGAAAACATAAGCCATGATTTTGCAAAATGAATCCAGTCACTACAGTGATTTCTCTGTAGTGAAAAGACTCCCTTACGTAGTGGTTTTGATAATAACTTCACGTGTGCCCCGAGTTCCTTTTAGGTTCTTCGTGTGTGAAACTTGGTAGGAAAGGAGGGTAAGAGGATGGAGGCCAAATTGGGGTGGGAGTGGAAGTTCCCATGTCCTTCTGGGCCTTCTATCTTGGACCTTGCTGGTCTCCTAGAACAGTGTTTGGCAAGTAGTGGACACTTAGTAAATATTTGTTGAATGAATGAATTTGCAGATAATTTGCCTTTTATGTATATTGTGGGTGTTTACAGTCAGTAAGAGAAACTGCTGGTGTCGACCAGGGAGGCAAGTTTGAGTGGAGCCATCAGTTCGTTAAGAGATTGGTATATCAGTGAATGTTGTCATATTATGATGACTTCTGCTTTCCTAAGCAACCTCACAGTTGCTGGCATTGGGATAACAAATTCTTTGATAATGAAGATCGTATGTATTAGATTTTCCCTTTTTTAATCCCAATTTTTTATTGAGAAAGTGGGTAAAAACATATGCACAGTCTAACAAATAATTATAAAGCAAATATTGATTGATATAGTCTTCACCCAGATTAAGAAATAGAACATTACTACAATATTGAAACCTCCCCCTGCCCCCACCCTTTTTCAATTATAACCATCTCTTCCCCATGGGTAACCATTATTCTGACTTTTGTGGTGATAATACCTTTGCTTATCTTTCCACTTGTACCACGTATGTGCATTCATAAATTTATTTGAACTTGACGCTGTTGGTATCATATTTTTATCATACATTCTTTCGGGTTTTGCTTCATTTTCTCAGTATTGTGTTTGTGAGATTCATTCAGTGATTGGCTGTGGTTTGTTCATTTTCATTGCTGTATTGACTTCGATTTTATGAATGTGCTGCACTTACCCATTCTATCATGGATAAACATTTGATTTGTTCCCAGATTTTGGAGCTTCTGGCTATTATAAACAATGTTGGTATAAACATTCTTAGTCATGTCTCCTAGTACATGTTTACATATATTTAAATGGAATATAAACATAGGAGTGAAATTACTGGATCATAGACTATGCATATCTTCGACAGAACTGGATGTTGCTGTTTTCCAAAGTGGTGGTACCAGTTTGCATTGCCATGAAGAGTATGCGAGTTCCTGTTTGCTTATGTATTTTTCACCAACACTTGCTATTACAATATTTTAAATTTTTGTCTATCTTGTAGATATGTAATGGCATCTTATGACGGTTTTAATTTGCATTACTCTGGTCACCCATGACTTTGAGTATCTTTTGTATTTCTTCTTTTGTGAAGTATCTAGTCAGGTCTTTTGCTTATTTTCTTATTGGATTGTTTATCTTTTTCTCATTCGTTTATGGAAGTTTTTATATATTTGTTTCTGACTTCTTTGTTGTTTATATGGGTTGTAAATATCTTCTACTTTGTGGTTTTTCTTTTTTAAAAAAGTGGTGCCTTGAATAGTTCTTTATTTTAATGTAAAATTTATCAATACTTTCCGTTATAATTAGTGCTTTTTGTGTCTTGTTCCACTTAGTATTGATTTTTGTGTAGTGGAAGTAGGGGCTCAATTTCCTTTTTCCCTCATACAAATAGACAATTGCTCTAAGCAGCATTTGTTGAAAAGCCTGCCCTTTCTGCACTGATCTGCCGTGCCACCTGTCATACATCAAGTGCCCGTATGTGAATGTGTTTCTTGACTCTGTTATTCTGTTCCGTTAATCTGTTAATATAACACTGTGTGAACAACATGTTTTTTTAGTTACTATAGCTTTATGATATGTCTTAATATCTGATAGAGCAAGTCTTTCCATCTTGTTCCACAAGAGTGTCTTGGCCAGTCTTAGCCCTTTATGTTTCTTAGAATCATGCTATATAAAAGCCTGCAGGAGATTTTTTGGGTATGGTATGGAATTTATCAACCAATATAGGGGAAATTAATACCATTACTGCATGAAGTCTTCTGATCCATTCATTTAGGTCTTTTTTATTGCCTCACAATAAAGTTTTCTTTTTTTCTGAAAGATCTTGTACATTGTGCAGTTAATCCTAGGTTACATTGGAAAAAATGTTTTTAAGTTTTTTTTCTAATCGTATATAGGAATATGGTTAACTTTTATATATTGACTTTTGTATTAACTATCTGCTAAATACTCTATCCTAATTATCTGTAGATTCAGTCTACATACATAATCATATTATCTGCAAAGAGGGATGGTTTTCATGTCTTTCCAATCCTTGTACCTGTGGTTTTTTCTTGCCTTACTGCTTTGGATAGGACCTCCAGTGTAATGTTGAATAGATGTGATAATGGATATTCTGGGCTTGTTCCTAATCTAGGCATAATTTACATCATTTCACAAATAAATGATATGTTCTATAGTTTTTTTTTAATATGTTTTATGAGATTAGGAAAATTCTCTTCTGGTCCTAGTTTCCTAAGTTTTTCTTAATTTTGAATGGATATTGACTATCAAATGATTTTTCTGCATTTATTGGGATGAGCATGTGATTTTACTCTTTTACTATGTTAATGCAATGAATTACATTAATAGACTTACTTTTTTTTTTTGAGACAGGGTTTTTTCTCTCTGTCACCCAGGATAGAGTGCAGTGGCTTCATCATAGCTCACTGCAACCTCAAGCTCCTGGGCTCAAGCGATCCTCTTGTCTCAGCCTCCTGGGTAGCTGGGACTACAGGAGCACCCCATCTTTTGTAGAGATGGGATCTCGCTCTTGCCCAGGCTGGTCTCAAATTCCTGGCCTCAGGCGATCCTCCCATGATGGCCTCCCAAAGTGCTAGATTACAGGCATGAGCCACCACGCCCAGCTGATTTACTTTTTAAAATTAAATTTAAAAACCAGTAATGTGTTCATATGTCTCAAATGCCCCTTCTACCTGGTTCTCCCACCAGCTGTTGGCAACCACTTTTACTAGTTTTTTGCTTATCCTTCAAGTGTTTTCTTTTTGCAGATATAGGTGTGTGCATTTATGTGGTCTTATTTACATCTCTTCATGTTATTATATTTTACAATTAAAGCAGCCTTGCATTTCTGAGATATATTAATACTTGACTCAATGTGGTCGTGATGAAGTATCTTTATGTTTTTTGATTTGGTTTATTAATAATTTACATAGAATTTTAAAAATTTATGGGAGAAATTAGCCTGTAATTATTCTTTCTTGTACTGTCCTCATGAGATTTTGTAGTGTAGGTTATGCTGGCTTCATAGTCCAAGGCAGAGTGTATTGTTTCTAATGTATTCTCTCTTTCTTCATGCTCTGGTGGAAGTATTTGTGCAAGATTGGAATATTTCTTTCTAGAATAATTGGTAGAACTGACCATGGAAGCTATCTGGACCTGGAGAGAGTTGGGGAAAAGGGAGAGGATAGTTTTGTTATTGTTTTGTATAATATTTTTGACTATGGATTTAATTTCTTTAACGGTTATACATCTGTCCAGGTTGTCTAGTTTTTTCTTAAGTCAAATTCGATAAGCTACATTTTCTCAGAAGTTTGTCCATTTTGTCTGAATTTTCAAATATGGTAGTATACATTTGTGAAGCATATCCTTTTATTATGTTTTTTCATACTGTAGCTATCCTCTGTATTTCTTTGGGAGCAGTAGCATGTTGATTTGCAGTCTGCCTCTAATAATTCCAATATGTTAAGACTATACAGACTTTCTTCTGTTGTTTTTGATGTTTTTTTTTTTTTTTATTTCAGCATATTATGGGGGTACAGATGTTTAGGTTACATATGTTGCCCTTGCCCTCTCTCCCCCCAAGTCTGAGTTTCAAATATGTCCATCCTTCGGGTGGTGCGCATTGCACTCTTTGTGTATGCATATACCCATCCCCTCCTCCCTCCTCCCCTGTTCCCCCTCCCTCTCCCCCCTGCCCAACATCCAGTAGATGTTATTCTTATATGTGCACTTATGTGTTGATCAGTTAATACCGATTTGATGGTGAGAACATGTGGTGCTTGTCTTTCCATTCTTGGGATACTTCACTTAGTAGAATGCATTCCAGCTCTATCCAGGAGTATACAAGAGGTGTTATATCACCATTGTTTCTTAAAGCTGAATAGTACTCCATGGTATACATATACCACATTTTATTAATCCACTCATGTATTGATGGACACTTGGGTTGTTTCCACATCTTTGCAATTGTGAATTGTGCTGCTATAAACATTCGGGTGCAGGTGTCTTTTTTATAGAGTATCTTTTGTTCTTTTGGGTAGATGCCCAGTAATGGGATTGCTGGATCGAATGGTACTTCTACTTGTATCTCTTTAAGGTATCATATTGCTTTCCACAGAGGTTGCACTAGTTTGCAGTCCCACCAACATGAGTGTTCCTATCTCTCCGCATCCACGCCAACATTTATTGTTTTGGGACTTTTTGATAAAGGCCAGTCTCACTGGAGATAAGTGATATCTCATTGTGGTTTTAATTTGCATTTCCCTGATGATTAGAGATGTTGAGCATTTTTTCATATGTTTTTGGCCATTATTCTGTCTTCTTTTGAAAAGTTTCTGTTCATGTCCTTTGCCCACTTTTTGATAGGATCGTTTGATTTTTTCTTGTTGATTTTCCCGAGTTCTAAGTAGATTCTGGTAATCAGTCCTTTATCGGATTTGTAGCATGCAAAAATTTTCTCCCATTCTGTAGGTTGTTTGTTTGCTCTTGTGACAGTTTCTTTGGCTGTGCAGAAGCTTTTTAATTTGATCAGGTCCCATTTATTTATTTTGGTTGTTGCTGTGATTGCCTTTGGGGTCTTCTTCATAAATTCTTTGCCTAGGCCAATGTCTAGAAGAGTATTTCCAACATCTTCCTCTAGAATTCTAATAGTTTCACTCCTTAGGTTTAAATCTGTTATCCAGCGTGAGTTGATTTTTGTGAGAGGTGAAAGGTGTGGATCCTGGTTCAGTCTTCTACATGTGGCTATCCAGTTTTCCCAGCACCATTTTGATGGGGTTTTTTAAATTTCCTTTTGTGCTTGGTTATGTTTGACTAAATAGCTTCTCATTGACTTTAAAAAATTATTGGTGGAGATTTCCCCAAACCTTGCATGAAGCTGCACATTTCAAGAGGAATTTGAGTTTGCTTCTGCTGAGGCCTGAGAGTACAACTTATTTAGAACACCCTTAAACTGAATTATTATTATTATTATTTTTTTTTTTTTTGAGACAGAGTCTCACTATGTTCCCTGGGCTAGAGTGCCTTGGTGTCAGCCTAGCTCATAGCAACCTCAAACTCCTGGGCTCAAGTGATCCTCCTGCCTCAGCCTCCCAAGTAGCTGGGACTACAGGCGTGTACTACCACGCCCGGCTACTTTTTTCTATTTTTAGTTATCTGAATAATTTTCTATTTCTAGAAGAGACGGGGGTCTTGCTCTTGCTCAGGCTGGTCTCGAATTCCTGACCTCAAGTGATCCTACTGCCCAGGCATCTCAGAGTGATAGGATTACAGGCGTGAGCCACCACCCCCAGCCTGAATTAATTTCTTGAGGTTTCTTGGACCAAATTTTCAGGAGGGCCTGCTCAAGGTTACAGCCTCTTAAGGATTTTTCTTTCATTTTTTCCCCCCTCTATTTTGTTCAGCTCCGAGACAACACTTCTATAGTCCCCTTTGGAGGTTGATACAGTGGCAAGTTTCCTTTTAGCTTGCCTTTACTCTGGGATTTTACTCTTAGGCAGGGATGGGAAGGTGGGAGGGTCTCGCGTCTATATGGAAAGGGTCTCCTTTAAATGTCCCACTCCGTGCATGCCATAGGCTGTGCTTTCTGTTACCCCTTACTCCTCTCCCACCTTACTTCTCACCCCTAACTAAATTCACAGGAGTTTCTTGGGATCAGTAACTGTCCTCAGATCAAGAGCTGCTTCCTGTCCTCTGCCTATCCTAACATTGGAACAGTTTTACTAACTGAACTATAGCCTTTATTGAATTTCACCAGTTTTTCCGTTAATCACTTCTATATTGGGATCCTATCCAGGACCCCAACATTACATTTCCTTGTTTTTGATGACCTTGATAGTTTTGAGGAGTGCTAGTCAGGTATTTTGTAGAATGTTCCTTAATTTTGATTTGTCTTGATGTTTTCCTCATAGTGAAACTGGAGTTAATGGGTTTTTTGGGGAAAATAATACTCTTTTATGCTTTGTTTTTTTGACTTAGCAGCATGTCCTGGAAATTACTTCATAGATTTGCCTCATTCCTTTTTTAAAATTTATTTTTGACTACTGCAAATACTCCATTGTGTGTCATTCATTAAATTCTTAATTTAAGATATCATATTTTTCAAGTTTAGAATGTCTGTTTGGTTATTTTTTTAGAGATCTATTTCTCTGGATCTTTTTGGGCCTCATTCTTGATTATATGTCACATTTTCTTGATTCTTATTAATGTCTCATAATTTTCCATTTAATGCCAGACATTGTGTTTAAAAGAATTCTAGAAACTGGAGTAATATCTTCTTTTTTTCTCCTCAGAAAGGGCATGCCATTTGCTCTGTTAGGCAGCTAGGGTGAAGGACTGCTCATTTTGGTCCAGTGAAGGTTTGAGCTTGGTGGGAGCTTGGTTGCAGCTTTAGTTTAACTTCTCTGTTTCAAATGTTTTGAGTGCAATGTACATTTGCTTATTGGCAAGAGAGTAAGTCTTTTGGAATATAAAAAGTGACTGAGCGGGATGATGGGCAAGAGAAGAGGATCATCGTTTAATGGCATTCATTCATTCAGCTAGTATGTATTGAGCATCAGTGGAGTGTGGGTACTTTCTAAGCATTAGAGATATAGCAGTGAACAAAATGGAAGAAGTCTCTACTTCTGCTGGTGCTGACATTGTATTAGAGGGAAATAGAGAAAACAAACGTACAATAATGTTATAAATAAATAAAACATAATACA
>NW_012148619.1:1611496-1612591 GCF_000956105.1 Propithecus coquereli | reverse complement strand
GTGCCCGGCCATAGACTGATTTTTTTTTAAGTTGATTTTATTTATCCGAATAATTTTGGGGGCAGTTACTGTGGTGAGCTGTGTGGTGGATATTGAGAGAAATAAGGAAAGCTTTCAACTTCAGGAAGCTTATAGCTTAATAGGACAAACATTCTTTAACATGCTTATTTGTGTGTATTAGAGGAGAAGTATAAAAATTATGCTGTGGAAGTTAGAAGAGAAAGAAATGAACTTCAGGCCGGGTGTGGTGGCTCACATTTGTAATCCTAGCACTTTGGGAGGCTGAGGTGGGAGGATCACTTGAGGTCAGGAGTTCAAGACCAGCTAAACAAGAGTGAGACCCTGTCTCTAATAAAAATAGAAAAAATTAGCCAGGTGTGGTACACACCTGTAATCCCAGCTACTAGGGAGGCTGAGGCAAAAGGATTGTTTAGGCCCAGGAGTTTGAGGTTGCTATGAGTGAGGCTGACACCATGGCACACTAGCCCTTTTACTAGGTAGGTAACAGGCTTTTAGGTAGCCCTTCTGTGTGTTGCCATAGCAATAGCCTGTATACATTTACTATAGCACTAAATACTGTATACTGTATCATCCTTTTCCATACCTATTGCTCATTCTAAGGCTAGAACTGTGCGTTAATCATTTTTGTGTTTCCAGCACCTAGCACAGAGCCTGCTGGATAGTAGATGTGCATGAACTATTTGGTAAATGTGTGATATGAAGTAGTATAATCTCATCTAGTCCCAGGGCATTAATGAAGAACTGAAAGAGACCAGTACTGCATAGTAGTTTACTGTATCAGTGTTTACATTGGGATTAAGTTTGACTGCATGTAAAGTTATCAAATAATTTGGAAAAATCCAAAATAATAGCAACTCAAGCAAGATAGATGTTTATTTCTCTCTCATGTAAAAGAAATCTGTAGGCATTCTAAGGTTGGTGGGGAGGAACCACAAAGTTAGCAGGAATCAAGGCTCTTTCTAGCTCCACTATGACATCCGTACAGTGTAATCCTTGTCACGGACCAAGGTGACTGCTGGAGGTCCAGCAAGCACTTCCAAGTTTCAGAATAACAGACATAGAAAAGTGAAGACC
>NW_012148619.1:1608566-1611446 GCF_000956105.1 Propithecus coquereli | reverse complement strand
CTTACTCTGTCACCCAGGCTAAAGTACAGTGGCCTCATCATAGCTCATTGTAACCACGAACTCCTGGACTCAAGCGATCCTCCTGCCTCAGCGTCCCGAGTAGCTGGAACTACAGGCAGGCATGCGCCACCATGCCTGGCTAATTTTTTCTTTTTTTTTTTTTTTGGTAGAGATGGGGTCTTGCTCTTGCGCAGTGTGGTCTTGAACTCCTAATGTCAAGTGCTACTCCTGCCTTGGCCTCCCAAAGTGCTAGGATTACAGGCATGAGCCACCACACCCGGGCCCAAAATTTGCTTTTTTAACTTGTAATAAGTGTTGCAAGTATGCAGTGAACAGGACAGACAGGGCCCTAGCTTTCTGGAGTTTACCCTGTAGCAGGAGAGAGAGATAGTAGAGTAATTTTGGATGGTGATAGGTACTATGAAAACAATAAATCATGGCAGTGTAAGAGTGAGTGGTGTGGCTGGATAGGGCCACTTTTTGATTAGATGTGTTATGGAAGGCATCTCTGAGCCATGACATTTGGGTGAAGACCTGAATTATGACATCTTGCAAAGATCTAGGGAGGCCCTCCTATTGTGCTACCATTTGGTGCTCCTTATACAAAGTGCAGTGTTTTTATTCATAGTAGAGACAATTGGTTTGGTTTATATAACTCTTCATAGAAGGATTAGTTGGCTCTGTAAATGAGAGAATGACATTGTTCCAGCAATTATAATGTGTTGTCAGCACAAGTGAAAATACTCTGTGGCGGGAATATGAAGTTATAGGAATCCCTTTTACATTAGTTAGATTTTTTCAGGGGATTCAACATTGGCAGCGATGGAGCTTCATTAAAGAGACTAGAGGGGTTAAGTGAAGGGGGAAGAGCTATCTAATTGTGTCCTGTTAAGGATGTGGACTCTTCCCACAACCTAAATTATTAAAATTACACTTTATAATCTAAGGGTTAAAAAAAGTCTTGGAGTGATTAAGGCAGAAAGAATGGTGAATACAAAAGCTCTGATTAAAGGTGAACTTGGGGTGTTGGAGGGATAGCAAGAACGCCATGGTGGAGTAGGCTGGAGTGAGAGAGGAATAGCTGATGAGGCCAACAAAATAAATAGTCTCTAAAAAATACCAGTGATTGGCCCCACCCCAGCCAGTCAAATCGAAATCTCTCAGGATGGGGCCCAGGCATACATACATGGGGGGGTGTGTGTGTATTTAAATAAAATTTTGACTTTAGAATAGTTTTAAATTTATAAACAAAGTTGGGAAGATAGTATATAGAGAGTTCCCATATACCCCATGCTGTTTTTCCTATTATTAACATGACAAATGTTGAATACATTTGTCACAATTAAGGAACAAATATTGATATGTTATTGTTCATATTTTATTCAAATTTCCTTAGTTTTTCCCAGTGCCCTTTTTTTGTTCCAGGAGTTCACCTAATATATCACATTACATTTAGTCACCATGTCTTAGACTCATCTTGGCTTTGACAGTTTCTCAGATTTTCCTTATTTTGATGAGCTTGTCAGTTGTCAGGAGTACTGGTCAGGTATTTTGTAGAATGTCCCTCTTTTGGGATTTGTCTTATGTTCATCTCCTGATTAGACTGGGCTTATGGCTTTTGGGGAGGAAGACCACAGAGTTAAGGGTACATACTATCACATGACTTATCCCTGTTGATGTTTGGGAGACAGGGGATGTTCTGTGGTACTTTCTATGTCTGACCCTCCTTTCCATGATATTCCATGATAAGGATCATGTAATGTCTCATGGACTAGCCTGAAAAATCTCTCCCTGCCTTTCCCTCACTCATTGGTCAACTTTTGAACATAGCCTGATTCTTGAAAAATGACTAATAATATTAATAGCTAGCACTTATGTAATACTTACTATGTACAGGCACTTTTCTAAGTGCTTTATACATATTGACTAGTTTGATCCTCATGACAGCCCTAGAGGTACATTCTATTAGTAACATTCTATTATAATATATGTATTTTAAAAAAGAAGGAAACCAAGGCATAGAGAGGTCAAATAACTTGCCCAGGGTCATGCATTTGGAAAGTGGCAGAGCTTAGACAGGGGTGTGAACAGCCCACTCTTGAGAGAAAAGGTGCAGGCTTTCCCTGCTCTCTCCCCCAAGAGTCTAATGCCCTCTTTTTCTCTTCCCTGATCTTTCAATCAAAATATACTGGGTTAATAGGCACTTTATACTGCTAGGCAATTGATTTTCGATGTAAGGTTGCTGATGCAGTAGGCTTATTATTCTTTAGCTCCTCTAGAAATAAAGGACTATGTGCCTCTGGCACCAGTTGTTCTTGACTGTAACCCTCAGACATGGAGTTTGTCCTGCCTACCTATCCATTAGTATACCCAGCTTTTCTCTCCCCTTGCATCTGACCTAAGTCTGAAAAGGCAGAGATTCATCCGTATCAGTGTCGAGTGTGTCTTCTGCTTGGGGTTACAGTTCAGTCTGGGATGACGAGCTTCATGTTCGTCATGTTCTTATTCCTGTTGGTTATTTTAATATCCAGAACCAGGTGCTAAACTTACTGGGTGGCAGGAAGAAACATAGATGCTTATGGACTTCTCAGAATAGAGACAGAGTATAAACAACGAATGGGTGGAGCAAAAGCTTTAGTCCTGATATATGAAGTAGAAATGAGAATGAGGTGAGAAACAACAGAAGCCTGGCCCTGGAAAAGTTGAATGCTCTGTGTGTGTATGTGTATGTGTGTATGTGTGCATCACTATGATAGGGATCAAGCCAGTGTGGCATCGGGGAAGAAATCAATATTGATGCCTTTTTTAGATGTCAGAAAACAAATCAAAAATGGAAAAAACAAAACCAGTCAAACAAAATTTCCCAAATTACTAAAGGCA
>NW_012148619.1:1606726-1608516 GCF_000956105.1 Propithecus coquereli | reverse complement strand
TATTAGAGAGGGACAAGAAATACCCTAGCTCTGCCACTTACTTTTGACCTTGGGCAAATTATGTAACAGTTGGCCTTGTTTCCATATCTCTAAAATGGGTATAATAATAAGAAACAGGGTTTTTGTGAGAATGAAATGACTTAGTGGATAATTAGAGACTCTAACAATGCTTTAATACATTGTTAGTGTTCAATAAATGTTAGGTGTTGTTTTTGTTATTAATATGAAGAGGCTAGTTAAACATACAAGTTTAGTGTTGGGAGGGGTCCGTGCAGTTTATGTTTTTTGATACTTCAGTGCTGAATCAGGCTGTGAGTGGTTGGTATTCATGGTTGAAAGTCAAATTATTGCCAAGGTCTGTTGACACTTAGAAAAGTAACCTTCAGAGGAGGACAAATGGGCAGAAAACCAGGGTGACCATACAGCAAGAGGGGATCAGGGGTAGAGGCAACCTGCTAGGCCACATGGTCTGAGGCGAACACCCTGAAGGGACAAAGTCAACACTTAGTCACTGAAGCACTATTCCACCTTTTCTTCTGGGCTTTGCTCTATTGCTGTTTGGCTTCACGGGATTTGGTCTGCAGAGGATTTTGTTGGTCCAAAATTGAACTGAACGTGGGCTCTAACTTTATCATAGAAAAATAGTCACACAGCCCACTTTATGACTTCTTACCTGGGTCATGACTTCTTATCTCAGATACGTAGGTTTTTTTTTTTCACTCTGACCATAATTTCTGGCCCTGAAAATGAGTCATTGGTTCTGGTCAGGAAACTTGATCTGCTTTTTGGATTTATTCATGTGAAAATTCTTATGTGGTCAAGGGAATTTGCATTCGGAGCCACAGTTAATGAATTTTTTTGTTGAACGATCAAAGTACAATTAGATATATTCAGTACTTAGTAGTTTTTAAAATTATGTTGAACACAGCCTACAGTAGGGGAAATATATTTTACATTGTGACCTCATTTACACACACACTCCTTTAAATAACTGAAATGGAACACTATTTACCTTACTACATATGGTGTGTTCATTTTCTGCTCTAAGAAAAATTCTGAACCCTCCTACTAAAGTCATATGGCACACTAATGGGTGATGTCCTGTGATTAGAAAAGCACTTATCTAGGTCACCCTAAGATCACCTGAAGGAAAGGTAGCGACTTAAAAAGTGGCAAAGGGGGAAGTGGTTGGCAGTAAGTACATGGTATCCGTGGAGTTCTTAACATGGCTTTGCTATATACAGACCCAAAGATTCTGAAACCACTCTCTTTGCTTTTAAGATGAGTATTTGCGGAGAAGAATGTTTGGTTAAGTGATATGGGGAACAACTGCATGGGAGAGTCAGGGGACACTGGTATCAGGGTGGTTGGAAGGATAAAGGCATATGCTCAGAACAGCTGTGACTCCAGAGGGGCTGGAGGTATGCCATAGGTGTCCGATAGTGGTCAGTGGCGCTGGCTCTTAGCTCACAGAAGCAGCTCTGGTAGGGAGGCAGGGCTTGAACCTACTTATATTTTTTATTTCTTGTCTGAAAGGGTATAGGTCACCTTCTAATAAGAGCATGAAGCACTGGCTAGTTAGTGGTTCAACCAGTGTCTTATTTATTTGTGCGTAATGAGACAAAAGCTAAGACTAAGGTAAAGAGATAGCCTGGTGTCACTAGTTGGGGCTGCCCCTAAATAGTTCTGTGAAAAGTTTATGTGAAGTCTGCAGCTCTGGTATTCCCCATCTCAATTTATCAGTCTACCCTTCAAAATGTGCTTGCTTTTTTTTCTTTTTTCTTTCTTTT
>NW_012148619.1:1579982-1595107 GCF_000956105.1 Propithecus coquereli | reverse complement strand
TAGAAAGAATTAGCCGAGCATGGTGGCGCATGCCTGTAGTCCCAGCTACTCGGGAGGCTGACGCAGAAGGATCGCTTGAGCCCAGGAGTTTGAGGTTGCTGTGAGCTAGGCTGACGCCAAGGCACTCACTGTAGCCTGGGCAAAAGAGTGAGACTCTGTCTCAAAAAAAAAAAAAAGTGAAGAAAGACATACCCCTTTATTTTAGAAGAACTCTCCAGGAGGTGCACACATTGCTGCTTGTGTTTCATTGGCCAGAACTCAATTCCATGGCTTTATCTAGTTGAAAGGGAGGCTGGGAAACAGTCATTTCTCCAGGCCACAGTGTGTCTAGCTAAAAGTTAAGGTTCTGTTATTAAGGAAAAATTGGAGAATGAATATTGAAGGATCAAACAGTCTTTGCCCCAGTTGGCTTTGTAATCTATGTATTTGAGTCCTGGCTCTACCACCTGAGGCTTTGTCATGTTGAGTAATTTCACTAAGCCTCTCTGAGTCTTGATTTCTTCTTCAGTAACATGGGCATACTAATTGTTTATCCTTATTGGGTTATGGGGAGGAACAAAGAAGATCATAGATGTAAAGAGCTTAGCACAGTGCCTGGAATATAATAAGCTTTCAGCAATTGGTGGCTCTTATTCTTATTACTGTTATAGTAAGGTTCTATTCTGAGTTCAATTCCAGACGAGTTAGTCTGGCAGCAGTAGAAGTTCTGGACACCAAGTTTCTTGGGTGCAAACTGTTCAGCCCCCTCTCCTTCTGTTCCTTCTGCCTGCTTTAATCTGGTGGGTAGATAGGCTGGTGAAAAACTTGTCTTTAGAGAAGAGGCTTCTGTATATTTCAGTGTCCTGCTGGTGCCTTATGCACTAGCTAACCAAAACACAGCTGTTAGGTCTAATTTTAGGTTCACAAGTCTTGCTGGTTGTCCTCTTTAGATTCTGTTTTACATTCTGAACTGTGGGAAATTTTTATAGAAGCAGAGGGGAGGTGGGGACAGTATACCATTTGCTTTCTGGTTAGAAAATAGCCTCCATTTTCTTTCTCTTGGGCAGTCATGTGGGGAGAGATGTAAGGTTGAGTTTATACAGGTGCCTCTACTGTTCTCCTCTCTGTACTTGGGTCTGTGTGAACCCTGGCAGGGTATAACCTATGTTGAGTGGTAGACTCTGACTTCATGTGTATGAAAAATGAAGCTGCTAACCTTTGGCTGAGGTTATAAAACTAAGAGAGTCTGTCTAGAAACTTGTCTGTTAAATTTTGAGGCTCTTTCCAGAGATGAGAAAAATAATAATAGCTATCATTGGTTGAGTGGTTTGAGACTAGGTACTTTTCATACATTATTTCATTTCATCCTCAATACAACTCCCCAATAAGCTGTGTTGTTGTGATTCCCATTTTATAGATGAGGAAACTGATACTCAAAGAAGTGGAGTTTTGCCAAAGATTACTCAGCTAATGAGTGGAAGGACTGGGATTTGAATCCAAGTCTGACACCAAAGTGCATATTCTTTCCACCATTCCATTTGCCTTTACTCATTTAATTATTCCCACTCACATGTAAGCTTCTTAGTTGTACTGACATGTTCTCCTAATGTTTACTATCTGTATGAAGGTATTTAATAGGTTAAGACTTTCTGAATATCCTAAAACTATTTTTCCTCTTCTCTCTGAAGTTTTCTACCTGTATATTTTTTACAGAGTATTTTGATTACTGACAGATTCTTTTATTCATTTTGTTATTCAGCACTTCTCTAGATCAGTACCTGATACCTAGTAGTCACTTACTATATTGTTTAATTAATAACAACAATAACAAATAACTGAAATTTATTGAGAATTTAGCTTGTACCAGGTTTTATACTATAAACTTTCTACACATTATTGCATTTTTACCACAATTCTTTGAGGTATAATATTTATTAAGATACGTTTATTGTTTGAAGTTAGTGGCATGATTTTATTTCTTTTGATCTATTCATTCACTCAACATATCTTTATTGAAGGCTTAAAATGTGCCAGATGGAGTATTTTGGGCAGTAAGGAACCTAACAATAAACAATTCTAAGACATAGAATTTGTGTTCTATGAGCAAAACAGTCAGTAAACAAGTTAACTGATAAATAATATTTCAAATAATGATAAGTGCTACGAATAAACTAGGAAGAAGGTAGGGACTGGGGTGTGGCAATGAGAAGAAGGCTCTTTAAGCAGTGGTCCCCAACCTTTTTGGCACCAGGGACTAGTTTAATGGAAGACAGTTTTTCCATGGGCCAGGGTGGGGAGAAGGTTTTGGGATGATTCAAGTGCATTACATTTATTGTGCACTTTATTTCTATTATTATTATTATATTGTAATATGTAATGAAATAATTATTCAACTCACCATAATGCAGAATCAGTGGGAGTCCTGAGCTTGTTTTCCTGCAATTAGACGGTTCCACTTGGGGGTAATGGGAGACAGTGACACCCGAAGTGTGTTGCTTCAGTCCAGTCTACTCCATAATCTCGTTTTGGTTGCCGTCACTGCAGAAAACCCTTCTTCACAAAGATAGGATGTTGGAGATGGAAGCAGGCTTTTCAATGCTTTTGTGGCAATCTCAGGATATTCCGCTTTGTCTTTAATCCCGATGTATGGAGATTTGAAGTTGTCTCAAACATACTTTTAAGGCCACCGTCATTTGCAGTCTCAAGCAGTTGATCTTCCTCTAGTACGGACAAAGTTGATTCACCTGGTTTATTCACATATGGGTCGCAGATCCATTGCTTCCCAGTTTGGGGGTCTTTTGTGGTTGGGAAGTAATGCTCAAACTCTTTTGAAAGCTAAGATAGATAATCATGCACCAGCTGGGAGAAAGAAGGCCCTGGCTCAGTCTCTTTCAAAATCTCTGCTAATGTTTGAAACATGTCAAAAATCCCAATGTTCACTCATCGCTCCCATAATTCCAGTTTGGCTTTGAATGCACCCACTTTATCTGCTGACTTGAACACAGTTGTCACTCTCCCCTGAAGTGGCAGATTGAGTTCGTTGACCAGGTTGAATATGTCACACAAGTAAGCAAGTATGTGACCCATTCTGTGTCACTGAAGTGTGCTGTCAGCGGAGACTGTTTTTCAGAAAGAAATCTCTGGAGCGGCTCTCATAACTCAAAAATTCTGCCCAGTGATCCACCTTTAGAAAGCCATCTCACTTCTGTGTATAAAAGATGTGTGTGCTCTGCATCCATCTCCTCACAGCTGCACAAACAGACGTGATTTAAGGGCATGTACTTTAACGTGGTTGATAATTTTAATCACATCCTGCAAAACATTGTTTAGTTCAGGTGACATTTTTCGGCTAGCCAGCATTTCTCTGTGGATGACACAGTGCGTAGACTCACATTCAGAAGTGACCTCCTTGACCTGGGTAGTGAAACCAGAAAGGTGTCCAGTCATGGCAGCTGCTCCATCTGTGCATATACTGACACAAAATGACTGATTCAGTTTTCGTTATATGTAGTAATTCAAAGACTTGAATAGTTCTGCAGCTGTGGTGTTGGTCGGCAACAAAAGTGCACATAACACGTCCTCTTGCACATTCTCCTGAAAAATGTATCAAACAAAAGCAAGCATTGTTGCCTTGTTGTCAACATTGGTAGACTCATCAACCTGGATTGCATACTATGGTGACTCATTAATACTCTCTAACAATTGTGCTTCAGTATCCTCTGCTGTCTCATCGATTCGTCTAGTTATGGTGCTAGCCGACAGAGGAACACATGCCACCTTTTGAACTGCAGCCTCTCCTAAAAGTTCACGGTAAATGTCCTTAGCAGCAGTCAGGAGCAACTCTTCACCAATAGTAAAGGGTTTCTTAGCTTTAGCAATGCAGTTAGCCACTAAGAATGATGCTGTCAGTACAGACACATTTGATGAAGTGGTGGCCTTCAATAATTGCTTCTGTACTTCGTGTTTTTTTTCTTTTCAAAAACTCCAAAGGCTTGTTTTTTTAATGCAGGGTGCTTGGTCTCCATGTGGCGAAGCAGTTTTGAAGGTTTCGTGACTTTGTTGGCTAGCCGGTTGCCATATATTATAGAAAGTGGGCTTGGAGAATGTGAAACACCTATTGCAATAAACCTGTAATTTAAGTAGGACTCTTGGTATTTTCTTTCAAATGGAGCTTTCATTTTGTTAGTAGTCTTAGAGTCTTCTGCTGTCTCATCCCTGGGTCTTTTCCCCCTTTTCAAAGGAGCTCTCCAGCAATGTTTGTTTTTTACTCATTTTTGCTAGGAGTTAGCTTATGGAATTACCAAAACTGTGACTGAGACAAGTGTGTGGTGTGGGAAAGAGGCACAGACAGAAGTGGTAAATAAAATAAGTGTCAGATTCTGACTTAAAGCCTACCACCAGATGCAGCTGTACAATTGAAGTACATCAGCTCACTTGCCACTATAGAGCCTGCCACTAGATGCAGCTTAATTGTCACTTGCCACTCGCTGATAGGGTTTTGATATGAGTCTGCAAGCAATTGATTTATTATGGTCTCTGTGCAGTCAAACCTCTCTGCTAATGATAGTCTATATTTGCAACCACTCCCTGGTGCTATCATCACCGCCTCAGCTGTACCTCAGATCATCAGGCATTAGATTCTCATGAGGAGCGTGCAGCCTGGATCCCTTTCTTGCCCAGTTTACAGTAGGGTTCACGTTCCTGTGAGAATCTGATGCTGCCACTCATTTGACAGGAGGCAGAACTCAGGTGGTGATGTGAGCAATGGGGAGTGGTTGTAAATACAGATGAAGCTTCATTCGCTCGCTGGCCGGCTGCTCACCTCCTCCTGTGTGGCCCAGTTCCTAACAGGCCATGCACTGGTACTGGTCTGCAGCCTGGTCATTGGGGACTGCAGTGTTTAAGAATCTGAGAGGGACTCTTTTGAGCTAGTGACCTGGGTGTAGTTAGAGTCAGTGATGAGAAGATCTGGGGGCATAGTGGTTTAGTGGGGGAAATAGTGAGTATAAAGTCCTGAGATGGAACAAGCTTACTGAGGGGATAAAAAGAATGGCTGGAGTATGAGTAAGGGTAGGGTGGAGGGGTGAGTAGTAGATGATGTCAGATACTGGGTAGGCCATGATAAGGATTTTGGATTTTATTCTAAATAGCCATATACTATTTAAGCAAGGGAGTAAGTAATCTGATTTATGTTCTTAAAACTTCAGTCTGATTCCTGTGTGGAAAATGGACTGTAGGGTAGGAAGAGTGGGAGCAGTATTGCTGCTTGTACTAGGTTGGAAGTAGTGGAGATGGTGAAGAATTGATGTCAACCGGAGATGGTATTTATTTTAGAGTTAGGACTAAAAAAACTTACTGATAGATTTTCTCAGACCCAAGAATAATTTTGGGTCTGAGCAACTAAAGATGGTGGCCTAGCATAGGAGTGGGTTTGGAGTTGGAAAATGAAATAATGTGAAGAAGATGGTAAAGATTTTCATACATGGGAGAGTGGTACTAACATTTAGTTTCATTTCCTTTTGAAATGTATTCCATCTTCTGATCCTTTTCCACTGTTTATCCCAAGCAAGACATTTTGTAAAAATGACAAAGTTGGATTGATATTTTTTTTTAAGCATGGTATCAGCAAAAGACCAGTGGGATAGCAAGAAAAACAGCCCCAAACAGACAGCCAGTATTTTTTCTGAATTCAGCATCTTCTGATGCTTTGTAATATAGAATTCAATATTTAGGAGCCAGTTAGGATATTTATGTGATTTTATATTTACATTTTTGCTGACACTTGATTTTTCTTTTGGATGCCCAGCTGGTTGGCATTGGACTAGACCGACTTCCATAAAAGTGCAAAAGGTTGTCAAGAAATACTTCTTCGTGTTCTGATGCCACTTTACCTACCATATTCCACCTATGTTTCTGCCCCTTACCCATTTTTAAAGGATGTTTACATTAGAATGACCTGTGTTATTTCTGTGTTTCGGGGTGAATGGATATGTGTATATCAAGGATTCTGCACTCTTTTGAAGAAAGACATCTCAATTTCTTGGCATTCAAAAACAAGGAAACTTAAAGGTAGAAAACTTTCAAAGAGAGTTGCCTCCATGGGTAGTAACTTCAGATGTCTATCAGAAAGGTAATGTAAATGAAAGAAGCAAACTAAGGTTACTATGGCAAGCTGGAGAGAGCTTGCTTTCCTAAAACGAGTAACTGCTACTCACCTTCAGCCAATTTCTGGTATGTGGGAATGAGAGTCCAGTACAATCATACCCTTTGGATTTTCAAAAGAAGCTAGAAATCTTTATTATGTTGTATCTCCTGATTTTTAATTGCTGGCAACTAACTTAAAATTCCATTGGGAATTTTAAGTGTGGGGGGCAACATTTTAAAAGCTAAAGAAAATAGTTGGGTAGGCTGCAGGCTGCGAATTTATAGCTTCTGATCTGGCCCATCTTCCTCATGTATAGATGGAGAAACAAAAACCCAGAGATGTAAAATGACTTTCCCAAGCTCACACAGCAGTTACTGGCAGAACTGGGAATAGAACCTGGGTGTCTTTTCTCTTTGTGCAGTTCTCTTAACAATAGGAATGCTAAATTTTGGGGGGGATCTGAGGAAAGCTAATGTCTCTTTCGCTAGAATAATGCATGTATGGCCCAAATTTTGCAGATTTCAGACCCCCTGAAATCCATTCATGAATACCAAGTAAAAAAATCCTCTCTTGTACCTGCTGGTTCATGTGTTTGCAGTGTAAAATGAACAGGCCCCAGTACTACACATAGGGAAACTCATGGGAAGAAGCAGGAGCCCTGGGTCCCCCATTTCTACCTCTCTCCTTCTTTTCCTCTCTCCTTCCCTCCCTGCCCTCCTGGCTGTATGCTAAATCTTTTTCTCTTTTTACCAAATCTTAATTATGTAACTAATATTAATGTAACTAATACACACAATTTAAAACCCTTCTATTACTATCCCTAATACCAGTCCCAGCAATAATTGCTTTTCTGATCTTTTATGTACATATATATCACCCATAGAAAATAATAGTTTTGTGGTTTTTTAAAAAAAATTAATTGTATTATATGTATTAATACCATTTTGCAAGTTTTTAAAAATATTAAACAGTATGTCTTAGGTAGTACTACGTACCTAGTATCCAAGTACATATAGATCTATTTCATTCTTTTTATTTGCTATGTCATATTCCATAGTTTCTTAATTCCATAGTTTCTTTAGCCACCCACTATTGATGAATGCTTAGAGTGTTTACAGTTTTTTAGTATTACAAACAATGCTGTAATAAATACTTTTGTGCATGCTTTCTTGCCACGTGCTAGTGTTTCTCAAGGGGAAATGAGAAGTGGACTTGCTAGGCATGTGAGTTCAGAGTAGCATTATCATTTTACACATCCATCAGCAACATACGTATGTTCCCAATTCCCCCAAAGCCCCTTGACACTTGCTTTTATCAGATTCACATTTTTTTCAGTCTGATGGATAAGAAATGATATCTTAATTATGTATAAGTTGGAGCATCTTTTCATATGTATATAAGCCATTTCACATTTCTGTTATGTTCATATTTTTTGTTGGGGTTTCCTTTGTGCTTATTTGGCTTTTTCTTACTAATTTATAGAAATTCTCTATGTTTCTTATGTGTATGTGTGTGTGTGTGTGTTCTTGATAACAATCTCTTGTATATATAAATCTTTTCCATTTGGATCTTTCTCATCCTGGTTTTGCCACTAACTAGCTCTGGTTTTGGGGACATCATTGTCAAAGCCATTTTTCTCCATTGTGAAAGTGAGAATACACTACCTCTTAGTTATTGTGTTATTGTGAAATGCCAGTGAAAGAGTATATGAGCTCTGTGATTTTTGGGTTTCTCATTTGATTTTCACCAGCCATTTTTCTCAGCTGTAAAGTGAGAACAGAATACACTTCTTTTTAGGGTTATTGTGAAATGCCGGTGAAAGCATATGAAAGTGCTTTGGAAAGTAAAGAATACCTTCAAATGTAAAGTGTTTTTCTTTCTTTGATTTTATTTTGACTCATACCTGAGAGCTGGCTCCTGTGAAGCATCCCATGCAGATTAATCAAATTCTGAGGGGTGGGTGTTACAACATGGGACTTGTCTCTCCTACACTCTCTTGGGGGAGGAAAGAGGTATATAAACAAAATCTGCTCACGCTGAACTCCTGTGTTCTTGGAATGCATTGGGTGGGATGGAGGTGGAGAAGTATGGATATCATGAGAATCCTACCTCTTCACTAGTCATGGTGCTTGTCCCAAGGATTGACATAGTAGAATCTGGTCATCTATGGAACCAAATGTCAACAAAGTTAGAATTAGCCTTTCTTTTGTTACGGTCCACTACTCAGGTAGAACACGAGTTTCAGAGGCAGCTGTTTTGTTCTACCAGTTAGGGAACATATGAGGGTTTAATACCCATTCTGGTTACCTTTTTGACTAGAGACTGCCCTCAGCAAACAATTAACTGAAACATCGTGCCATCCTATGGTTTGGGGATACTCATACTGAGATACCACCCTTAGACCCAGACAACCTGTGTACCTGCCCTGTATCCTATGCTGTGTGTGGGTGTGAGAGAGAGAGAGAGAGAGACAGACAGACAGACAGACAGACAGGGTCTTGCTCCATCTCCTGGCCTAGAGCACAGTGGCTTCATCATACATAGCTTACTACAACCCCAACTCCTGGGCTCAAGTGATTTCCTGCCTCAGCCTCCCGAGTAGCTAGAACTACAGGTGCACATCACCATGCCTGGCTAATTTTTCTATTTTTTGTAGAGACGGCCTTGCTCTTGCTCAGGCTGGTCTACACTCTTGGCCTCAAGCAGTCCTCCCACGCTGACCTCCCAAAGTGCTAGGATTAAGGCGTGAGCCACTGCGCCTGTGTTGTCCTGTGCTTTTTTGAAGGCTCCTCCTGTGGCCATATATGCCCCTTTGTAGACCACTCTCCAAGTACCTAGGACCCAAGAAGTACCTGACAAAATATCCTGAGCCTGCTTCCAGGGCTTGCAGAGTCTGTCTGCTTAATCAAGCGATTGGACCCTACCCATGAAATATGTATCCCTAGGTTTCAGGTGTAGCTAAAGGGTGACTGAGAGGGGTGTTTTTAGAGCTTGGACATACTAGTTTGAACACATATGCATAAGGCCTCTTGGGGTGCAGGAAGGGACTGGAGTGTGGGAAAAGCAACAGGGAGGTGGATTTGGATCAGAGTCCTCCATTTGGACTCTTGCCCCAGCTCTGCAGCTGTCACGTTAGGGTCAGGTTTACCCAGAGGAGACACTCCCTTTTGACCAGCTGTTATTTTATGGGTTTTTTGTTTTTTGGTTTTTTTTTAAGCCATTGGGGAAGGTTTTCTTCACCACTCATTTAGAGACTGAGTATAGCAGGCTCAACATAGGGTCCAATTAATCTTACTGAATAATTCACAGAGAGTGGGATGGGGAGGTGGGACAAGTGAGTTTCCTGAAGGGAGGTGCTCTTCAGGTGTCTCTCCTTTGTCTCTCCACTTGGTAGGCGATGCTGCTGATGCTTTGTGAAAAGGAGGAAGGATTCTGCTGACACACTGAATTTTTATGAAAGAAAGCTAAGAGTTCCCTTATCTCTCTACACAAGGCACATCTGCCTGCAGACAGACTGTTTGCTTCTTAGGGATTCCTTCGTCATCGTTTTATTTCTTTTCTGAAGGTTTTAAGGCACAGTTTGGTGCATTCCTTTCTGTTCTCCAAAGCCAGGGGGGGAGTCTGTGCATCAGGGCTCTTGCTGAAGAGCTTAAAATGGGCGCTGGCAGCTGGGATGTGGGGAAAGAGAGCTTTCCAGGGACAAGTGACCTGCTTGTTCAGCCAATAAGAAGCAGGTTAGAGTAATGATATCACCAGACAGGCTTTATTGTCTGATCATCTCATAAAAGCAGGATTGTGTCTGGCAACTTAACCCTTTTTTAGATACTTCAGGTCTCACCCACACCCTGGTATGTGACCTCTAGATTCCTTTTTCCGACTGTCTGCTGTGAGACCACAGAGATTAAAGACTTAAATTAGTGGAGAATTTGGGGGAATTGTAAACAATCATCTTAAAAAATGGAAATTATTAAAATATAGAACCACAGCTAGCATGGAAATGTGATCTAAGCTGTGTCTGGAGAGCACATCTAAAGTGAATATTGGTCATAGTCATGTTACATTGAATTTTTACTGTGTAGATTTGGGAGGCAAGGGAGATCAGAGGGAAAAAAAGATTGAGCCTTTAATGTATTTTAATCTATACAATGGGGTCTTAACTAACTATTTCCTGTTTTGGAAGAATTGAAATTTGTTCTGCAAATTTGGAAAGTATGTTGTCACTCATCCAGAGGCCAGTTTCGAGTAGGAGTTATTTATTTGTAGTGTTTTTTTATTCTTGTATTTCTTTATTGTTCCTTCTCCCATAAAAATGACAGTGATTTTACTTCTTGTTGCTTCCTTTCCCTCGCTGGTGAAATGAATGGTCCTACTCTATCCTATTAAGTTGTTGAGATAAGAAAATTAACTCTGGATTTTTAGATTGTGCTACACACATGTAATGTCTTAGTATTAGGGCATTCATGTCTTAAGATTGTATGTTCATTAATTCATTCATTTGTTCAGATTTTTTACAACACCTTTTTGATGCTGGGCACAAGGGATACAGAGAGAGAAAAGATGTAGTACTTACTCTTAAGGAACTTAAAGCACCATGAGGGAGACAGACGATAATAATAAAACTGTCTCATACATCCTATTGTGTTTACCATGTGCCAGGCCCTGTTCTAAGCACCTTGACATATATTAACTCATTTAATCTTACTGCAGCCTCACGAAGTAGGTACTGTTATTACTGCTCCATTTTACAGATAAAGAAATTGAGACACAGAGTGGTTAAGTGACTTACCTGAGGTCACACAGCTAGTGGTAGATTTGGGATTTGAATCCAGGCAATGGGGCTCTATAATCTGTGCTTTAAATCTAACCTGACCAATAGTCACTAGCCACATGTATATTTGACTTGTAATGTGGCTAGTTTAAATTGAATTGGGCTATAATTGTGAAATACACACTAGATTTCACAGCCCTAGTATGAAAAAATATATAAAATATCTCATGTTGAAATTCCATGTTGCAATGATAATATTTTGAATATACTGAGTTAAATATATCAGAATTAATTTCACTTTTTTATTGTAGCTACTAGAAAACTTAAAATTACACATGGCTTGCATGTGGGCTCACATTATGCTTTATTGGACTGTGCTACTCTAAATCATTACATTGAAATAATAATAGCACATGACATTTTCTTAAGAAATTTTTTTTGGAGACAGGTTCTCACTCTGTCACCCAGGCTAGAGGAGTACAGTGGTATGATCATAGCTTACTGCAGCCTTGAACTCCTAGGCTCAAGTGATCTCCTGCCCCAGCCTCCCAAGTAGCCAGGACTACAGGTGCACACCACAACGCCTGGCTAATTTTTAAATTTTTTGTAGAGACGAGGTCTCTCTGTGTTGTTTGGGCTGGTCTCGAATTCCTAGCCTCAACCTGTCCTCCCAAGGTGCTGGGATTATAGGTGTGAGCTATCACACCCAGCCATGTAATTCTTAGGCACTATGTGCCATATACTCTGCTAATACCTTTACAAACACTATTTCAATTAGGACTCAGAAAAGCCCTATTTATTATCTCTATTTTATAGGAGGGGTAGAAGGTTTTGGGAAATTTAGTAATTGGCCTGAGATTAATTAGCTAGTTAATGATGGACCTCAAATTTGAAACTGTTTATTTCTGACTCACAAACCTGTGTTCTTAATCAGCACACTGTAATCTTGTTTCCAATTGAATCTCAAGGTATTTTCTTTGTTTTAATTTTCCTAAGAATATTTAATATTGAATACTTCTATATCTGACATGTAAAGGTTCAAAATGAAATTTACTAGGCTGTAACATAGACATCCTGGATGGAAATCTCTTTTGCAGAGCCTCAGTGAATGCCGGCGATTGAGCCTGAGATGAAGCAGTGAGTCAGCCTGCACAAATTGCATTTAATTTTCATTCCATATAGTTCTCTCAGGTCACTGGGCAATTTATGTCCTGACCCTCTTTGTTTATAGAGGAGGGGAAGAGGGGCAATGCAGCTCTCTTTAGTTGTTTAGTTCTCTTGGCCGATGAGAAGAAAAAATTGCTTTCCATTTCATTGTCCTTTGAAACACTATTTGTGTTTAAGAGACCAACAAAATGCTTTGTAGTGACCCCTGACTTTTCTTTCTTCTAGAGCAAAGACTCAGGTGGACTGAAGGCAGCTATGATAGAGTTGGTGGAAAGGTTAAAGTTCAAGAGCTCAGACCCTAAGGTAAGTATTGTTTTGTAATTGATTGGGTGTTAGTACCCCAAGCATTTTATTCTCCTCGAGCTTAATTTGAGGGGTGTTAATGATCACCTATCTGAACATTGCATTAAGATCTAATTAAGCCTGCCCATCAAAAATAATGTTCTAATATGCCTGGAGATAAGTCATCTATTTTTCTCCTTCTCTGTTTTACGACTTACAACACATAATCATTAATTGTTTTCCCTGAACTGGAGACAAGTGCGTTTTTAATCTTCCTTTACTGGGCCTTTGAGAGTTCGGTCCTTTGTGTCCATTAAATCTAGCCAAAGGCATCTGAGATACTGTTCAGCTTAAAGCTGGGGACTGGAACAGGATCCAGACCCATCCAGTTTGTCTTCAGCATTAGCATCTAGTCTCTCCCCCACTTACAGGAGCCAGCTGCCACAGAGAATGCTTTTGTCCTCATGACCTGGAGTCTGGTTTGTGAAATAGCTTAAGCATCCCAGCTTTTTTTCAAGATGTTAGGGGCTGGAGGGTTGATATTCTGGGAGATGCCAAACCAGGATGGGAGTGGACTTGGAACTGAACATGCCAGGTTGGGGAGGGGGGAATTATGACTAACAGACTCCCTTCTCCTTCCTACCCAGATGCTTACTGTGGCACTACCTGGTATTGGGTCACCTGACTCTGCTTCAGACTGAAAGCCTGTCACAATTAAATAGGAAAAGGAGCATGATTTTATTTTACTTTGCGTGTCTTTTTTTTTTTTTTTTTGTACAGTATTTATAGGGGGAATGGGACTAGCATTTATTTCTTGAGCATCTTACTGAGAGCCAGGTACTGTTAGGAGCCTTACATAATTGTGCTAATACATAACAAAATTTTAACCATTTTTAAGTGTAAATGTCAGTGACATTAAGTACATTCACATTGTTGTACAACCATCACCACCTTTTCATTATTCCAAACTGAAACTCTTTGCCCTCTAACTCCTCATTTCCTCTTTCCCCCTATATACTTTTAGATTACAGTAACAACCCTGTAAAGTAGCTTATTATTCCTGTTTTATCAATAAGGACACTGAGACTTAGGTAGAGCCATTTGCTCTAAATCTGGTATAAAGTAGAGGTGAGATTAAGACTTTGACTCCAGTGCCTGTACTCTTTTATGTGATGTTGTAAACCACGCACCAGATTTTATCTCCTTTCTGCCATATGATCACATTGTGCCTCAGTTTTCTAAGTTGAAACACTATATGAGGCGTAGCCACAGAGAGTGACAGGCTCTTCAAAAGGTGACTGCAGCTACCAATCTACAAAATAATTTTCCCTTCCTATGACATTGAAAGTATGGGGGCATTGATCATCTCTCTTGTCTTCTGGTGTACTTAAATTTTCAGAAGTAGAGAGTATCTTGATAGAAAAAATTAGGGTAACCTTTATCAACTTGCCTAGCTCAAAGTAGGAGGACCTCTGGTATAAGTAGTTTTTCCTTTAGTAAAGATGAACCAGTTATTAAAGGTTCCTGAAAGCTTTTCTTACCAAGTTTCTCTGATTTCTGGGGCAACAGCCTATGCTGAGGGAGACACTGTATTTTCTGTTTCTGCCACACTGGTGTGCTTGTAATCAGCAGGACAGTGAAGAGGGAGAGGATGTGTACAAATGACAGTGGCCTCTGTATATGATGATAATACAAATTGCTTTGAGATCCTTTGTCAATGTATGTAGTGCTTGTGATGGGAAACTTGCCAGAAATGAAAGAATTGAGTGGTCCCATGAGAGGAACCCATGGAAGCCTCAGGGTTTTCCCATGATACATGATAAGTTAAAGGATGTTTGTATGGACCTGACTTGATCTTGGGTATATGTGTACACACACCTCTCTTTTACATTCTCTTTATGTTGCCCTGGATCATTTACCACCAACCTACTTTATTTTCAAGCTCCTCCTTAGTCTACCACGTGCATATGCTGTATGTATTTGGAGCCAGCCTGAAGAAGGGTGAACATAATTGTAGAATGACTGCTAGGTCAGGAAGGGGGGTGAAAAATGGGTGACTTGAATATATATAATTTCTGCAACAAAGAAAATTTTTCTGAAAGTAAATTGGTGTCTGTTAAGAGACCCTTAAGTTTTTAGTGTGTTCTGTTTTTTCTGCAGAACTCCACCATCCCCTGTTTGAGTTGGCCTATTTAAGAAGTGCAGAATCTCTCAGGCTTTGTGACCTGTCATTGCCTGGCACAGAGGCTTTACATAGAAGCACTGATTGAGTCATGGAGAATCGAGCACTATCTCTGCTTCACTTCCTCTAGAATTCCCTAAAGCATCACAAAGCTTGATTAGTTCAGACACTAAAGTCTACTAGGCACTGAGTTAATTTTTACCTCTGAGTTTTGCCAGAGAGCAATAGAAGATGCCTATATTAACCATTTTTTAAAATTATAAAATAATACATGCTTGTAGATTAAAAAATACAGATATTCCTAAAGGAAAAGTAAAATGAATTTACCCAAAATTAACCCATATGGACAGTTTGGTGTACAACCTTCTAGACATTTTTCCCCATGGAGATACATTTTTAACAAAATTATACCTGTGGTTTTTCAGTTGTTTTTTTCAATATGTAGAATATCATAGTATTCTTCTCTGTCAATAATATAGACTTAATTCTTCTTAATGAGTTGCCTCATTTTATCCCAAACATTTGTTAGATGCCTCCTTTTCTTCCAGACCCAGTGGTTCTTAAACTTCAGTGTGCATGAAAATCACCCAGAGAACTTACTA
>NW_012148619.1:1574351-1576182 GCF_000956105.1 Propithecus coquereli | reverse complement strand
GGATCCAGCTCCCCAAAAGGGTTCAGAAGTTTATATGCCTTTCTGGTAAAATGGATTATGGGATGGAGAAAGAGGAATTCTGTAGAGAGGCAATAAAGGATTATTGGGGTGGATGAATGGATGGGGAACAAAGATTAACTGGTAAATAGTTCCCTTTGGGATTTACGTGAGTCTGAGAGACTGGACATTATCTTCTTAGAGTCTATTCTATCTTAGAGTCCTGGTCTTACAGGGAGGGGAAGAAAAAAATAATTGTCCTCCTAGGTGGGCGCTGATCTCAGGCACAAGAAAAAATTTTGGTAGAGTCTTGGTGGTGGTGGTGGAGGAAGGTCAGAGAGACCTTGAAGCTTCTTCAATCAGTCCAGAATGTCAAAATGTCATATTTTGGGGTAAACATATTTTTAATTTCCTTCAGTATCATCATGATGATTAATTGAAGTACTATAGGTGGAGTGCTTAGAATAGTGCCTAATATGTAGGGCACTGAAAGAAGGTAGCAATGATAATGATGAGGAGGGGGAGGATTCAGTTTCAGGCTTGATGGCTTGGATAATAGAAATTATCCAGGTGGAGATGTGCATCAGCCAAGAGGAACTGTGAGACTGGTTTCCTGGAGAGAAAAATCCAGGCTTAGGAGCCATCCCTATGGAGGTATTAATAGGAGTTGAATTTCAAAGATGGGGCGAAATTGCTAAGGAAGTGGGTACGGAATAGTTCTCAAAGGAAAGTGATTCTGCCACCAGAGGACATTTAGCAATGCCTGGAGACTTTGTTGTCCTCATTGGGGATGGGAGTGGCACTACTGTCATCTAGTGCATGGAGGCCAGGGATGCTGCTAAACATTGTAGGATGCACAGGACATTCCCCTAACAACAAAGAATCATCGGCTCCAAATGTCAGTAATGCTGAAGTTGAAAAACTCTGGTGTGGAGGATTTTCTCAATCTCAGTCACCTGGAGAGTATATAGAATGACAGATATGAAGCCAGTAACCAGAGAGCCAGGGAAGTCCAGGGTTACAGCAAACATGGGACTAACGGATGTCAGTAGTGCTGAATGCTACACGCTGGTCAGTGGTGGAGTCAAATGGAGTTGGTGACTAGACACCTTTGTGGTAGAGAGCGCAGCCAAGTGTTACGTTACTTTTTGAAAAACCTTGGTAGTTAAAGAGAGAGGATAATCACTTGATAGGGCAGCATTGTCAAAGGAAAAGGATTATCCTACACTCCTATTTATTTCTTATTTTGGCTATGTCACCCTAACAATTGCTGAGTTAGAGTTCCAGTCCCCTGAATCCTCCATCTTTTTTTGGGTAACAAATATGATTAGAGAGACAAATGTGGATTGGTGGATTACTGCTCTAAGAGTCTAAAGTTTATGTAGTTATTTCACTTTAGAGATAAAAGGAAACAAAGTTTGGCCTTTCCTTTCTTTTTTTTTTGTGGAGACAGGGTCTCTCTCTGTCACCCAGGCTGGAGAGCAGAGGTGTCATCATAGCTCACTGCAACCTCAAACTCCTGGGCTCAAGTGATCTTTCTGCCTCAGCCTCCTGAGTAGCTGGACTACAGGTGCACCACCACCCCTGGCTACTTTCTGTTTTTTGTAGAGATGGAGTCTCATTGGTGCTCAGGCAGGTCTTGAACTCCTGGCCTCAAGCAGTCCTCCTGCCTCAGCCTCCCAAAGTGCTAGGATTTTAGGCGTGAGCCACCACGCCCACCTGACTTTTCATTTTTTATAATAAAATATGAGGCCCTGAAAGATTCGGCGACTTACCCAAAGTCACACAGCTGGTCAGTTCCAAAAGGCGGGACTAATCTATGGCCTCTGACCTC
>NW_012148619.1:1573169-1574301 GCF_000956105.1 Propithecus coquereli | reverse complement strand
GCCTCCCAGAGTGCTAGGATTACAGGCGTGAGCCACCGTGCCCGGCTCCTTTCATTTCTTAAAAGAGGATGCCTGTACCATCTTGGGGAGAGGATGGCAGTGCCTGTGTGACTGTTTTTGGGTTCAGTTCTCCCTTTTGGCATAATGAATTTAGGGGGGGTCCTGAGATTTTTCTTTTTCCTTTACACTGTAAGTCGTGGGTGCTGCGAACCTTCTCCTAGTCCTGAGAACTACCACTCCTTCCAGCAGAACGGAACGTGGGGTAGCTTCCCCCCCACAGAGTTGAGGAGACCTTCCAAGCCTTGCTGAAAAAAGTAAGCCACTTATTTTTAAATAACTAGATTCTATACTTTGATCAATTAACACTCCCCGGGATTAGTGACCCAGATTGCAGGTTTTCACGGGCCATTCGTACCACTTTGAGTGATGACGATAGGCAAATAAATTGAGTTAAATCTCCACTTTGGGGATCCCGTGGTGTGGCTGACTGGCTTGCTCACTCTGTGGGCCTTGCCTGGCTGCAGAGTAACTGGCATAAGTTCACCATAGCTCTATTGCCCATTCAAGTAAAGGCAAATATATCTGCCTTGGGAGTGTGCAGCTGTGTGTCCATATATTCCCAATAGAAACAAGAAATCAATACATAAAAGCAATTATGTTTATTGTTATGAGCAAACTCTCTAGTTAGCAGAACTGCCTGGTGCCAAATTAAAAGAAAAATAAAGAAGCTAAGTCATATTTAAGAAACACATTATGAGATAAATCCCCACTTTAAAGTAAACACCGCTGAGATTCCTCTTTCTCTTCCTACCTCCTCTTCTCCCTTCCCCTCTTCTCCCTTCCCCTGCAGCTTTATCCTTTGACTCCTCTCCTTTCTGATTGGGGTCCCAGAGCTCCTAAGTGAACCGTTACACAAACCTACTCTGGGCATTTTAAAACTAAGGTGGGCATGGTTTCTGAGCTGCCTGGTGGGCTGGAGCGTTGTTAGAAAGCAAAGGGATTGAGCTTTAAATGGCTTAATAAAATTAACACTTTGTGATGTCCTTCTCTCCCTGCTCCAGCTCCTCTCTGCACGGACAGGAGACTTGGTAATGCACTCTCTGCCAAAAGCTTGAAGGGCTGATTACACAGC
>NW_012148619.1:1571088-1573119 GCF_000956105.1 Propithecus coquereli | reverse complement strand
AAGGTAAGGTTATGCAGTTTTAAGTATGTGCCTGCTCCATTTATAAAAGAGTTTCTAGTGATTTTGAGTTATCCTGAGTTTGGAGAGGGAGATACCCTTACACATGGAGATTTCCTTTATAGACATAAATTTCTCTTACAAAAGGGTAACTTCTCTTGTTTTCAGAGCTTATGTCTGCAATTTCTCAAAATAATCAGCTCAAAATAATTCTTCCACCAAAGAGGAATATTTTGGGGTGGGCTATTCTGGTCTCCTACAGTCATATTTTTGGGTAGATGTCCTGAACCCTGTCTGTGGTAAGGGAAAGAAGCTGTTCACAACAGCCCAAGTATTGTATAATTCCATTTATATGAAATATTCAGAATTGGTAAATTTATAGGTAGAATGTAGACTCAATATTGTCTAGGGCTGAGGGAGATAGAGGAATAGGGGGCAGCTGCTAATAGGTACAGGGTTTCTTTTTGGGATAATGAAGATGTGCTAAAATCGATTGTGGTGATGGGCACACAACTCTATAAATGTACTAAAAACCACTGAACTATATACTTTCAATGGGTGAATTGTAAGATATGTGAATTATATCTCAGTAAAGCTGTTGAGAGAGAAAGTGAGACATATTATTGCCTGAATCACTTTTTTTGACCCTTCACTTAAAGTGTCAGTCTTTTTCCTTTCCTCTTTTAGACAGGAATGAGGGTCAGAAACTTGGTGTTAGCCTCTGGCAGGCAGAGGCAGTATACCACAATTATTAAAAGCTCAGGCTCTGGAATCAGATCTGCAAATGTAAATCTCCACTCCCCGCCCCCCCCAGTCATCTCCAGCATTGATAGCTGTAAGACCTTGGACAAATCCTGTGCTTCAACTCTCTATTTCTCAGTGTTTTTTTGTTTTTTAGCTGCAAAATAGGGGATAACAGTACATATTTCATAGGTTGTTAGGAAGATTAAATGATATAATCCATGTAAAGTGCTGAGTACAGCATCCTGTTAACTTAAATGATAAGTGACTGAAAACGAGAGTCACACACAATGGAGGTTTATTAAGCCAAGATTTTAAGGAGACGTTTGGGAAAAACACAGCTGTTGTCGAAACTGTGAGTGGGTTTCAGGCTAAGACCAGTTGCTCATTGTATAGAGATCCAATTTTTGAGACAACGAGGATTGCCAAGGAAGAAAGAAATTTTTTTAATACAACAGAGAGGTCTTATCAGTGTTACCAAAAGTTCAGCACTTGTCCCTGAGGCCGCATCAGAAGAACAAGGACAAGTGGTTTGAGAAGAAGGAAAGAGGAGTTTATTAATTGGCTGGCAAATGAGGAGGTTGGCAGACTCCTGTCTCAAAGTACCAATGTCCTGCTTCTGAGCAGAAGTATAGAGCTTTTAAAGATTCTGATCAGTCCCATCTTTGACTAAGACAGTCTCATGACCTTAGCTCAGATTCATCCCATCTTTGGTTTAGATAATCTACACAATCTCGTGACCTCCGCCCAGATAGTTCCCTTGAGCCATCTCCTGTGGCACAAAGAACAAGAGACATTCCCCTGCCCCTCCGGACCACTGGCCTGAGGCAGCAATGCAGGTCCTAGTTCTCCAAAAGGGGTGGGGGATGTTTCTGTCAAGAGACAGAAAACATTTTTACCATTTCCTTCAGTCCATATCTTCTGTTACATCAGGAGAGTGGGAGAAGCTGCTTCAAATCTGTTTCTCCAACTAATGGAGATCATGGGCTTTTAAAGGAGGGACCACCTGCCTTGGGGCAGGTTGTCCCTGGGGCAGGTTGTGATGTAACTAACAAGGGGCTAGGTACATTGGGGGTAGGTTGTGGGGGATGGTGAATCTTGGCATCAGGAAGTCTGCCCAGGGGCCTTCAGAATGTCAGCTCCTTTGTCTTGTGGAAGACCCATTTCTGGGAACATCTCAAAAGGTCAGTTAATTAAGGGAGAGGATTATATAGGAGTCATTGAAGTTTGTGCAGTGGTAGATGGGTTAACAGCCCACAGAGTATCTGTTGTGGACTGGAGGAAAAAGGGGGT
>NW_012148619.1:1565107-1567438 GCF_000956105.1 Propithecus coquereli | reverse complement strand
CTATTATCTCTGATCAGCAGAACTGTTCTGCTGATGATCCTATGTGCCCAGAAAGTACTAAGTTTTTTCCATGTATTATTTTATGTAAAGTTCAGAAAAATATCTGTAAGAATGATATTATTACCCCCATTTTATGAAGAAACTTTCACCTTTCTGAGCTCTAGAAGCATAGCGGTAGCAGAGCCAGTTCTCATACCCTTTCTCTACCACATCAGATTCTATGTGCTTTAACTCTTGTGGTCCTCTGTAGCAAAGAAGACTCAGAAAACATGACATGTGCATCTTGGTGCCCTTCCCTGAGTATACCTGGTGGTATGCAGTTGTTTCAGTGTTGGGGTTTTAATAATATATAAATACAGTAACTATGGCTTTTCAGGGAAGGTACTTGGGTAGAGAACTGGAATGGAAGTTGAGGGGTGAGTCTTGTTTGTTTTAAAATTGCTTCAATCTTCAACCAATAAAATAAGCTTTCTTTCTATTGTCAAAGAAAGGCTTAAAAACAGCATAAATTCTGTATAGTTGCCCCCTCAAACTTTCAGTGTCACTTTATACCTCCCATATCCTACATAATAACTCCTGAAGCAGAGGCTGTCTTTCTTGTTTATGCTTAGGTTATGGTGATAAGAAAACGGGAAATCAAGATGGAATAGAAGCTCTTCTCTTATTCTTGGTTGTTACAAGTTCTGGGTGTCTCTGGGGACTCATTTTTCTATTTTCACATTCCTAAAGTGAGGGCCACCCAGAATTTTTTTCTATTTACTCTGGAAAAATGGTGCTCAGAAGTTTGGATTGCATGCTTCATTGCCACCCTGGGGTCAGGCAAAGAGAGAAGCATCTTAAGAGCGAGCAATAGTACCGAGTCACAGCAAACCCAGCATCCCCAGTGAACTGCTTTCTGGTGCATCTAGTTCAGTGCTGTGTCACTGGGTTACACATCAGGTTGTCATGGTAATAAAGTCATAGCAGCTGACAGCATGAACAAGCAGCCCTGGGAGAAGAGGATGCTTGGCAGTGATGCCACAACTGCCGTGGTGAGATCTCCATCTCTCACACTAAGGGCTGCTTGTCAGTTGTCTATGACTATGTCTTTCTCAGGTGACTGGGGTACACAATTGCTGTCTACTTCACAATGGATTAAGAGAGCCAATTGAAGTGTTAATTAGGCCCTTTCAAATACAAAGCCTCTAGGAAACATCATCCTGAGCCTCTGATACTGTGTATGTGTGTGTGTATGTATGTGAATACTTACATTTATGTTTGTATGTTGAGGAAGGAGAACCACGAAGGGAAGGAGATTCAGAAGAAGCATAGGGTCACATGCATGAAGCTGGTAAAGAACAATTTAGTACTTGGGCTCAGGTACCAAAATTTATAGTCTTAGGAAGACTTACTCAGGACAGAAGTAGAGGAAGGTGGAGTATTCTGACTAAGATTTGGGGTTTCTATCTGAGAGAATGTGATTCCGGGAGTCAAAGGTGCAAGCCACGCCAAAGACTATATAAAGAAAGCTAAGGTCTAAACACCAGGGCAGCGGCCACATTGAGTCACTAAGTCTAAAGGAACCAAGAGTAGTATTTGAGATGATGTTTAGAAGGTCAAGAATTTAGGTCTAAGTGGAGATGAGAAGGGAGAGAAAGCTTTCTAGGAACAAGTTGAAGGTAGGAGCAGGATCCTAACCAATTTTTTCAAATCGTTCAGAAGCTCTTTGTCACTTAGAATTTTGTTTTAGCAAGTTAGTGGTGCAGGGAGTAGTGGTATTGTGTTAAAGGGCCTGGGTGGGGTGGCAGGTGGGGCTCAAATGGAACACTGAAGAATGGGTCTAGATGTTTAGTGGAGAGTAGTAAGAAGGGAATGCAAAGAAAAGAAGGGGGTTTTCATAGATGTGGGGGAACATCTTTACAGCCAGACTTATGGAGGGGCAGATGTGGTATGGCTACTGACATTCAATCAGAATGTGGTGCCCACCATTTTGTGCAAGGCCCTTAGCTAAAGTGTCATAATTTCCCCTTCAGATAGTAAGTCAAGAGACATATTATCTGCTGGACTTGTCTCCAGGGTGTGGAGCGTAGGGGACTGCCTAAATCGTGGTTTCACTAAGGGGAATAGAGGAAGCAAGTCGACGTTTGAAGGGAAGGTGTAGGAGAATAATGTTGTGGTCATAAGGCAGAAACTGGGGGTTCAAACTCTGCTACTTACTACGTGTGTAACAATTTAGGCAGATTTCTTACCTCTCTACTTTAGTTTCTTCATCTGTCAAATGGGTAAAATAATAACTACCTCATGGTATTGTGGAGGTGAAGGCAAAACTTCCCCTTTGCCCTCAGAAGCTTC
>NW_012148619.1:1563603-1565057 GCF_000956105.1 Propithecus coquereli | reverse complement strand
AGTGCAGAGACGGGAGTGGAACTGTCAGGACTCCCCCATAGTAGCCACGCTTCATGTTTCCAGTGCAGGATTGTATTTGACAGTTAATTTAGGAGCCTGGGTACCTAGACATAAAACTCTACTGTGATAACAGTGATAAAACCACCTAGACTTTTGTTCAAGGGCCTGCTCTCTTCTGTCCCCCTCCCTACTCCTTTCCTGTTAGTTCAGCCTCAGTCAGTTAAGGAAATAAAACTTAGGTTTACTAAAGGAAAAAGGTGTTTTCTTTGATATCTTAAGGCTAACCCTTCAGAATGCAACCAACTCTCAGTCTACCTCAGGACTATATGTAGATGCTTGTACATATATATAAACATAAGATTTTAAAACAGTGCCTCTCTCCTCATTGACTCTGCATTTAGCCAAAGGACAGAATTCATCAGGTCTCTGCAGAGAGAAATTCCATTTAGCCCAGTGATCCAGTTGATGACCACCCCCTTGTTAAATGGCTTTTATTTACTTCATGACAGGTGAAATAGATTCTACCAAATTTCCTTAATTCCTTGCTCAATCCGATTAGATGTTACAATCCCCTTCTTATAGATGAAGAAACAGAGATTTAAGAGGTTAAATGACTTGTCCTAAGTCATAGGGCTAATGATGCTAATAAATTGCCTTTCTATGACTTATATATAGAATTATTAGTAGTTATAGGAAGTTATTAACCTTTTACATATAGAAAATGGATTGGGAATAGTATACCAATGTAGAGTTTGTTCACACTTTCAGGGAAAAAAAATTTTATTGAGTATGGGATGCTCATGCTTTGCTTTCCTTTTATGGTGAAAGAGCAGAAACATTGGAGTCAAATGAGACAAGTCCACATACTTCAATTTCATCTATAAGGTAGGACTAATCATACTATGTTCTTATTAATGAGTACCCTAAAAAAGGAAGCTCGAGGAAGAGATAAGAAATCATGCGTGATGATTCAGTGTCATAGCTTTGGGGACCCTGAAAAGTATTTTAGCAGCTGTCCTTAGTTAATGAGCACTGTGGTTTTTAGGTGAGCAGGTTTTTAGCTCCTCAAGGAGGTGGATTGGGATTTTAGTCTACAAAGGAGAGAAAATACAATAAGAAGCAGTTGTGAGGTTCAGGAGCCAACTATGCCCATAGACTGACTCTGTGCAGGTGCTGAGGAGCAGAATGTGACCCATCCTTCCTGTACTCTCTGTGCTTTGCTTTGATATCATTGAAGTAGACTGTATCTGAGATGTTGCCCAGTCAGATCTTAACAAACTAGAAAAGGCAGCCATTGCTCCCTGACAACCTGTGACCATTTAGTGAAACTGAGGCAAAGAGCCTCTGTATTGATATCCTTACTCTTCAATGCCTAGGGTGTGTAAGAAAGGCCTTCCTGTGTTCCGTTAGGAAATGAAAATCTGAACTCCTAAGGGTATAGGCTTCCTTTTTTT
>NW_012148619.1:1561805-1563553 GCF_000956105.1 Propithecus coquereli | reverse complement strand
GGGGCTGGTTATAAAGAGGCCTGTAGGACTTGACTTCCCTTCCCTTCATAGCCAGGAACTCAGTTTTAAGGTTTTTCTGTGGTCTCCTTGGCCAAGAAGGGATCTGTTCAGTTGGGGGGTGGGCAGCTTAGGATTTTATTTTAGTTCACACAGCTAACATTATCTTTTATAAATACATATGTTTTTATTATTTGAATCCACTTCTATCTTTGAACCCCAATTTAGAAAAGTAGAATCCTGAAAAATAATTCTCTACCCTTCAGAGTTCTTAGTTGGGGACAGACCCTTTTAACAAACACAAATTAATAAGAGAAAAAGCAGTGTATTAACATGTATACCTCATGTATACAGGGAAATACATATGGAAAATGAGTAAATTCCAAAGAGGTGACTTTGAATTCAGCCTTGTTTACCAGTGTGTGATCTTCCTCCATTCTCGTGTCCAGTAATGAAGAATTGAAACCAAGCACCGAAGTATGGAAGCATAAGCAGAAAGTTTTATTTAGCAAACCCACTCCCAAAGCAAGCAGGGGGTAGTATATTCCAAAAGAGTCAGAGCAGGTACACATCCAGGTGGACAGTGGCACTGGGGTCTCCTTGGGTCTTTCCTTTTCTTCTCACTTCCTCATTCTTGTGCTGCTGTCCCCCTGATCAGTGATAATGTTATCTCTTTGCATCCATAGGGCAGGGGAGTTTTTTACTTTATTTGTTCAGGCCTGGATGCATCATGGCTTCCAAAGCCCATTCAGGGGGGCAATAATTTATGGTACTGATGGTATAAATGAAGTCAGAGTCACTTGAGGATGCTTTTGCCCTCCATCTATGCAGGCACCTGAGGGGCTTTCCCGAAACCAGAGCCAGCAAGGTGTTTCAATAATGGTTACAATAGTAGCTTGGCCATAGCTTTTGTTCTTAGTGATCCATAACCCTGATTTTGTTCCTACCATTCCACCCCATGTGTGTTCCCTATTCTGATCTCCTGCCTCAGGCTTAAATATCATGGAAGGGGAAATCTGGTTATAGGAAGATGCCCTGGAAAAGCCTGGTAAACGAAGGTAAGGTTATGCAGTTTTAAGTATGTGCCTGCTCCATTTATAAAAGAGTTTCTAGTGATTTTGAGTTATCCTGAGTTTGGAGAGGGAGATACCCTTACACATGGAGATTTCCTTTATAGACATAAATTTCTCTTACAAAAGGGTAACTTCTCTTGTTTTCAGAGCTTATGTCTGCAATTTCTCAAAATAATCAGCTCAAAATAATTCTTCCACCAAAGAGGAATATTTTGGGGTGGGCTATTCTGGTCTCCTACAGTCATATTTTTGGGTAGATGTCCTGAACCCTGTCTGTGGTAAGGGAAAGAAGCTGTTCACAACAGCCCAAGTATTGTATAATTCCATTTATATGAAATATTCAGAATTGGTAAATTTATAGGTAGAATGTAGACTCAATATTGTCTAGGGCTGAGGGAGATAGAGGAATAGGGGGCAGCTGCTAATAGGTACAGGGTTTCTTTTTGGGATAATGAAGATGTGCTAAAATCGATTGTGGTGATGGGCACACAACTCTATAAATGTACTAAAAACCACTGAACTATATACTTTCAATGGGTGAATTGTAAGATATGTGAATTATATCTCAGTAAAGCTGTTGAGAGAGAAAGTGAGACATATTATTGCCTGAATCACTTTTTTTGACCCTTCACTTAAAGTGTCAGTCTTTTTCCTTTCCTCTTTTAGACAGGAATGAGG